>NC_059489.1:417318-717318 GCF_018139145.2 Gymnogyps californianus
AGACACCGAGTCTGTCTGTCTGTCTGTCTGTCTGCCCGCCGGGCGGACCGGGCCGGGCCGGGGCCTCCCGGCAGCAGCGGGCTCGGGCAGGGCTGGCGCTGCGGGCCAGGGAGGCGCTAGGCCGGGCAGGACCGGGGCCAGGCCTCCCCGGAGGCCCCGGGCTGCCGCGCTCGGCCGAGGCCGGGGAGGGGGCGGGAGACCCGGCCGGGGGAGGGACCCGGGCGGCCGGCGGCGGCGGCCCGGAAGCGGAAGCGCGGGGGCGGGCGCGTCGCCATGGCAGCGTCCGGAAGCGGAAGGCGCGCGGGGCTGATGGCGGCGGCGGCGGGGGGCGCGGCGCTGTGGCGGCGGCTGTCGGCCTGGCTGCCGCGGGGCCGCCTGGGCCTGGCCGCGCTGCTCGGCCGCCTCTCCGACCGCCTGTCCCGCGGCCGCGACCGCCGCGCCCGCAGGTAAGGAGCCGCGCCGAGCCCAGCCGGGCTCCTCCCGGCGCGGCGGGCGAGGGGCTCCGCTCCCGTGCCTACGGCCCGGCCGCGGCGGGCGGGAGCCCTCGGCCGCCTCCGGTGTCGGTGTTGCGTTATGCGGGAAGGCCCGGCCGCCCGGGCGGGAAGCGCGCTGCCCCCTCGCTCGCCGCTTCTCCTTTCTCGGCGCGGCGCTGCCCGGGGGTTTCTGCCCCGTGCGTGCCCGACCGAAGCCGTTAAAAAACGCTCCGGAGGTGCGGGAAGTGACGGCCCTGCCGGTAAGGGACCCCTCGGCCTCCCCCGGGCTGGGCGGTTCCGCAGAAGCGGTTGCTGTTTTCCACAGTGAATCAGCTGCCGAAAAGGCCGGTCAGGCTTAGGGTTAGGGCTGGTTCCGCTCCTTAAGCTTGCTTTAGGCCGTCAGTCTGCACTAGCTGTCTGTTTGCCCTTAGGACAAGCGGTGTACTTTATTTCCTTCTTCTTTTTTATTTACTTTACTCCTGCTGTCTTTCAGGGGCTAAACGATATCACTGATGCGCTAGCGATAGCTTTCCACCTCGGCTATCGCAAGTGCTGGTCAGCCTCCGGAGCGGCGCTGCCCGGGGTTTAGGTGTTAGGCACAACCCGCCCAGACTGGGGTTTGTTTGTGGAAGGTGAGATCCCCCCGCTCCCCGTCAGAAAAGAGACGAGAACAGGTCTCAGTCCTGCCTGTGCTGGGGCTGCATCTGGCACGAGAGAGGTGAGGGGGGGAAGAGGGCCGCTCTTCCCAGCGGCAGTCACCGTCACACTGGAGGAGGTGAATTATCGAACCGCGCGCAGGGGGTGTTTTTGCCATCATTTTAAATGGATCTGAGTGGGCTGCTGTGGGAGGGAGCGGGCCTTCATTCCTCTTCCTACAGCTTGTTCCTGACATCTGCCTTGGGCAGCTGCGCAGTGAGCAGGATCCAGGAGCCGACTTCTGAAAATTACCCAAGCTCTCGTTTTCCTCTCTTTTCTTCCCCAGGGAGCGGAAGGGACGGGGAAGGCGCAGCTGCGGGGAGGTAGATCTGCCCTTCTCGGTGCTGGGCCGGCTGTGTGCCGTGCTAAAGGGAATGCACAGCCGCAGCCTCAGACTGTCGTTCCTCCAGTCAGTCTTTCCACAACCACGCTGCCCTGAACAGCTTCTCCTCTCCTTATTTTTGCCGCTGCCCCGCTGCCTTAGTTTTGCTGATGCTGCTCCTTTTGTGGGACTGTGCGATCAGGAGTACGATTTGTGCTAAAACCAAAACATTACAAAAACGGAGATGATTTGTCTTTCTGTAGAACTGTGACCTGGGTTCAGAAATGATCAAACTAAATGCTTCGAAGGAGTCTTTTAAAAAAAGGTCTTTTCCCTCAGTCTTTAGGCATCACTTTGCACTGTGTACTTGGTAAGAGAGCGCTGGAAGGATTCTGTGTTTTGTTTTAGTTAGTACGGTGCCTGATACAATCTTCTGTATGAGTTGAACTTATTTTTCTAAGGGTAGCGTCTCTCCTATCACAGCATGTCTTCACTCTCCTTTTCCCCCTGGACAGCAGATGTGCTGCAGTCGTCCTTGCTGTTGTCTCGGAGCCCTGTGTTAGCTGTGTTCTGCTGTATGTTCCTGGTTAAGCCAAGGAAATTCTTTTCAAACTACTCTTTTGGTTTCATCAGTGTTTTTTAGCATCGATAAATTACTAGACTGAGCCCTGGAAAGAGACAACTGAATTCAAAGGCAAGCAATTTGTAGATCCCCCGGTGTGGTGACGTATGCGTGGGTGAAAGGACGGTGCCGTATCCTGCAGTTTCACTTCACCTCTGGTTCTGCAGATGAGGTTTTACAGTGAATAAGAGTGTTTCAGCTCCATCATGAGTTTGTGTACCAAAACCACAATTTTTAAAAATAGAACAGACAAAAAAAATCCCTCATTTATATTTAGGGTCAACTTTTTATGCAGAAAAGATTTGAGGTGGTTCCTTTTAGTTCTGTTTTCTCTTTCCGGTTAACTCAATGATGTGGAGTACATGGGAAGGGCTCCCCCCCCCCCGCCCCATTTTCTGTTTCTCTGAAAGCTGGTTTGTTGAAGTATGGAATTTTGATGATTTCTTCATAATGTTACATGGTTTCTGAGTGTTGTGTGCGTACATTTGAAAGGGCTGGGTTGCACCTGGGGAGTCGCCTGAGCTATTTTCAGTCACTGGTAGGTAGAAGCTGCCACTTTGGTAGATGGTTGCTGTGCCATTGTTACTGCTGGCTGGAGCAAAATACTGATTTATGTGATAATTATAAAAACCTTAGGCTCTCAACACTGAGTAAGTTCTAAAATTTCAGTATTGGATTAAAAGATCAAACAGTGTAGATATACTGTAAATTGCGTAGGCAGTAAAAAAATCCAGAGTATAGAATTAGTGGATATCAATACGTGCATGGAATTAATGTGAAGGCTCAAACCAAATAGCGCTGGTGACGCAGATCGATTTTACTCCCTCAGCAGCACTGGGAAAGGACTGCCTGAAGAGCGCCTGGTCAATCCATAAACCTAACGTTCGGCCACGTAGAGTGAGGATGCAGTTTAACTTGCAGTTTTCGTACTCTTTGCCAGAAAACGGCTTCTTAGAACCGAGTTTCTGGAAAGTGGCTTCTCAGCCACTGTACTGGCTTCTGGAAGTATAACTGGCCAGGATTGACCAATGGAATAATAAGGAAAATATTCATCTCCTCTTGCTGATTAATTGTTATCATAAAATGCATAAAATTTGCCACTGTTACCTCAGTGGAAATAATTCCAGAGAGCGTAATTTGCAATCTGCAGGGCTAGGTTATAGCCTTGACTTTGTTACCGCTCTGCAAGCCATGCATCTTCTCGTTTTTAAAAAAAGTATTTTTGGATGCTAGTCTGAATTCACGTAGCTCGGTCTTCCTTGCTCTGTTTGCCGTGCTCACTTGGCGGTAACGTAGCAGTGGGTCTGTGCTCCCAGTGTGTGGCCTGTGCCTTGATGTGAGTTGAGCAAAGGTGCGCAAAGGTCCTGCTCAGGTTCTGTAAAGATTGACTAGAATGTGCTTGAAAAACAGTATTTCTTGTATTTCTTTTCTGCTTTGGTTTTTTTTTTTTTTTTTTAACATCTTCTATGGAATATTTCCATTGTTTTTAACAGCCTGTGTTGGTCATCTGTATAACTTCTGGGTATCAAGTCTGAGCCTGGTCCCCATGATCTGTTGAAAACCGCCATCCTAGGAATTCTTGCACAAATTGACTCAGATTTCTGTTGCGATGAATAGTCAGTGACAAACTAGTGGATTTTCCAGGAAACACAACTGCAAACTGTCTGGCTTCTGCGTAAGGGTATTCGGAAACCTTGCGAAGATCCACTGTTTTATCATGAAGCAAATGAGTGAGATCATCTTCCTGGAATCTGTGGTCATTTGGGCTTTGGATTGTGGTAAAACCTAAAAGTTCCTCGTAACAAATTCTGGTAAAGGTCATAATCAAGTTTCTTCTTGGTATGTGGTGGTGGCAGAATGCATCAGGATGGGTCACAAGATGGTGGCTGCCTGTTGGCCCAAGGGACCTGGCGTTCCTCTGGGATGAGACCAGCAGCCTTGGTTCTGTCCTGGCAGCAAGTCTGACTCCTGCGAGTAGGATTTGCAGACCAGAATGTTTTCTGTCAGATTTGGGGATGTAGTTCAGTCCATTGCTCGTCGATTCCTGGATCTCATGGGAGTTGCTGCTGCTAATTGTGCTGAAATGTGGTTTTGTCATGTGGACAAACTCCTACCAGGGGTTATTGTATGACTTGATGAATTTGCATGCATGAAGCCTCCAGAGAAGAAAAGATGCCATTTGCTTCTTGTCACCCCCCTAAGCGTGACTGTTAGCAGTGAGTTGGTTTCTTCCCCAAGTGACTTCAAAGGAATTAAATTTGTTCTGAAATTTCTTTTTAAAGAATGAGCATCCTGCTGTTTCCCTTACAGTTACTTTGAAGTTTGTAAGAGAAGTCTTGACCTTCTTTTAGTACTTGTGCAGAATGCAAGTGGCATCGTTGTAGAGGGCTGCCTGAAGTTTCTCAGTTGTGGTTCTTGGCTCGTACCTGTTGAAACACACTCGATCCTTTGGTACGTCGTTCTGGTGCTATGACTTCATTGCTTTTGCTAGGACTTGCGCTCAGGCACTTTGCGTGTTGTAGATCTTTTTTTGGATAAGTTTGAGGGGTTGAGGTGTTTTTCTGTTTTGTTAAAGAACTTTTAGAGTAGCATGATTTTTAAAACGTCTTTACCTGAAATAGAAACAACTAATCTTTAGCCCAGCTGAGAACTGAGCTGGACATGAAAGTGACTGTTGGCCATGGCAAAGGTGATGCATGTGTGATAAAGACAATTCAGAAGTGACTGATTACAGGTATAGCTGGTACCACAGCGGCACCGCCAGACGTCCAGTCTGTGGGTGTTTGGGAGAGTTCACGTCCTCAGTTTCTTCAGCTTCCAGACTGTTTCCTCTCCTGTGTTCCTGTTCTGATGAAAGAGTTGTTTCCCCTCATCTCCCCTGCCAGCTAGGTGAAGGAGCTGATGATGTTAAGATCTGTTCTCCCACCTTTTGCCTGTGTTTTTCTATTTCTAGTTTTGGCTTTGCCTGATTCAGCTGGGATTATGGAAGGGGAAAGGCATTCTTGCCATTGCGGATCCTTACAATGTATTGGCCCTGGTTGCAGCTCTTTCTTTACTTACTTGGAGGCTGTTTGTGGGAAGTGAAGGCTCCACCATAAAGAATTTCTCCATCTTTCTTTTCACAGATCATCATGGCTTCTTCTAGCCCCGTTGCTCACCCCTCCTGTTCCTGTGATCACAGCCCCACCTTGTTCGCTCTGTCCAGAAGGAGCACACAGGTTCCAGTGGATCGGGAATCTGGTTCCAGAGTTTGGGATCTCCAGCTCGCATGTCAAGGTGCTTTCATCCCCAGCTGAATTCTATGAACTCTTGAAGGTGAGTTGTGGGTTCCAAGTTGTGGGAATGTTTTTTGGGGTCATTAGCTCCTAGTGATCACAGAGACCAAGGACGAAACTGATCTTATTTTCTGCTGCTCCCAGGTGCAGATAAAAACAGCCGAGCAGCGAGTGGTGATGGCTTCACTGTACCTGGGAACGGGGCTCCTTGAACAGGAGCTGGTGAGTGTGGAAGGGGTTTGGGAAGGGGAGAAAGTGAATGCAGAAAGAAAATGCCTACCTTTGCAAAAAGCATCCTGTTCCTGCAGGTACAAGAGGTGTATGTGAGGTGGAGTTTGTAAGCTTGTAATGTCCTTAAAACTTTCATATAGGGATTTACTTTACATGCGTTTTCTCCTCTCCTTGAGAGTTTTCTCAGGTTTCCTGGCTGCATTTGTGTACTTGTATGTGGGGTGGCAGAGGGAGGAATTTGGAAGGGAGGCGCATGGAATTTCTGTTTTAAGCCTAGTACAGAGCCATGGAACTACTGAACTTTTTCACAGGATAATGAGCCTGGATCTCTCAGGCTGTTAGAGGTTACTGGCATAGTGTTCAAAGGGTTTTTGCAGAACTGTGGGATCATGGGTAACTTTTTTTCCTGGCATTTTTCTTGAACATGATTAAGTTGTACGTATGTAGTGCTATGTTTTGTCCTCCAAGTACAGTATGCAGATGCAGTATTAGCTCTCTGCATTTAAGACAGAGGTCAGTTTTGCTTCATGGTGTTTACCTTTTCTGTTTCCTGTTCTTCCCTCTAGAAGACCTTTAGGGAGAAGCCTGACCTTGGCCAGTTTCTTATGTTAGAATGCAAATTCCACAGCAGGGTAAAGGTGGACAGAGTCCTGCACAGAGTTTTGTGCCTGGCTTTGTCTGGGCTTGTACACAAGATTTGAGTTTGCATGTGACAAACAGCCTTGTAGTTAAGGAATAAAACTGCCTCTGCATCATTTGTGAACTCCTACCAAGGTTTCTCTTTGGTAATGCAAATCTGTGATTTGGGCATGATGTTGGGACTTTTTGTGCTAATATTAATTGCTCTTCAGAGGCTTGAAGAATGTGCGCATGTAAAATTGATGCCCTTTCATGTATTGCTTTAGGCTGATAGAGTAGGATGCCAGTCTGACAGATGCAAAGTCTAAACTAGCAGTGTTTTGCATGAGTAGGAAAGACTTATACTAGGGTGTGGAAGCTTTCGTGGCCGCTGGCCTCCTGGTTGCTGAACACTTTCCTTATAAAGCTTTATTTGCTTTCTGTAATGAGTAGAGAAATCTCTCTCTGCAGGTGGATTGCTTAGAAGAAACACTGGAGAAATCACTGCAAACAAAAGGATCGTCTAACCTCAGAGTTTCCATTCTTCTTGACTACACCAGGGGATCTCGGGGTAGATATTACGATGCTTTGCTTTCTTCAAAGGCTTATTTTACGGTTAGGCTGGATAAACTGTTTTTTCAGAGAGAGGCTGTCTTGACCAATTGGACCTACTTGCTTAAATCATCTACCTTTCAAAACTGGCCTTTTGTATACCAGTAACTACTTATTCCCAGAAAATCTTCAAGCTGAGCAGCTTTTCTTCCAAAAATAGGTGGTAGGAGCGAGAAGGGCCAAACTCTGCTCTGTGCAACTTGTGCTTTCTTGCTTAGTTCACTTGTCAGTGCATTTGCCCTTATCCGTCACGCTCTCTTATATTTTCATTTTTAAAGGAAAGTGGGAATTGTTGGAAGTAGCAGTACACTTAATCAGAAACCTTTGCGGTCACTCTTTGTAGCATGTGTTACTAGTGCTAGGTGTGGCTTGATTAAGAAGCTCGAATGGAGTCAGACCTGCTCAGTGACCGTTTCCAAGGCCCATTCATCAAAGAACTTACAGTTCTGGATGTCGATTTCAATATTGACATAGTGCAATTGAAAGCGATTAAAAAAAAAAAAGAAAAAAGAGAGCATGTTAAGTGCCAGCAGATGAGATGGGTGCTCGTTCTGTAACCAGCTTCTAGCCGAGGAGCTGTGGTGCCATGCCGTGATGTATCCCCTCACTGGTGTGATCCTGTGTGTGAAACTCCCCTTGTCTCCCAGGTAGGAAGAATTCTCGAACAATGCTAATTCCCTTGCTGCAGCGATTCCCTGAGCAAGTCCGTGTGTCCCTCTTCCACACTCCAAACCTGCGTGGACTTCTCAGGCTCCTGATTCCAGAGCGTTTTAATGAGACCATTGGACTGCAGCACATCAAGGTCTATCTCTTTGATGATAATGTGATCCTGAGCGGGTGAGTCCTGCCTCTTCAGGCCCTTATATGGTTCATTTAGCTGAGGTTTTGAGGCAAGGTATGCATGCTACCAATGTTGTCTGAACTTCATTATTTGCATCTGGGCTTTCTGTAGTGATCATATCAATGCTCTTCTGAGATGGAAGAGCAACCACAGCTCTTCCATATGAAATTCTCATATGAAAGAGAGAGTCTTTCTCAAAAGGAAAAAAGAAAGATTTCTTGAGATTCAAAAGGAAATGGCCAATTTGTACTTTAGTCCAGTTATGTGCAGAGTGAGATCTGTAACCTAGGCTGGGGTGTTCAGAATCATATGCCTATGCTCTGTTCTGGAGCTCAACTCTTCTTTTTCTCTCCTAGCGCAAACCTGAGTGATTTGTACTTCACCAATCGTCAGGACCGCTATGTTCTCCTGCAGGACTCTCCTGAGATAGCAGACTTCTTCACGGAGCTAGTGGATGCGATTGGAGATGTGTCTCTGCAATTACAGCAAGATGATACAGTCCAGATGATGGAGGGGATGGTACACCCGTACCAAGGTAGGAGGGAGTTATCTTATCTGGTTGGATGATACGGTCCAGAGGAGGGGAATGACAGCCAGGGTTTAAGGATGACTTGAACTCCATCCATTTGTGAATTGCTGAGTGTCTGACCACTGTGTACAGACTGTGGGGTGTCCCATTTCTCTGCCTTCCATTATTAAAATCAAGATTGCTAGAGTTTTGAGACTGGATCTATCAGAGTGTTCCTACCACAGTGGCTATCACAGTGGCTATAACCAGCTGATCTGGTGGAGAGTGCAAAGGCTAGAAGTTCCTCTGTAACTGTCTCATCGCTTCTTCATAATTCTGCTGCTTATGACCTTAAATAAGAACTTGTATTCCTTGAAAGGTTCTTTCTACTTTTGATATTAATGTCTATAATTCTAGATGTTCTGTGTGTACATATTCTGAAAGTTTCATGAATGTAGTGCTCTTTTTGGTAATTAATATTTTGTAGTCGAGTCTATTCTGAGAATCAAATGAATATTGGATTAGGAAGACCGAGAACAAGTGTTGAAGTGGGCAGAGAAGAGCATCTATCTGTCAGGCTGATTGCATCATAAGTTTTTGTCCTGGCCTTGTGCACTGCTGTGTGATTGTTGTGGTTTAACCCCAGCCAGCAACTAAGCACCACAGGGCCGCTTGCTCACTCCTCCCTGCTCCCACTGGGATGAGGAGGAGAATTGGGGAAAAAAAACCCCCAAAACTCATGGGTTGAGATAAAAACAGTTTAATAACTAAACTAAACTAAAATATAATAATAACCATAATAATAATAAAATGTAATAATAATAATAGTAATGAAAAGGAATATAATTTAAAAAAAAAAGGAGAGAAATAAAACCCAAGAAAAGACAAGTGATGCACAATGTAGTTGCTCACCACCCGCTGACAGATGCGCGAGCAGTGATCCGCCCCTCCTGGCCAACTCCCCCCTGTTTCTATACTGGGCATGATGTTCTATGGTATGGAATATCCCTTTGGCTAGTTCAGGTCAGCTGTCCTGGCCATGCTCCCTCCCAGCTTCTTGCACGCCTGCTTGCTGGCAGAGCATGGGAAACTGAAAAATCCTTGACTTAGGATAAGCGCTACTTAGCAACAGCTAAACCATCAGCGTGTTATCAACAGTATTCTCACACTAAATCCAAAACACAGCACTGTACCAGCTACTAGGAAGAAAATTAATTCTAACCAGGACAGTGATGTAAGCTTAGACTGTGGGCAGTAGTGTGGTTTTTGGGTTTTTTTTGTTTGTTTGTTTTGTTTTTGGGTTTTTTTTGTTGTTTTTTGTGTGTGTGTATGTTCCAGTTCATTCTCGGTTACCATTTTAGCTTTGCCCTGGTCTTTTCATTTCTCAGTGGATTTTTCAAGCTGCTGCTGGTCTAGTTTCTTGCCCTTCTTAAAGCTGAATGTTTTTCTTCTGTAATGTAGCTTTGCTAACCTTAAAACGTCTGTTTTTGAGACTTAGGGAAGAAAGTTGTGTGGTCTTTGTGTTAGCACCTTTTTGTTCTGATACTGGTGTCCTGTCAGTAATTTTTCCCACTACATAATAGGTGGTGCGTAGCTCTGTACCTTTAGGTCTCAAACACGATCTGTTGTGGGTTTCCTGCAGGAGACAAGATGGCTTACTGTGAGATAGCAAATCGAAGAGTCATGGAGGTGATCAACTGTGCCAGGACACGACAAGAACTCCTTCACGCAAAGACTTTCCACAGCAGCCAGGAAGGCAGCTCCTTGTTATCCCAGCAAGGCTCTCAAGCATCTGGGGGTCTGAAACCAGAACCTGACACCTGGATCTATCCCTTAATCCAAATGAAACCTTTTGGGATTCAAATAGATGAGATGGTCACAGAGACGCTGCTGACAGAGGCTGAGCGGGATGCCAGGATATACCTTACCACTGGCTACTTCAACCTGACACAAGCTTACATGGACCTCATTCTGGGCACTAGGGCTGAGTATCGGATTCTTCTGGCCTCACCGGAGGTGAATGGTTTTTTTGGTGCCAAAGGGGTGGCAGGTGCCATCCCTGCTGCCTATGTTTACATTGAACACCAATTTTACAGTGAGGTCTGCTACCTTCACCAACAGGAGAGGGTCCAGCTGCAGGAGTATTCTAGGGCTGGGTGGACTTTCCATGCCAAAGGTAAGGTGTCCGTTTCCCAAGAGGACTTGTTCGGAAGGCGTTTCCGACTTGCGCATATTTGGATTGCACAACTAGTGAGGGGGTGGCTGGGTGCCGAGTCTAGACTTAACCTCCAAAATACTCATCCAAGGTTCGAACATCTTGCTTGCATAAACCTGGAAGGTTTGGATCACTCAGGGGACAACCATGCAAAGTCATGTCTTGCCTCTGGATTTCTGATTCGAATATAGTCCCAGAGATTATACAGGAATTGTCCCTGTGGTGACAGTAAGGCACTGTCTTGATGTGAAACTTGATGTGAAAGAAGAGGAGGCATCTGGATGTATTTATGATCGCAGTAACAGTTGTGATTCAGTTTCTTGTCAGTGATTCAAACTCTTGCCAGTTTCAGCAACGAGAAGCGATGACTGTGTCAGGGACCCCAGGGCGGGATCTGCGGCAGGAGCAGGAAGGGAGCTCGCTAGTGGTGACTCCCCAGTGGTCCTGGATGCCGCGTTCTCTTGGCACCAGGTCTTCATGGGGATGATGCACGTATTGAGGAATTTGTACCAGCTTCTGTTTACGGCATACAGGAAAGTGCAGCATAGTGAATAACTGCACCCATGTGCCTTCTGGGAGCTGGAGGCAGCTGGAGGGGAAGTTGCTGAGAAATGAATATTGCTTAACAAATGTAGTTAATAATAAACAAAAATAATTAATACTGCCATCATGGTCTTCTGTAGAGGACCCCAGCTTCTTTCTTGCTTGATAGGTTATGTACAACTTTCTACAAGCTCAGTGCCACCTTGACCAAAGCATGAATGTTTTGCCCTGAGTGGTTGCTGCTGGTTGTGTCTCTAAATTTTCCTTCCAGAAAATGCAGTCCTTGACTCTTACGTTCTCCTACTTTATACACAGTAGTAAGTATTTGATTGCTCAGTAGTAGATTTTAATAATGCAAATAGCTTAGAAAGTCTACTTAATTGAGTTTTTTTTTTCTTTTTTTTTTTTTGAGAAGTCTAATGCATGTGACACTTTATAAATATCGAGGTTGTTACAGTCTTCCCACGTGGAGGTGCACCAGTGGAACACCTCACAAAATGACTCGGTCTCATGGTCAGGCATGGCCCTCAGCCAAGCTGAGACATCTTTGCCGTGTTCCACAGCATCTTCTGTTACTCTGATCTTCTGCAAGCAGAGCTGTGCACCGTGTCACTGTGTCACTTCCTGAGATGGCTCACTGGTCCCCTAGGACAACTCTATTACTGTAAGCAGTACCCAGTCTGGCACTAATTAAGATGCAAGTTTTCCCAGCCGGCTTTGCAGTGTGCTGAGGGGCACTTCCATTGTTTGCAGCTGGAAGGATGCAGCCCGCGGGGCTCCGGCCTGTTCCTGTTCCGGAGTTCTTCTTCAGCTGTTTGTTTAAGGAGACTAGCTGTTAATGATTCTGGGAATGCCTCTATCTGCCCTGCTTCCTGCAGGGCTGTTCAGGAGAAGGTTCAGAGGTGGTAGGGAGAGAAAGCTGCTGAGTAGGCCTTCTCTTGACTGAAGAAAATACACGAGTGTTACTAGGCTGCCTCTATGTTGAAACTACAAACCTTTCTAACGAGTGTTGTGCCTCTCCTGCAGTGAGATCAGTAACCCTAGTGCAGTAAACCCCTTATCTCAATCCAGGGCGGCCTGAAGGAGGTGCCTGCCTGGCTGGGAACTCCTGCGTGGTCTGTCTTCCAGGAACCATGTGCTCAAGCGATCTGTGGTTCGCAGGTTCCCCCTCTTGCTGGGCACTGCTGACTCTGAGTGGGATTTTGTAGCTTGGCATGGATTGAGCTCGGAAGGCATGGGCAGCTTTACCAAGCTACCAAAGTGCATGTGGCAGTCAATCCCTTTTTGGGCCAGCTGTGCCTTCTTGTGGAAGTGCTTTGGGCTCAGTCTGCTGTATGGTATTCTCTTTGAGAGAGGGATACAAGACTCGAGAAGTTCAGCAGCTCCTGTGCTTGGCAGGAGGGACGGTCGGAGATGTTTGCTGCCTTGTTTCCGTTTCCTCTTCGGAGTGCTGGAAGGATCAGCTTGTAGCTCCCTTCTCTGGCACGCTCTGCCCTTTGGCACATGTTTGATTCACCCGGCTTCCTTCTGCAGGAGTCACGCAGTGTGTGTGAAAGAGAGGACAGGGCAGAAGAGGGAAAAGGAGGAAACCCTGGAGGCAGATGAAGGGCAGTTGCACATGGAGTCTGGCTCCTGGAAGAGGACGTGAGATCTCTAGCAGCAAATAGTGCCCGTTAATACTTCCTTCTTGGGCTAAGACGAAAGACACCCTTTAGCCTCCTATAGGATCTAGCTGATTTACACCAAACGCTGTGGTGCTGTGACTGCTGTTTTGTAAACCCTTCCAGCTCCTCCTAAAACATGTTGTATCCTCATGCACAACTTCACACAGTGTGTATTCCCACCAGGGTTACGGCTGTCCTTAGGTTCGTTCAGTTCAAGTGCAGTTGTAGCAGCGCAGTTCAGAGCGCTGCACCGCCGTCGTGCACGTGTGAGTAGGAAATGCAGACCTTTGCAACGAGGGAGGCTTTCCTGGGTGTAACATCATGAAGCCTACCTGCAGCAGTGCACATCTACCCGTCTCCTGCCGCGTTTCTGGGTGTGGTGGTGTGAGTGACACAGGTACATCCTTTAGGATTATGGTCCCTTCCATGGAAGTGTCGGGTGACAGAGTGCCGGGCAGGTGGCTGTTTGCTCCGAGATAAACCTGCATTACTGCTATTGAATGGTGACTGGGAAACTGCGCTTCCCCTTTCTGGAAAGGTGAGTCACTGTTTGAGCAGATCCTGCCAGGTGGCCATAAAGCCAGAGAGACCGTAAAGGTTTTAGGGCTGCTGCGTGACTGCTTAGGAAGAGCAAGGAAGCGTGTTCCTCATGGCTGCTGCCCGGGCAGAGCTCTGGCCCGCTTTTGGGAGCCTTGTGCTGCGGCTGGGCCGGGGCACCACGCAGCCCGTGGCAGCCGTCCTGCTGGGTGGCAGAACTTGCCGAATCTCTGTGCCACTCAGGTGCTTTTTGCAGCTCCTGGAGCCCCCTGCGTCAGCACTCCCGCCCTTCTGTGGGTGGGGGTGAGCCTGCGGAGGAGTCGGTCGTGCCGCTGAGTTATGGGCAGTGCCAGCCCCGAGCCAGGAGGTGTAACTGAAAGTGGCAGCAAAGCTGCTGAGTGTGTGCGATGTGGGGGCGGGGAGGAGGTTACAGGAACCAGCGGTGAATCGGCAGCTTCTTACTCAAGGCATTCTTGGAACTGCTGTGGGGTTGAGTTAGGAAACCTGCTTCTATTTTAAGGACTAGGTGGTTTTTATGCTATGGTTTCTTTGTTGTAGTCTTTGTGTGACTTGCAGTAGGGATAAGCCATCTATCAGGGACCTGCCCAGGCTGTTCTAAGTGCTTGTGCTGTGCTACGTGGAGAGCAAGCACTTCTTGGATCCATTTATACACAGAGAATGGCTGTATAGACTACTCTTGGCAGTAGTCCTGGCTCTCCTGTGGCATCCCTAGCTGTTCTTCCCTGCCATGCTACAGTAGTGTGCTTGAGAATAGTATGGTGTTTCCATCTTGCGCTTGAAAAAACAGTCCTGGGTTGTATCACGCTTGCTCTTGTTGTTGCACTGGCGAAGTTGTGTGTGAACTGCAGTGGTGAGTGGGCTTGGGAGTCTTGCATCCTGGCAAGAGTTTGATTTCATCTTTGGGTGGCTCCTCAGGAAGTGAGTGGGTGTAATAATTTGCACTTCTCTTACGAGTCTTTATTTCATGTGAATTCACCTGTCAGAGCAGGGAGATGCCTCTTCATGTCGCTGTCGTGTGTAGTCTCGGGAAAGGGGTTAGTCACTGTGCAACTGTGCTGCTTCCAGGTCTGGAACTGGCTGGTCCAGGCCTGGCTTGTCTGCCTGGTGCTCTCTTGCTTGGTGTAGGTTTTCCTTTACTGAAAACCTGTTTGTCTTATTTCAGTGTTTCTGAAATATGCCGTGGTGCAAAACGACCGCTAACTTAATGATAGTGACTCATTCTAGATTATTTTGGGGGCCCTCCCTGCAGTGTATTTACATTCTGAAGAATGTGTCCATAGGGCGGCACTGAGCGTGCTGCAGCCCCCTGTTAAGAGCACACAAGTTTGGACAATGCAAGCTGTGCAAGGGTACCCCAAGGTTCATACGAAACTTTACAAGGCACGCTAGACCATCTGCAAGGAAGCTTGCTTTGTGTCATGATCTTTTATAGTTACTGTAATCTAACATGTTTAATTCATTCTAAGTGAAGCGATTGTGTGAGGCTACCCCGGTCACTTCCTTTGTCTGCCACGCTTCCTTTCTTCTCCTGTTTTTCCTGCAGGCCTCTGGCTGTACCTGGCAGGAAGCGATCTTCCCTGCCTAACTCTGATTGGCTCTCCTAATTTCGGATATCGATCAGTTCATCGTGACTTGGAAGCTCAGGTTGCGATAGTGACAGAAAATAAAGCTTTGCAGCAGCAACTGCATCGGGTAAGTGGCTGATTATGGGGAGATAACATGGATGTTGTGCTTCTTGGTCACACAGGGAATGCTGATGATGCAGTTGCAATAAAAACCTACAGCTACAATAATTCAAAACCTTCTTGAGCATAGGAAGTCTCAAGGAGCTGTCAGTTAAGTGACTATTGATGAGATGCCTGCTGCAAGTGCCTGTTTCTGGGAAATGGAGGCCATAACGGGAAAGAACATGTGTCCCCAGTGAACTCGAGTATCAGGAGTGCTCAGGCACTGGATGCTGAGAGACACAGCATTCAGAGAGGATCTGCTGACTCTTCTCTGCTCACTGATCACATGGCACGTGCTTGGGCCTTATCCCCAATATTTGGGCATTGCCAAGTTCACGCCATACTCTAGGATAATGAGGTCAGGCCCTTTGAATTGCTGATCTTGGACTTCTGGAGGATTTTGCTTCTCAGGCATTTGGGAAATCCTTTGTAGGAATATAAATGCCAATCAGTTAGCTTTTGGGTGTCTGCCCACCGGCTGTGGAGGTGAACAAAGGCAAGGGATATTAGTGTAGTTTCTACAAGAGGAGGATTTCTGGGCTGGTTGGATTGCCCATGAAGTTATATGACCTAATATAATCTTGAATAATAATACAACATTATATAATCTTGACACAAACATTTTTCAGTGGTTTAATGTTCAGTGTCCCAGTTTTGTTTTGTTTTGTTTTTCTTTTATTTAGGCAGCTTGGACTGCTCAGCACTTTTGCTGCTTCTCTAAGTCCTGTCTGGCTCTCTAGCTGTCTTGACTCTGAATCTTCTGCTGGAACTGACAGTGTCCCAAGTAATTTCTCATGTAGTGCTCTGATACAAAGCAAATTGGTTTGGTGCCTCTGTGTGTGACTTAGGGATCTCAAAAATGTGTTCAGTGAAGCCACATCCTGGCATAAGAAGGCACAGTTGTCTTCAAGATCAATGGGAATTGCCCTATTGCATCAGGGCTCTTCCACAGGATGAGTCAGAGTATATCTAATCAAAAACAATTCTATTACTGGAAGAGTTGCTTGAGTATTTCAATTCATATCTTGCCTCTACTTGTTCCTAATGGAAGGGGAGAATCAATGAAAATATGACAAAGGAATTTTCTCAAACAGTGCTGCAGTGATCTAATTTAAAGGACTTTAAACCATTCCCGTTTGCTGGAAGCTGATTTTGAGATTGGCTGTTTGTTTACTGTTCTGTGATCTTTGTTTAGAAGACTTAATACATTACTGGTACGCTGCCATGAAATCACTTTGCCTACATAACATTCAGTTCCATTTTAAAAATGTGTGGTGAGATTTGGGAAGAAATTTGAGTGGTCTGGGTATCTTTGGATGCTCCACTGAATGAACCGAACTTCAATTTGGATAACTGGTCTCGCTTCCAGTGATCAGACGACCTCACTGTATCAGATGACCACGGTGCAGAATCTTCATAGCAGGGGTGACTATAGCTGTTGGAGCATTTGGGGTTTCTAAAATCAGACTGATTTGGCACATAAATGTTGTCTTTCTGTTGTTGGTTCATCTTTTTGGTGTTACTTTCCAGCGCTCGGTTCCTGCTTCCCTGTTCCACCCTGAATTTAAACAGTGCAGAGTATTTTCTGTTGTTTATGACAGCTTAGCTAATGAAAAAAAAAAGATTGTGAACAGACTTACAGTAGATGGTCTGCTCCTTGTTTGCCTGCAAATCTAGAAACCTGACTGGCTTTGATAAGAAAACCGCTTCTACCTTTGATCAAACAGCTGCTTTCACGTGCATTGTGAGCATGTATTATCATCGTGATGGTTCATTTCCTCCTTCAGCAGTATTGTGTACACACTGGAGAAGCCTAAGTGTTTCTGGTAATTTAGTTGAAATCATGACTGCATATTCATTTGAAAACACAGCGATTGAGCTGTGTCTAGAAAGAGCTGCGTAAGCCAGTCTCTTGAGATTATGGTAAGGTTTCCTTTTCTGGCAATTACAGTGAGGGATTTAGGATTTTTCTGAAACTGAAGCTTAGCTCTCTTGCAGCTGTGGGGCACAAAAGGGCAAAACCTTCTACCTTTGCTCTTTGTAGAGTTTGAATTGCTAATTCTTGAGGTTTGGTTACTGAGCGCACTGATAGTCATCAAAAGGTGGAGTGCTGTGGCAGGGGGGTGTGAAGGACAGATCCTGTGCCAGCTCCTTGGTGGTTTAGTTGCTCTGGGAGTTGTGCTGCATGGAATGAGACTCTTATGTTCAGGCTTGTGGGAGAAATGATGCATCCTTTTGGCAGGATCTGTGGCCAATTTTATCTGAGAATTTGCTTTTCTTAAAGGCCATTATATAATTTAACACTTAGGATTTACTGGAATGATGTTTCTTTCCCTGTGTAGGAGCAGGAGCAGCTTTACCTCTGCTCAGGTGTAGTCTCATCATCAACATTTGAGCAGCCGAATCGTTATGTGAAACTGTGGGTGAAGCTGGTAACACCTCTGATCAAGAATTTCTTTTGAAAGAAGAAAAGTTGCTGCTTTGGGTGAGTTTTCTGCCATTCCTGTGGGGAATTTATATTGCACTGACTGCAATTAGTAAGTAAGTGCAGTACTCTCTATCATGTGGAAGAAATAGATGATGGAAACATAGATGATGTGGGGGAAAAACAGGTATCTCTCTTCTTCTGGGGTACTTGCCACTGACTAGAATCATTGCTCAAGGTCTATATTGGGTTTCATCTACTAGAATTTCTGGAAGGGTCAATGAAAGAGAACCCACACAAGGGTATTTCCCATGCATAGAAATAAAACTTCCATTTCTGAAATATCCCTCAGAGTTTTGTGGAGAGGGACTGTGTTTATTTTATCTTGACCAGCTAATAGAAAACATTGTTGGAATATTTAAAACGTTTTGTCATCTTTTTATCTGATCAGTGCTTTGCTTTAACCTTGTAGATGTTGGTTAACGGGGCACTTGTTTTTGCTTTTCTGCTTCGTACAGTGTCCTGGATTTGCCAGGCTGTTCGACTGCCTGGTAACTGGAGCCCTTCTGAGCTTCATGGAATCGCTCTTAGATTTTTTTTCTGTGCTGTGCACATAGTCCATGCAGTTGGCACCTAAGTGTGTGCCCTTGATGCTGAGTGTTCACACATCCATTTTAATTACATAAATATGGCCTCCATCTCTGGGGTTGTGTATCTGGCTCCTCCATGTTAAGATGTGTTACGAGTGTCTTTCATGATTTGTGGAGAGGGCATGAGAGGACTTTTGGTGCTAATGTGATTTCTGGGTGTTACTTGCTGAAAGTGGGAGGCTCAAACCATAACACATGTCCTGCGAAGAAGTTGGTTGGGAAGGCGGATAAAAATGTGTTAGAGCGCAGGCTTGGGCTGCCCTGTGAGTTTCACTGGTGCAGTATGTGCAGTGTGTTCTGATCTTGTATTGCCAACAGAAGGGATTTCTGGCACCTGAAGAGGCTGAAGGTAAGTGTAAAGCTTGATGGTGATTTATTCTAAACACTACTACTTTATAAAGAAACAAGCAGCTCTACTTGCCTCCCCTTGTGGCTTTTCTTACCACTAGCTGCAAGGGAAGTTTTATGCAACTGTATTTTAGAACTAATTGTTCAGATATTTCACAGGGTGGGATTTTGGTGAATTATTTTATGCTAGAGGGACAGGCATTGGCTTCCGTATGGTGGCCGGAGCAGCTCTAATCACTCTAATAGGTATTACTGCTGATACAAATAATTTGTTGTGAAAGAAAGGATAGAGTAGATTCTATAACCTAGAAATAGACAGAAACATACTTCAGAGATTGACCTGTTTGCAGCTGGACTTTCTTTGGGTTGTACAGGTTGATGTGTTGGTGAACTGGGCCAAATCTGCACCTTTCTTCTTCTGTCTGGTCCAAACAGATACATGCTTCCACGCAGGAATGTGTTGGGCACACGGCTTGATGAATTTCTGCTCACAGTTAGCACTGAGCGATCAAACAAATAGCTGTGGAAAGACAGAGAGCTATGAGAAGGAAAGGAATCCGGATAGTTGCATGCAATTGTTCCGTTTGGCTTCCTTTGGTGGTCTGGCTCTCAACCAGCACTTTATCAGAAACCACCAATTGAAAACCAGTATCCGTCATGAGAAACTTCATGTATTGTAAGAGCAGACTCCACATGACA
This sequence comes from Gymnogyps californianus, assembly GCF_018139145.2. Taxonomy (NCBI): domain Eukaryota; kingdom Metazoa; phylum Chordata; class Aves; order Accipitriformes; family Cathartidae; genus Gymnogyps; species Gymnogyps californianus. Next base: position 436,346 of record NC_059489.1, read on the forward strand.
GCAATTCCAGCACTGTTTTTATTGATACTTTGCTAAAATAGTTCTGGTACAATCAAACTTAGATTAAGTTACACAACTTTGAGGTTTTTTGCAAGTAAAAGCATTTGCTGTTTTCCATAGTCATTCAAGTTTAGATCTGTAGGAGCAGAGCAACAGCGGCAAGGATCCACTTAGCGGCTTTTTCTTTTGTCTTTAGGTTAAAGGTCCAGACATAGGTGGGACCTCGCATCCGTGTCTTATAGACAGGACATTCATAGACGTTCTTGGTGTCCATGCGGTCCACAGGGATGGCTCTGATGAAGATGACTGGCATCGTGGGCGTCAACTCCTTCAGTCGAGCGTCTGCGATCACACCAGAAGGGATGTCCCATCGAGCACCTGCAATATTATGAAATTGTCAGGGTACCAGCTACCCAGTGGCTTTTTCACTTAGAGGGGGCTGTTTTCGTAACTACTAATGGGTGGGAAGGAGTTGCTCTAGCAGCACAGTCGAGGATGGAGTGTGAAGGTTGGGTAGCCATGGCTTAGTAGTCATTAGGGCTAACATGTTATCATCTCACTGTGACTCATGAATGCATTTTGCCTTACTGTGTGTGGGATGTCTAAATAAATTCTGTCCCCACTCATCCCTTCAGCACCGGGTTTGCATGAAAGTTGCATAGCTGAAGGTAGAATTTGGCCCTGGTGGGAACTACGATAAGCTGTCCTACGTGGTCTGTGCTCTTGTTGAAGTGGACTCCTTTGGTGCTCTGCTGATAACTGCCATCTCATTCCCCTGCATTTTTTAGCAGTAATTTTTTTAGGTTCTGAGTTTCCTGATTTGTCTTACTCACACATCAAATAAGAGCGTAATATATTTATTCACTAGAACCATGTAGCTTCAGACAACCCAGTCCTCAGGTTCCTGATAGGCAGTCTGAATTTCCAAAAAAACAGTTTCTGGTTTGTGAAACTCTGCTTGTAAACTGGACGGGTGCTGCCCTCAGCTGGCATGTCTCTGACGTTAGCGTGGAATAAAGGCTCCGCTGCTTGGAGCTTTTGCAAAAGCTGTACAAATTCACATAAGCCAGTGAGTACTAACACCTGCTCTGTTTGCAAGAATTTTTAAGGCTGAACTGGGCTTCTTTCTCTGTGTCTGAAACATAAAAGATGCAGTCTTTTACCTTCCATGAATAATCCATGCACGTAGGAGCCTTCTCTGGGTGGAGCTGTTATATCCTCGCGGTTTTTCTTAGTCACTTCCACTGAAAGACACATCTTGTCCAGTGGCCATTCGTTCTTTCTGGCTGTGGACTGCATGATAGCAGTGAGGAAGGACTGGGGATTGAAGAATCCTGCCAGCCACACTGTTGCAGGCAGCACAAAGTCTGTTGTCCAGACTTCCAGTTCCTGGAAAATAAAAACAGCAAAGTACTTCAGAGTGAAGCATGGCCTTTGAGCAGCAGAATACTGCTTTGCGATATGGTGTGACAAAGAGCTGATGCTTCACTGTGCCTGACACGAGCTTCAGGTAATCTTCCAGATGGGGAGACTAGGATGGAGGTGGTCTGTGATGAATAAATAGCAGATTCCACTGCAGCAATGAAACTTAAATCGTTAATTTGGATTGCAGTAAACACTGCTATTATTTTTTTAACAAAGCCACACTTTAAATAGATGGTTTTATTAAATATTTTTTTCTTCTGAGAGATATAAAGTTATGATGGGGTTAGCTAATGTTCTTTTGAAACAGTGATATACTCTAATGGTGAACCCTTTCCAAACTTCTGCTCTTATTCTTGGGGTAACAGGCCATTTCAGGTACTTCAAACTGCTTAAATTAATATTGAAAAATAAACCAGTTAACCACTGTACACTGGTGAAGGCGATTCCTGGTCTTCTGTGGTATCCGCTTGCGCCATAAGATTTAATTTTCACAAGAAATCTGCTCACCCTAATCCGAAGGAGCAGGTCTGCATACCAGGCTCCTAAGCTGAGAAGAGAGGGATAGGCGTAACGTGTCCAGGATTCAGGAACGTTGTCGTAGAAGAGAGCGTTTGCCAGCTCTTCCATATCTGATGTAATCGTTAGCTCTCCCTTTAAAAAAGAGAAAAGTCTGGGCAGTTTTATCTGAAGAAAGCAAGACTGATGGAAGTATTTGGTCTCAAGCTCATCACGAAGCAGGAGGCCGGTACCGTCTGGCCGTACCCAGCACAGTAGGGTAGCCAAGTGCTTTGTACAGGACAAGGTTTGAAACGAGGAACGCCATTTGCAAATCATGGGAAATTATTTGGTAGGGAGAGGCGCTTTCTAGGCAGCTACCTACGGCATACCTTTAGTCCCAAGTCTAACTCTTTCAAAGAGCGCCTGATTTCATGGGTCAAGATGTTCATTCTTTCACATTCCTGGAAGGCAACTACAACATACGGGGTCTTGTCCACCGCTTTTGCCGTGATCTCCACCATGTTGAATGGCTCCGGCAGCCTCTCAATAATCTCGTCTAGGACTGACTTCACCTGGAAAGAATATGCCATAGAACTGCTCTTATTTAAGGAAAAATGCTGTGGGTTAACAGTTAATTAACTTAGTAAGATTTTTCTTTTTCTACCTTTGTGGTTTCCTGTGCTTCCTCCTCTGTTACTAATACTCTATTCTTTTACTAACTGCTCTTGGATCTTAAAAAGCTGCAGCTCTTTTTCAACAGCCAAGAAGGAAGAACTGAAGCCACAAAGGCTGTGAAATTCAAGTGTAAAAGCCAGCGAGTCAGGAGGAAGACTTTTTTCTTTTTTTTTTTTTTAAATCTGTATTTTTAGTCGTTGCCGTCATGAATGGAAATTGCTAAGCCTGCTCCATCTGCTGAGGATGCAGCATGTGAGCCACATTTTGCCGCTGGCGCATCTCAACCCCATCAGAGTAACCTTTCTGAACACTGCTGACTTTTGTAACTGCACCATGTGTTCAGATGGAGTGAGCACAAAGGAAATGCTGGGGCAGCATTTCAGCCCCTTTACCCTTTGGCTTTCTCAGAGATGCTGGAGGAGAGCAACTAATGGTCTTATGATGGTCTGCGTGACTAGCTGCCTGCCTGGGATCTAGATTGATGCAAGAGCGGGGAAGAGGGGAGAGAGCTGCAGCTGGGACAGGGACAAGTAGGCAGCCGCGGCCGGTACTTTGTCTGCCCTGGGCTGCAGTAGCTGCAGAGCGGTGAAGCGTTTGCTCGTGTTCAGTTACGTTACCAATGCCAAAGACTGGCAGTTACTGAAATGGGAAGGAGAGCCTGGTCACAGAGAAACCAAGTGCAAATGTACTTAAATTAAAAACCTGACTGCAGAGTTTCTTGCAAGCTCTGCGATAGCAACTCCCCCTTCTCCAGGCTGACAGCATTAGGTACTGGGCTAGAATCACATCTCTACTATCTTGCACTGATAAAAATCAGTTATTATTACAGGTCGTGTTCTTCTGTCCATTGTGTGTGGGCCCATATCTGTCCTCCCTGCCTAGTCCCCTCCTGGCCTCCAAATTGTCATTGTGTAGTGTAAAAACTTTGCTTGCCTTTTCCTCTCGGGAGACACCTGCGCTTCCTCCAGCGTCTGATTCTTTGGGCTGCATTTCCAAAACTGTCCGGAAAAGCCTGTCTGAAGTGACAGTCAGGAAGCCAATTTCTGCGTTGGGGTGCAGGCCGTACAAGTAGGGGCTCTCCGGTGGCAGATTGTCATCGATGTACTCGTGGTAACCCTAAGCACAGGGCAGGCGCTGACGTTAGTTTAGCAGATAGGTAGGTACAAAGGAGCGTGAGTTTCGCTTCAGCCTTGAAAATGTGTCATCGCTTTTTGGTGGTGGTGCTTCACGGCTAGCTGGCATTGCTTATTCAAGATGGTTTTTTACTCGCGTCTTACCTAAGTTTTTCCCTTACCACCCCAGCCACAGGAATTATTTTTGCAGCGATTCTGCATATTTCCACAGGATTGAAACTTTTTTCCCCTACATTCCCCCCTGGTTAGCATGAGGGAACTCTGACTAGTGCGCATTTATCCAGGGCAGTGGTTTTCCACAGCAAATAGCAACGTTAATCTTTCTTACCTTGTAATCCAAGCTGGGAGGGATCAAAAACCCTGGAGCTAAGTGCACTTCCCCTTCCAGCATCTCCTCACGGATGTATTCACTCAGGTAAGTCCGACACAGCCGGCGGTCCCAGTCGTCTGTGATATGCCCCCCGTACATGATTTCACCAAAGAGGTACCGGAGATCATCCCACGGTACCTAGAAGGAGAGGCTCACCGTGGCGTTTCTGTGTGGCTCCCCAGAAGTCCCCTGCAGCCCGGGGAAGCTGCACACGACTGTAGAGCTGCGGGACCACAGCTGAATTTTTCAAAAAAGGTTGATTGTCCTAGTGTGTACTGTGCTGAGGTACGGTCACTTTGTAAGTCCCTTACCTTGGGGTTCGCCTCCAAGTAGTTGTACAGGACGTTAATTGATATGGTCAGGTCACCGTTGTTGAAGGGGTAAGATCTGTTCCAGCCCTGAGCGCCAAACTTGCGCCGCTCGGCCACCACCGCGTGGAAGTAACAGAGTGCAAACAAGACGCATTTGAACTCGATTTCTTTGCTGCACATCTCTAACGTGTCCTGTAGTGGAATAAAAATGAGAGTGGGTTTGCAAGTGAATGAGTTAATATTGCTATCAGCCATCCCTCTATTGAAGATATTTAACAGGTGATGGCAAAGGAGAACTGAAGGTTTATTAAAAAAAAAGCATAAAATTATCTTTTAAAGATTTGCTAGTTGGTTAATTTTTGCACTCATCTGTTTATTAACAATTAGGAATACACACACACACACAGACCCTGCTGAGAGCCGAGGCGGCTTGTTCGTGGCACCAAGCTGCAGCAGCTTGACATTCAGCCCTGGGAAAGGCACCAGCAATTCAGCACCCTCCCTGGTTCGGGAGCCCTCGGGCAGCTCTGGTTACCCCTAAATCACATCCTGACAAATGGGGGCTCTGGGCCCCCCCAGGAGGACACGCCTGGGGCTGGGCTGGCTCCTGGCACAGCGTCCGTGTCTGCAGTGACCCCCCCCAAAGATGCTCAGCCCGTGAAACCCCAGGGACGGGCTGAGCCGGACACGCTGACCCAAAACGGTTGAAAGGAACCGGCTGTGCCCAGCACGACCGCGGTGGGGGAGAGCAGCGCGGTGGGGTAAGGGTACCTGGGTGAAGAGGTCGAGGGCTTTGTGCAGGTTGGCATACATGCCCGTTGGCGGCTCGTTGGTGATTTTGATGGCGTTTTCCAGCAGTCCCTGCGGGATGATGTGTGCCTCGGGGCTGGGGGCTGGCTCGGCACTCATGAACACCCGGTAGTCAGCGTGGCTGCCCAGGCTGTACTGCTCCACCATCTTCTCCAGCGTGCCCAGCCACCGGGCCACCAGGTGGATGTTCTGCAACGGGAACCCCTCCTGTACTGCTTGGCCTGAAGTACAACCTCGGGAATCACTTGTTCCCCCCAAATTCCTACCGTGGCTCCACAGAGAGCAGGTGCAGCGCAACACGGCACCGCTCAGGCTGGGGACACCCAAGTAGCCCAAGCAGCGTCACTGCCATCATGTGGGGTACACCATGAAAAACCCTGCGCCCCCATTGCAGGGCCGCCATCCTCTTTGGAGCCCTGCCTCCAAAGCTCCCCCCTCCGACCTCCCCTGTTTCCCTCAGCCCCCCTGTGTCCCCTCCCTTCCTGCTGCCCCTGCCCAAGGCAGCGTGGTGCCTTCCCGCTGCCGGCCGTGCTGCTGCCCCTGGTCCCCTCCCTGCTCCTGGCTCTGCCCCCACCGAGGACAAGCGTGGACCCGGCCGCTGTGCGGGCTGAGCACCGAGACTGTGCATGACTGCTAACGCACCGGGATGGGGGAGCAGAGCGGCTGCCAACACTCCCTGAGCTTCAGCCATCCCAGATACCACCTTAGTGTCAACGGGGACGCTGAGGCTGGGGGAACCTGGGGACACTCTGAGCCGTGGCTGGCAGGGCTGCGTGCCCTGCGGTGTGTCCCGGTGTGCCCGGTTGCCGGCAGGGCTGCGTGCCCCGCGGTGCACCCCAGTGTGCCCGGTTGCTGGCAGGGCCGCATTCCCCGCAGTGCACCCCGCTGCCCGCCACCCACCTGCAGGATGACCCAGTGTCCCTGCACGGCCGCCACCTCCAGGGCCTGTTCTGCCACGGCCTCCTGGCCCTGCCCCAGCGACACGTTGTGGATCCTCCCGTTGTCGATGGTGAAGTTCAGCTTTCTGCCTGGGGAGGGGAGGAAACCGTCACGGCGTGAGACGCCTTTTTCGTTAGTACGCAGACAGGGCTGCGCGGCTCTGGCCATTCGCTGCTCAAAGCAGCAGCCACACACAGCTGTTCGGGCTGGTGCTGGCCAAGGAGGGGGCAGCAGCTCACCCAGGGCCTCCACGTCTTTCAGCGGGTCGACGCCAGGGGAGAGAATGAAGAACAGGGGCGTGGAGGGGCTGCTCTCCTTGTACGCCTTGGAGAGCTCAACGCTCCTTCCTTCCACAAACTTGCTCCCCATCTTCTCTTCCACAAAGTTCCTACAGAAAAATAAAACCATAATTGAGTTAGGAACAAACGTGGTCACTGGGTGCGGCTGGCGCGGTGACGCCACGGGGTTCCTGCCAGGAGAGCACCGTGCCGTGCCCCGGGCGGGTGCCGGCGCACCTGATGGCGTAGGTCATCCTGTCCGGCCGCATGCATCGCAGCATGCACAGCTTCTGCAGGGCTGACTTATTCTTCCACTCCTTGGGGAACACCTCCTTCTCCGGCACCTCGGACTCCACAAACTTTTTCCATCGCTTTGCCGAGCCCTCGATGTCGCTGTCCAAGTTCTTGAACGCTTCCATTTCCGAGAGCACCTTCAGGTCCCGCAGAGAAGGGCTAAATCACTCCTGGGCTCTGCTCGCCCTCAGGGACCCCCAGGCTGGGGGGTCCCTGCAGAGCCGTGCGCATGCGGGGACGGCGCTGTGCCGCAGCCAGGCCCCGAGGGCTCCCATGGCCCTGCTCCACCGGCCCAGGCAGGCTGCCGCCGCCTGCTGCCGGGCTGAGTGTGGACCCCCATGCCGCTGGCACGCTGCTGTCCCACAGCCGCTACCAGGGGCCAGGACATGCCAGGTCTCACCAGCTGCGGGGGACGGGGGGGCTTTGCAGACCTTCCCGGGTGTTGCAGGTGACCCCGGACCTGCCGCGCTGGGGGCTGTGCTGGCATCACCGCGTGGACCAACCTTGATGCCACCCCAGCCCTGGGGCTGCAGGAAGTCCACGGGGGATGCGACGCCGGCTTTGGAAGGGAAGCGCAGAAGAAAGTCCAGCTCTGCCGGGTTCACTTCTTTCTTGATTGCCAGGACCTGACAAGTTGAGAGCACAGCATCACAACCGCCCCGGCACACACAGCCTCGGCGCGAGGGCCTGCGCTCCGGGCGAGAAGCTACTGAGCATCCAGCAGCAGCACATAAGTAGGAGAACAACCTGTCTAAACCAACATAAACTCACGTACAGTATTATACAACAGAAGCCCCAAACATCTGTATGCATTACCTGGAAGGCAACCTGGGCCAGGAAAATGAGTTTGTCTCTCTCAAAGAGTCCCCGTGCAGTGTACATATAGACCGAGTAGGTTATCTCATCCGTCAGGTTGATCACCCTTTGCTTGATGTCGTCGTCGGGGGCCGTGCGCTGAATGGCTTTCTCGAAGACCCCATTGAATGCCTGAGGAAGAGCCGGGTGGGCAGCTCAGTGCCCAGGCTGCTGGGTGTTTTGTTAGCAGCATAAATGCTGAAACACCGAATCTCCGAGATCTCCCCAAACCCTGTCCTGCCCCTACAAATGTATTCCCTCCTTGCTCCACGTCTACCTTGAGAGAGAACTGGTAGATGGGGTTGATCTTGTTGAGGTCACTCAGGATGAAGTACAGCAGGGATGCTCGCTCTGCCGCTGGCCTGTAGTTTTCTCTAGCGACATTTATTTGGACTTCGGTGACTTTAGCTTCTTTCACCTTGATGCACACAAAGGTGGGTGTTATCCAGCATCCTGGCACGTGTCGAAGCAGCACCCAACCTCCCACTGAGCACTGGGTGCCTGGCATGGTCTGGGAGAGCTCTCCCACTGCCCACAGCCCTGCAGCACCAGCTCCGGGGCAGCTCGCTTACTTTTTCCTCTATTTCCATGGCTGTGCGCTTTGTTGTTTCCAGGTTCTCCACCAGCGCCATGTCCCCCAGGAACTGCCCCGCAGCAGCAGACAGCCGGGCGAGCAGGGAGTCCTCCAGCTCCTTCAGCTTGATCTTGAACTCATTCTGGCTCTTCGTGAGGTTTGCCTACAACACCAGCGCCCCGGAGAGACGTGCGTCATTCAAGAGACCGCGCAAAGCTCTGGCGTCAATCACCATGTTTTTTATACTGTCACCGAAGCGCCGATGCAAGCGGAGGGTGGACACAGCCCCTCCTAGGACCTGCAGGGCGAAGCAGCGAGCGCACCCGTGGCAGCACCAGGCTCCGTGGGGCAACGGTGGACCCACAGCTGCCCACGCAGACGGCAGGCTCTGATCGGGACTCACTTGGCTCTCGATAAACAACAGCGAGCTCACGGAGGTGAGATCTCACTGCTCCCTGCCAGCTCCCCCTGGCCTCTCTGCTACCACCTTGCCGGCAGCCGGGTTCGTACCTTCAGGGTCTCCAGGTCCGGCCGCTCTTTGGCCACCACAGCAGCCAGGAGCTGGTCCTCCAGTCCCTCCCGGGTCACCAAGAAGTTGATGAGGGTGCACTGAGCCTGCACCTCTGGCTTGTAGTGAGGGTTGGAATATTTGGTGTGCAGAATCAGGCGGAAGCGCGGGTGATATTCCACTTCTTTATCTCCTATCCTAATGTATCTGCTCAGTTAATTAAACAAATTAATTTATGTACACTTGGCAGTAATTTGTCACAGACAGAAACCCTCGACCCGTGTGCTGTTCCCAGCCGCTCGCGATGTATTTCTCTGGTTGGGAAAAGGCATAGCAAGGGCAGAAGTGCCAGAAGAGCCCCAGCAGGGCAAAGGCCGGAGGAGCAGAAGGAGCTGGCAGCTGCCCTGCCTGCAGCTCTCGGATGGCTCCTGGGCTCGTGCTGCTTGCAGGCACCATGCCATGATACAAGGGGAGGGTGGTGCAGCTCCCTCCCCAGCAGCCCCAGAGCCCTGTCCCTGCAGTCCCGGGGGACCAGCCCTCGCCAGACCCCAGGGACGTGGCCAGGAAGGTCAGCGGTGGCCAGGGAAGGCAGCACTGCCTGCAGCAGGGCTGGCAGCGCCAAGTGGGGCGGGGGAGATGGGGCAGGGGATTCTCAGCAAAAGCCCCGTCACGGAATAGCTTCTATGTCTGCCAAGAGAACCCTCCCAGTTTATCGCACCTTATTGCAGGTGTACCAAGGAACATGCTCTTCTTAAACCACTAAATGAACTGGACTCGGTAGACCAGAACGGTCCAAAATGTCACAGCAACTGGGAAATACCCGGAGAAAACTAGGGGATGTGGCCAGAGGCTCTCATGTGCATGGGGAAGGATCAGGCCCCAGCTGCTGTCATGCAAAGGGGCATAAATCGGCATTTTAGGGCAGCAGTGGTTGCTCAGAGCAGGTGAAGCTCCTCGGCACCAGAGAACAGGGTGTACTGACCTGCCCTTCTTGGTGGTGTTCCTCCCCAGCAGGTGGTCCAGCACCGGCTCCACCGTCTCACCGACGTCCTCGATCAGCAGCATCTGTCCTTCGGAAACCGCCTGCTCGATGGTGTCCAGATAGCTGCAGCCGAGAGGGGAGGCAGGCACGGCGTGGGGCGAGCGAGCACACGCGCGCACTGCGGGGAGCTCGGGCGAGCTTGGGCAAACACCCTCCAGCCGCTGCACCCCGGTGGGACCCCCATGGCGCTCTGCCAGCCCCGGCCCCTGCAGAGCCCATGGAGGAGGTGTCGGGTGCCCCATCAGCGCTGCTGCCCTCGGGTGTCCCGAGTCTGATGGGGGACATGGGTACCCTGCCCTGCGGAACCCTGTGCCCCTCCGGTGGCAGGGGAAGGGGGGCCGTTCCAGTCCGAGCCCACGGCCGCCCTGCAGCACCCGACCCACCTCCTCTGGCCCAGGCGGATGGCCCGCAGTGCCTCCCCGTATTTGTTCTTGATCCACTTGATGCCCTGGAGCTGGGCATCCACGAGCAGGGGCCACCGCTGTGTGTTGCAGAGGATGGTGGCGTTCTCGGTGGACGTGCGGTCACTGGGCAGCCCCTGGTTGCTCCAGGCAGCCACGTCAGCGGCGTCGGTGAGGAGGCTGAGGGGGTCCAGCCCTGGGGTGATGGGGATGGGCACCTGCCGGGGAGGGACAGTTGGGCGCCTGGCCGCGGAGGAGCAGGAGCCCCTTGGTGCCAGCAGGCATGGGGTGAAGGAGCCCCAGGCACCCCAGGACGGGACCCGTGGCCACTCACCGCCAGCCTGCTGAGGAAGGGGATCCAGTGCTTCTCCAGTAGCTCGGCCCTGTACTTCTTGGTGAAGTAGCCGACGTAGGACACGAAGGCGGAGACCAGCAGCACGTCTCCGCACAGCGTCTTCTCCTGCTCTCTGAGCATCTCCACTGACTCAGCCCAGCGGACGTTTTCGGATGCCAGGCCCCCGATGAGCCTGGCGGGGTCAGAGGAGACGGTGGCTGCTGCGGTGCCACCACTCCTGGTGACGTGCAGGGAGGGGACTTGGCCATGATGCCCCAGGGCGGCTGTCACCAAACGCCCTTGGGATTAACCCACCCCTGCTCGCATGGTGGACTGCCCTCACCCGGGGCACATGGCTCTGCAGCATCCCCCCCCCCCCCGCTGAATTTCTGGCCCAATTCATACTCGTGTTTTTTTAATTTGGGGAGGGTATGGGGGGCTCTGATGCTTCTACGACCCCTGTGTCATTGCCACCAGGCAATGCCAGGGAGCAGCAGATGGTCCCAGTGCTTCTGGAGCCAGTGTTTGCACAGTACCTGTTTGCCAGCGTGATGACTCTGTTGGTTGCATCAGCCTCCTGCTGACATTTGATTTTTTCAGCTGTAGCTTTCTCAAATTCTGCAGTGAGAGCTGCCAAATTGGCATTCAGGTCCTTCAAAAGACAACACATCTACAGTTACCTCCTGCACACAGCGCAGCTGCCGTAAGCTGCCAGGCCAGGAGAGAGCTCTGCAGACCCGAAGGAGCTTTGCGGCAGCCCCCATCGTGGCAACGCAGCTCTTGCACCTGGGCTCCAGGTTATACGAATTATAAGAATCTTTCTCGCTCATTTTTGGCTTCTGGCCATGACCTGCAGCCAAATTGCTGGTGGCTGATGGGGTCGCGGCGGGCGCCAGCCAAGGCAAACAGCGGCTGGCTCCGGCAGCCGGCCCTGGCCGAGGGCTGCGAGGGGCAGCATGCACTTACGGCAATTTTGTTCTTAATGCGACTGAGTTTTTCTTGTGCCTCTGCCAGCTCGGCATTGGCCTCCTCCAGCGCCTGCCTCTTGGGCTCCACCTCACAGAACACCTCGTAGAAGCGAACAATATTTAGGCACCAGGAGCACAGACCCGCGGCGGCTGTTGACTTCGACATTATGAACTCCGGATCAAAACTGGGGTCTGACTGGTAGGGCCTGGAACGGGAGAACACGCTGTGCTACGACACTGTGCTGCGGCTGCCGGCAGCCCCGTCCTGCTCCTCCCGGGGCTCAGGGTGCCGATGGGCGGCAGGGTGGGAGAGCAGAGCAAACGCCTGGATCCCGCTCCTCCCCCTCGAACCCCGCTGGGTGAGGGTCTCTCCCGGATGCCCTGCCCAGGGCAGCCCGGCGGCACGGGGCCGGGCAGGGGGCAGGAACCGGCCACGGACTCACTGAAATGCCTTGAGACAGGCCTCAGGGATGTGCTCCTTGTCAAACTTCTTTAACGTGTCAAGGAAAGTGTCTACTTTTCCCATCATGACTTTTGCTGCCTTCCAGCTCCTGTCCTTCGGTATATTGCCCCTGGGGGCCGTCAGAACCATCACAGCTGCCGTCACGTTCACCACCGCTTGGGGCGGGGACCCAAAGGACTTCAGCTCTGTCAGGTTATTCTGGGAAGGGACCGCGGGGCCGCTGAGCATCGCCCCAGCGCGGGGACACCGGCACCAGCCAGGGACACGCTTCCCACCGAGGGGTCGCTCACCTTGTTGAGCGTGTTGAGGGCCTCCTGGGCAGCTACGAGCGCTGGCTCCGCTTTTGCCAGGTCGGTCTCGCAGGCTTGCTGCTTCTCGGCCACGTTCTGGGGAGGTGAGGGGACGGGACGGGGTGAGCGGCCGGAGCCGACAGAGCTCGCGCTGCCCTGTCCCATGCTGGACGCCGGCACGGTGGGCACCAGCTCAACGCCACGCACCGTGTTGATGGCCTGGACCTTCAGCTCCTCCTCATCAGCGATGGCTTTCTCCTTGCTGACCTTCTCTGTCTCGACACCCACCACGTGGATCAGTTTATCCGCACCCTCGTTCTTCTGCTTCAGCTCTGCCTCCTGGACCGCCAGCTTGGCTTTCAGGTCGTCCACCTCGATGGGGGGAGAAATGGAGCAGATCAGAGGGTTGATCGTGCTGAGCCCTGCCTGGCCTTGCAGCGGTGGCTCGGTACAGCTCGGGGACCTTGCAGCCACCGTGACCGCCCTGCAGGGACGCGCCTCCTCTCACCCCCCCTGCGTCGGATCCGCAGCGGCCACGATGCATAAGCGATGCTGTGAGCAAGCACCTGTGACGCTGTGCTCTGCAGCTTCGTCAGCCCCTTCTCCAGCCTCTCGATCTTGGCAGTGAGCTCACTCCTTTTTTTCGACAGCAGGTTTTGGTAGAGCTTTATCTGCTCCAGGAAGGTCTTTGGCGTGGTGTAATTATAGCGTCTCTCCATGGCCAGGTAGGTCTTGGACATCTCCTTAACACTCGTGTGGACGTAGGACATGAACTGGCTGATGGAGACCTTGACCTCAGGCTGCACCAGGAACACAGACAGTGAGATGCTCCGCCAGGAGCACAGACAGCGAGCCGCTGCGCCGTGCGGACGCAGTGAAATGCTGGGGTAGAACCGAGCCTTCCCGCAGGGTTGGTTCCACATCCAGCCGCAGAGGCCGGGAGGCAAAGCGCTGCTTTTAGTTAAACAGCACAACGCGCAGCTGAGAAATGTAGGTGATCACGGCACTAACGACGCTGGTTCTTAAGCCCAGCTCTGGTTTCCTGATTCAAATCCCCCAGGTTAACCTGGGCTGCACTGGGGAAAAGCTGCTGTTTCCAGGCTGTTATTTGTGGTGGTGTTTTCAGGACAAAAGGGAAACGAGGAAAGGTTCGTCTCTACCTGCACAGTGTGGGGCTGCAGGCTCTGACCCTGGAGCTGGCTGTGAGCTTACCCCAGACCCCATCCCCGGCTCACTGCCCCCAGCACCGCCGCGCCACACCAGCATCCCCAGCTCACTGCCCCCAGCAACCCCCAAGTCACGCCAGCATCCCCGGGCACGTTGCAACAAGGAGAGCAGCAGAGGTGCAGGTCATTCCCCAAAGCAGCCTGGTTTCCCCAGCACCCCAAGACAGAGGGCTGTGCACAGGCACAGCGTGCATCGACCCGGGGTCCCAGCTCACCTTGATGTCCCCTGTTTCCTCCAGGAACCTGCTGCTGACGGACACGAGCGCATCCTCCGGCCACTCGTGGAACCAGTCGATGGCCGTGCAGTTGACCACGGCAGGGAACCTCCTCGCCCGCACCCGCAGGGTTGAGCCCACGGGGGAGAAGCAGAGGATGACCTGGGGCAGAGCACTGCTGCTGAGCAGGGCATCCCCACTGCCGGGGGCCGAGCTCACGCGCAGGGCGGCAGGAGCATCGCTGTGGGCTCCGCGTCGCTGCAGATGTTCTGCTGGAGATCAGGACTTTGCCTCCCACCCATTAACTCCCCTTCCCAGTATGCAGGAGATGGTCTGTGATTGTGCACCCTGCACCTCTCAGCAGGGTCGGGGCTGGCACCGGACCCCGTTTGGTGGCTGTGGCCAGCGGCTGAGCACAGTGCCCGCGTCGGGGTCCCTGCGAGCACCCAGCACAGCCCGGCACCGGCTCGCGGCTGTGGAGGCTGCTCACCCCCCTCTGCCCCAAGGGAGGTAAATATGTGGGTGTGAAGAGCTGCACCCCTGGGGCTGGGGGTGCACCGTTGGCTGGGGAGCCTTTGAAAACATCTTTCACCCAAGCCCATCACTGTGTAATGAAACCACAGTTTTCTGTGTCCTGTCTGCAAATAGGTTTTGGATTAGGCAAGTCAGGAGCACTGACAAAAATCCCTCCTGAGTGAACACCCACCTTTAACTGACGCCTGACTTTTTCTATAAATAATTTCCAGCAGTTTTCCCTTGTATCTTGCAATCCAAGGAACTTCACTTGGGGCCTCATGGCACTGGTAATGTTTTCCAGGTCATCATCCTGGAAGAGCCCCGGCACCTCCCCGGATGCCAAGAAATCATTGATTAGGACCAGGAACGGTTCTTCAGCAACCTGGGAGTCCGTCATCAGGAACACGGTGGGGATGTTCTTCACGGCTGCCTTGATGTACTGGGAGGCGAGGTCCAGCTGGGGCAGGAGAGAGAAACCGTCACCCCCCTCCTTTCAAACCCCTTGAGCTGTTCTCCGAAGTGACCGGTTTGGCGCATCCCGGCACCCCTGGGCTGCCCCGGGAAGCCAGGAGGGTGCCTTTGGGAAGGTGCCTGGTGCCGGCTGCTCTGCTCAGGGACGGGGCCAGCTGCCAGCGCTGCCTGCACCACACTTGCCCTCATGAGGGGCTCCTGCCCGTCCCTGGCTGAGGAAATGCTACGGCCCCTCGGGGCAGGACTCGTGGGTGTTCGGAAAGCACCTTTGAGCAGATCACACGGTGCACAGATGCAGTGATGAGAGGAGAGCAGAGCCCTGCGTGCCCACCCCAGGCACCGGAGGCACCGCCGGGCTTGGCACCGCTCTGCGTTTGCAGGATCTGTCCCGCGAGCAGGCGGCACTGGCCCAGGGGGCCAGGGAGGAAAGCTGCTCTCACCTTCAGGTCCGGGATGCCATAGCCTTTCCTCAGCGTAATCTGAAACACTTCCAGACTGCTGATGTATGCTGCCAGCCGCGCCAGACTCTGTTTCCCACTGCCTCCTACCCCCACCAGCAGCGCGTTGCCCCGGGGAGATTCTAAGATCCGACTAATTCTGCAAATATGAGACACTGCGTCTTCAAAGAGCACCTGAAGAAAACAGGAGGGGAAGGTTCGATATTCTGAATCGCAGCAGGAAAAGCAGCGAACGCCCCATAACGTACAAACCCGAGCGAGAGCGATGCCGCAGTCGCATCTTTGCGGTGCAAGCGCTGCCTCGGCACGGAGCTGCCCGCAGCAGGGCACTCACCAGGCTCATCGCCGCGTTCACCTCGTTGTAGTTGTCCAGGGCTTCCCCCAGCAGCTTGTTCAGAGCCGGCCAGCTCGGCACCGGCAGGTACTTGGGCTCCCCCATGCCCTGGGCAAAGTGGCAGTAGATGTTGGGCTTGGCGAACACCAGGTCTTCGCTGAGATCCTGGGAGAGGCAATGGCAGAGGTGGGGCTCAGCCGTGGGGCTCAGCCGGGGGCACCCAGGGGGTACCGCTGCCCGTGCCACTGCCGAGCCTGTGCCGGGGAGCTCAGCCTGGCAGCCCAGTCCCACTGGGCGGGGGCATTCCCTCATTTTCCAGCACAACTTACATCAAAGAACTTCTTGCAGGTGTCCACCAGCATCTTCCCGAAGCCTTTTTGATCCCTTTCATCGACGAGCTTGTCTCCGTACACCCTCTCAGCTTCGTGGAGCCAGAGACGCACCAAGTCCACGGGACTTTTCAGGCATTCAGGGGTGGAGAACAACAGACCCTGACAAACACACGAATCCCTCAGTCCTCGGGGGTTATTTTACTGCTACTCAGAGCTGAGTTTAAAGGTTGGGTTTGGGAAGAGGTCATGGAACTTTTCAGGGACATGGTGCACTGCAAGGATGCATGATGAAGGAAAGAAAGGAATAAGGACGTTTTAGAGGAAACAGCCCTCCCACTACCTGGAATATGTTGGAGAGGTCCCGGAGGTTGAAGAGGTAGTGGAACTTGATGGCTGTTGGCAAGAAGGTGGAGGCGACCTTCTGGTGGAGGGCTGTCGGCGGGAAACAGAGGTGAGCGGGCGGGCAGGTCCCCAGGGACCACTGCAGCCTCCGGCGGGATCCCTGAGCCTGGCTCGCTCCGTGACCTTCGGCAGGTAGGACAAGCCTGAGGTTTTAGTCTGACAATTTCTAGGGATGTGATGCTGCGTTTTGAACGTGAATAGGAGAAAAGAAGGAACCGAGGTTTCATTTGCACGGTGCTGTGATGCGGAGGTGCGGTGCGGGGCTCCCAGGGCACTGGCTGGTCATGGTGTGGTTGGGTTTCCCAGTGCCAGCGGGTGCGGGTGCATTCCCTGGGGGCTGATGCCGGCGTCCGCCGCCTTCCCACCCCCCGGCGTGGCAGAGGCTCACCCAGTGCTGCTGCTACCAGCTGGGGCTGCAGCTTCTGGACAGCCTGCGGCATCCTCTGCCGGGCGAGGTGCTGCGTGAGGATGGTGCTGTACACGGTCAGCAGAGCCTCCTGGCCAGGAAAGCTCATGGCGAAGACGCAGAAGTGGCGCTGCAGCAAGGGGCAAAAATTCAGGCAGGAGCTTTGGCTGCAGGGGCTGATGCAGCCAGCCAGCACCACGAGGTCCCCCACCGCATCCCAACCCCGTCCCCCCCATCCCACCCCCTCCAGGCTCCGGTCCCAGGAGAGCGAAGCCGGTGGGGCACAGCCCCTGGCCCTGTGGGTCCTGCATACCTGCAGCCTGGAGTCGATGGTGAAGGACCCTGCGGTTGGGTTCATGCAGGCCAGGTACTGGCAGTTGTGAATGTCTTTCAGGGTCAGTTTGTTCCTGTCGTACCTGCACAGGGACCGGCACCGTGATGCTTTCCCCGGGGACGGGTCCCTCCAGTCAGGCTGTGCCCCACCAGCCTCTCTGCATGGGAGCAGAGATCCCCATTTCCCCGGTGCTCGGCAAAGCCTGTCACCGCTTTCAGCGATGCTGCGTGGGGGCCTTCCCGTGCCCCACGGCCAGACCTGGCCCCAAACCCCGCCGTGGCAGCCGGCACTCATCACCTCTTCCCCTCCCCGACGCCGGCGCCGCATGCTGCGCTGCCAGGCACGGGGATCCCCCGCCGGGGCTTCCCCCGCCGGCGCTGGCAGCGGGGCTGTTTGTTTGCTTTGGACGCGGTTTGGAGTCGCCAGCAGAGAGTTTTCCCATTCCTCTGCCAAAGCCTTCCCCGCAGCTCCGGGAATGAGTGGGCTGGGGGGAACAGGAGGCTCAGCTCCGCTGGCAGCGTGGCACAGGAGGCAGCATGGGCAGGGCACGGCTGGGGTCCTCCACCGGGATGGGAGAGGCACCAGCACGGCACGGGTTTGCCGGGCAGAGGGTCACCGAGACCTCACAGCGGGGGCCGCCGGCCGGGCACCTACCAGTGCCCGTGGTCCATGTGCTGCCGGATGAGCGTGTGCGGTGCCACAGTGCCGTACTTGTCCACCTCCGGCATGTTCATGTCGTCGATGAAGTAGATAAGCCTCCTGGTCCCGGGCGGGCCGTAGTTTCTCCCTGATTTCTTCTCCAGGGGCTTCTCAAGGACAGCTGCAGCGAGAGGAGCGGGTGGGCAGTGGGGCAGTGCTGCGGGGCTGTGCGGCACAGCCTGGCACAGGGCTGGCTGGCTGCCAGCTCAGGCCAGCCTTACCCTGCAGCATGGCCGAGGTGGTGTAGAAGTTAAAGGGCACGGATTGCACGAGGTATTCATCTGCGCTGAGCGCTTCAAGCTTGTCCCGCATCAGGACCGATTTTCCCGTCCCCGCGTTCCCCACCAGCATCACCGGCTTCCGCTTCTCCATCAGCAGGTCCATGAAGTAGCGAATGCGAATGGTCTCTGTCGTGTGCACCATGGAGGCCTGG
The DNA here is from genome assembly GCF_018139145.2 of Gymnogyps californianus. NCBI lineage: Eukaryota > Metazoa > Chordata > Aves > Accipitriformes > Cathartidae > Gymnogyps > Gymnogyps californianus. The sequence goes on from NC_059489.1 coordinate 454,340, forward strand.
GGAAATGGCACCGTCAATCCCCGGAGCTCGCCTCTTGCTGCCGGAGTCGACGTTTGCAGGCAGAGGCGGGATCTTCTGTTAGAGCAGCGGGCAGTGTGCCAGAAGCCTTGCCTGGTTTTCCCGGCAATGCCAACTGGTCTAACAGAAGATGCTCTCTCTCCATACAAACCTGGTCCCTCTCTAAAGCAAAAGGTTGCAGGTGCTTGGTTATTCTAAAGACTTTCTGACCAAAAATAGGAGCTGTCAGAAAAGCGAGTTATTAAACCAGAACAACATAGTTCCTGAAACTCCCCAATGTCTTTGTTCAGCCAACGCACGGGCCAGATTCAGCCGTGGCACCTCTCCCTTTCCCTGATGTCTTTGATGCAACCCCCTCCCTCAGGAGAGCATTTCAAAAGACATGCAAATAAAGTTTTAAAGTACATTTTTGCATTCAGACAATAGTTATAATTATTTCATGAGAATCTACGAACCCACAGGTTAATCTGAAATTAAAAAAGAAGAGTTGCAACTTGAAGCTCTCGCTGAGGTTTCCGTGGGGTGAAGCAGAACCACAGAAAGCCACAGGGTTTGCCGGGTGCCACCAGCCTGCGCGGCGGCATGGCAGAGCCAGCCCGAATCCCTGCACCGCTGCAGGTGTGGGGTCTTGCCCAGCATTGCTTGGGGGAAGACCATGGAGTAATAAACAAAACAAAACGCATAAACACAGAGAGCTTGTGGGAAATACCTGTAAAGGGACTTCGGGGTCGAGTTCGAATTTTGGCACTTTTTCAGTCCAGAGCATGAATTTCTTCGTTTCCGGATCAATGTAATAGTCAAAAATTGTCCCCTGAGAAGGAAACTTGATGGTTTTAAACTCGTTCACCCACCACTTGCTGAACTCCAGGCGGTAATCCACGAGCTGGGAGGAACCAAACAGAAAAACTCAGAAACCGGCCAATGTTGCTGCTTTAGTATTTTCCGAAGGGATGCAGCCGAGGGATGAAGCTGGGCACGATGCTCTGGCCAGCAGGCAGGCGCGGGCAGGCGACCGTACCTGGTCCTGGAACATGGCCCCTCCGAAGGCCCAGGAGCAAGCGAACACGAAGTAGAGCTCATAGAGCTCCCGGGGCGAGTCTGGCGGGGCAGTCTGCGGCGTCAGGAGGCACTCCAGCAGGTACAGCACCGTCTGTATCACCGTGACCTCCGGGATGGGGGTGATCTTCTTGAATCCAGACTTGAGCTTCTCTAGGCACACCGGCAGGTACTTGTCAAAGAGGATCATCAAATTGGCCTTCTCGGACTGCACCGCCCTCGTCTCGATCCAGCTGGTCACAATGCTGTGGGAGAGAAGGGCAGGGCTGCAGGTGAGTGCGTGGGGGGCCAGCACCCATCCCATCCCGTCCCGCCTCACCTCATCCCACCCATCTCCCTCCCCAGGCTTACGGGTTCCAGCCCAGGTCCGTGGGGTTGATGTAGAGGATTCCCGCCCGGGACACGGTCGCTGGCGTGGCGGTCCGCAGGTGGCTGATCTCGAAGAGGAGCCGCATGGTGGGGTTGAGGGGGATGCGCTCGTTGCTGGCCAAGGTGAGAACCTGGGGGAAGCAGCCTGTCACGGGGGGGTGCCCTGATCTTGGGGCCCAGGCATGAACGCAAGCTGATCACCCCAACTTAATGAGCGAGCAAAGCTCCTGGGGTGTGATGCCACCAACCTTATTGTCATCCATGACCGTGTTCAGGGACTCGATCCACATGGGGTCAATGTCTCCATCGAGGATGATCCACTTGGGCCCCTTATGTGTGATGTTGGCCAGGTCACGCATCGTTGAAGAAAACAGACCTGCCCCATAGAGAGATACGTGGGTTTGTCCTTTGCAGCTCTTTCCATGCATGGCACGTTTGCTGAGGGACACGCGGGACTGGGTGCTTCTCTGAAACATGTTCCTCCTCCCTCACACTCCAGTAAAAAGCCCCAAGGAAAGGTCTTCCCATTCCCGTCACTGCATCACAAACTGTTTATAGATTCACATTTTATGAAGGCATTTGCCTATGCACCAGCGGCTGCTGAAGGATGGTTTGTGCCAGGTCCCACCTGGGGTAAGTGACCGCTCAGGTGGCCGCGCACACAAGCGTTGGTGTCTCACCGTCCTTCCACTCTCGCGTGGATGGATGAATAACCCCGAACAGCTCATCGCAGGTCACAGCCTTTGGGTCGAGGTCCACAGTGACTGGCTTCCGCTTCATGTTCTGGTACGTCTTGTTGAGCGACCTCAGCACCTGCAGAGAGGGGAACCGTGCAGCCGCGGCTGCTGCTCCTACGAGGGTGTCTGCAGCCTTTGGCAGCCTTTGCCCACAGCCAGGGCCACAGAGCCTTGCTCCCACCCGCCGTGGAGCACCCAGGCCTGGACAGCCGCTGGGAAGGCTCCGGACCTCCCTCTGCAGAGCTGGCTCCTGGCCAGGGTGTTGTGAGAGCCCAGAGCCCGCCAGCCCATCCTGCCGGCACGGCAGCACGCAGGGTACCACGAGAGCATGCCCCTGCCGGCTCCCTGCCTCGTCCCCGCTCTCCCCAAGGGTGTCCCGGGCAGCTCCTGAACTGTGCCAGCCGGTGCGGGGACAGCCTTGTCCCAAACCTGCTCAGCTCCATGGGCTGAGCCCAGCACGCGTGGTGCTGGAGGGCCCAGCGTGGCTGCGGACGCTGGCCGTGCTGCTGTCCCCTACCCAGATGCTGCTGCTGGTGCAGCTGGGGGTCTGCACAGACGAGGGAGGCTGTGGGATGCGCTCAGCCGGGGCAGGAGGGGACCCATGCCCTCAGGGATGGTTTGGCTGCTACCTGGGACTTGCCACAGCCGGCGTTGCCGATGACAAATACGGAGTGTCTCACTTGGAGCAGCTCCTCCAGCTGCACCACCTTCAGCACGAAGCTCTCCTCCGCCTGCAGCTTCAGCTCCAGCATGGACTGCTTAATGATCTGGGAAGGAGAGCAGGCGCTGACCACAGGCAGCCGTCACGGCCTTGGCAAGACCCCAGAGATGAGCCAGCCACCCCCCAGAAGTGCCGAATGGACCTTCAGCCTCTGGACCCTGCCAGGGCTGGGATGTCTCTGGTGCTGGTGCCACGCCTGGGCTTGCACCTTCTCAAAGTTGAGGTCCCTCTTCCTGGGGACATCCAGGGTTGGGAACAGGTCTCCAATCAGCCCCATGAAGATGGGCAAGTCATCTGTCACAATTTTGGGGGTGTTGAAGTCTCGTAAAGCTCTCATCAGAACTTGGTCCTCGGCACGGCTGGGGTCCCCTCTCTTCAAGGAGCCTGCTACCACCAGCACGGACTTGATAGCCCGCAGACCCCAGTCATAGTGGTCCTGCCAACAGGGAGCAAAGTATTACAATTTCACTTTGGTGAGAGACAACTGCTTTAAACAACACTACAGAGGAACACCCTGTCCATCGCCCCGCACCCAGGTTATCCACGCAGTGTCCAGCAGACTGGACTTAAAGTGAGCTTATGTACAAGAGAAGCCCCAGTCAGCCATGAGGTGAACGGCAGTCTGGCTTGCTTCCTTGTAAATCACTTCTGCTGAGATGAATAATATCTGGATGCTTTCATCTTAACTGGCTAGATTCTATTCTATTTTTGGACTTCTTGATTTCTTCCAGAAGGCAGAAATATGCCATATGATGCACCAGTGTGGAAGTGGAATTTGTCCAGCCATAGACTCAAACTATGCAGAACGCAAGCCAGCACGTTACTACCAGCTGAGAGCTTGTTAAACTATCCGTCAGGTTTGAAATTCAAATTAACTTTTTCATCTTCAAGAACCACGCAATATTGTTAAATTACCTGTTTAGACAGTAGCTCTTTGCAGAGTGTATACAGAGTAATGAACTTTCTTGCTAGAAGCTTAGCATCAATAAAACCTTCTGCAACAAGCATGATTTCACAGATCAGTTCAAAATCAGGGACCACCATGGCACAGGGTCTGGAGAAGAGCAACAGCAGGTTAGCAGGGCTGTGTATGGACATCTATGTGCCCCTCACCCTCCCACAGCCAGCAAGAATTTGCACCCAAGTTTCCAATATAAATCATTCCCTGCTGCTGTTAGCATCAGAGAATTGGGCAGTAATTTACACCGGCTGGGGTCTCTGGAGGTGTCTCGTCCAGCCTCCGGCTCCAAGCAGGGCTCCTGTCACAGCTGGATCAGGTCACCCTGGGCCTTCTGCAGTCACAGCTCGAGTTCCTCCAAGTACAGAGATCCCACAGCATCCCTGGGCCACCCCTTCCAGCGCTTGACCACCTTGTTTTCTTGTCAATTGGATTTTTAGCTGAAGGTGGCAATTAGACACCCTGAGCATCCTCTTCCCCAGGCTGAGCAGCCCAGCTCTCCCAGCCTCTGACCATCTCGGGGGCTTTGAGCAGGGCTGTCCTGGGGTGCCAAGGTCTCCCTGACACGAGGGCCACCAGTACACACAAATATCCTCGTTCGCACTAGCAAAGGCTTAGGTCACGTTATGGATGTAGCACACGAGTGTTACCGCAGAGGTAAACACTGTCATGACTGCCAGTCACACACTGACCCATCTGCCTATGGGTACCTGAACAGAGCTTTTAAATTTTCAGGCAGTTCTGTCCGTCCGGCGTAGCCAGGGTTCATGGTAATGAACAGCCCAACCGACGGGATCAGAGCGATCGTCTCTCCAAGGAAATTGAATGTTTTCTTCTTGGTGCGAATTGCATCTTGAACACATTTCACCTGGCAGGCAAGCGGAGGTGTCAGTGCCGGCAGCCCCGCGGCTCCCTGCCCCGCACCCCCGGCTCACCCTCACCGCCCGCCCGTGGAAAGCGAGCCTGGAGGTTCGGTCGTGCCGTTGGCAACGCTAGAAACAACACTGGGAGCTTGCCGAAGCCGCAGCAGCACGGCAATCCCCGGGCTCAGGAGAGCTGGTCTTATGGAGAGCACGCACCTGCACAGCAATCACGGACAAAACCTCCACTGAAATGCGATTGAATTCGTCGAAACAGCCCCAGGCGCCGGTCTGAGCAAGCCCCTTGTAGATATTGCCGCAGGACTGGAGAGAAAGCACCGGAGACGGGCTTCAGACACTGAGCTTTTACACAGAGGCTGCAACGTGGGGATTTGTTAGGAAAGCTCAAGTGCTGGGAGCTGCTCGTGCTTTTATGGTTTGTGCTGTTCCCTAGGGGAATGCTCCGCAGTGTTACAGCTCCTCTGGGCTCCCACGGGCTTCCAGGGACACGAGCTGACCAGAGCCGTGGTGGGAGTGAGTGGTGCAGGACGGCACCAGGGCTGCTGCTGGACCCACAGGTTTCTCACCGGCTGTCGAGCCGGGGAGAGGAGAGCAGCTTTAGGGCATCGGCAACGGACGCTGCAGCCGAACATGGGGGCTGCACGCTGCAGCGGTGCCTCCTGAAAGAGGGTCCCCCCTTGTCTCGGTGGACACCCCATGGCTCTTGCCTCGGTGCCACCGTCCCGCTCCCCCGTGTCCTACCTTGTAGTCCATCTGCTCGGAGCAGTTGAAGACGTAGACCATCATGCCCACTGCCCGGCCCAAGTCCTTGGTGGTCTCCGTCTTCCCAGTGCCCGCAGGGCCGGCGGGGGCCCCCCCCATGAAGAGGTGGAGGGACTGCGTCAGGGTGATGTAGCACCTGCGGAGGCGAGGACGTCAGGGCTGAGCGGTGCCGGCAGCGTGGCACAACCACGGAGCCGGGCTCGTCGGCGCAGGCAGCGGGAGGTGCGGGGAGCTGTGCCCCTACCGATCTGTCAGGGGGGTGATGACCAGCCGGGGGGTGTTCCCCAGGTACTCGTAGGAGTACTGGAGCTGAGCGTCGCAGATGTTGGCGTAGCAGTGCCTCCTCCCCTCATCCCAGCGGTGCCGGAGCTGGGACTGCCAGGTGAACGCCTGGGCACTCTCCACCTGCGGAGCAGCCGGCTGCGGAGGGCAGGCAGGCACCGGCGCTGCCCGCCGCAACCCACCGGGACAGCGAGCTCCCACACATGCGTCAGGACCGTTTGTCACCTCCGTACATGAGGAGAGGGTGCAAACAGGTCCCAGTGCAATGCTGGGGCGGGTGAGGACCGTCCCTCCACGTGGCCCAGCCTGCCCCGTGCCCACCGACCGTGGTGCACAGCCCTGTGCTGAGGATCCTGGCTCCCACCGAGCGTGGCAGGAACCAGAAAAACTGCTCCTCAATCTGGCTTTGCACGAGACCCAGCCTGGTCTTGTCTGTCCCCAGCAGCGCTGTCACCTCCCTGGCTCCCGTGCACCCCAAACACCCTATGTGTAGTTTCCTCATGCAATCGGGATACTTTGAAAATATTGGAAAGTAATGAAATAACAGGAAAAACTTTGCTCGGAAGTGCCAAGAAACAAAGCAGTAAAAATATCCTCTTGTAACGAATACCTTCGCAAGGATCATTTTGGCCACAACATCCCTGGCGTGGACATCAATGGTACAGATTGTCATGATCTTCATCCTGTCTCCAGCAGTTAGGTTTCCAATGAGTAGTGAAATTAGTGCATTTAGCTGAGTAATCTGAGGAAGGAAAGAAACCATGAACAGAAAAATGACATCATCATTTGCCCGTCTCCCGGTGATACCCCGGACTGGACCTCGCCTCTTCCAAGCAGAGAGGGGCTGCAGGACAGCTCGAGGTCAGGTCCGAGGGATGCCAACCTGCTTTTTGTTGTAATCCCTCATTGCGTTCTCATAGCCTTCCTCCAGCCTCGAAAAGGCAATGCCGACTTCTGTGGTCCACCAGATCTGGGTGCACGTCAGAGCAACCTGCAGCAAACCACAGGGACAAGATGTGGCCAATAAAGGGAAATACGCCATCCCCGCGAAGGCTCAGGGCAGGCGCCTGCACCTCCCCGGGCTCTCTGCTTGCTCCTCCTCTCGGACCTCGGCTCACGGAGCCGCCGGCCAGCCTGGCCCCGCGCCGCAGCTCCCACCTGTGCCGGGTAGTCGAACACCCACTGCTCCCGCGGCTTCTCCTCGTAGGTCACCACGGCTTCGGGGATCAGGCGCCGCAGGGTGGAGCGCATGCTCGCCAGCACTCGGTTCAGCCAAACCTCGACCTAGAGGGTCACATCCAGCAAACCCTGAGCGAGCGGTTCCCAGCCCGTGTCCGGTCTGGCTGCACGACCCTGTGGCAGCGTGCAAGCAGCTCCCCGCTGCTCTGCGCAGCAAGCTTCTCCCTGCGCGTCGTAACAAGCTGCATGAAAGACCCCGGTACCCGGCCCCACAGGGCACTGCCCACGGCAGTTTATGGAGCATGGTCTGAGGGTGAACAACAGGGAGGGGAAAAACACGCTGCGACCGCCTGAGGGGCTGCGAGGCTGGAGTGGGTTTATATGACTCTGATATTGCCACAGCGCTGTTCTACACCCATAATGCAGATCCCGTTTCTGTTTTTTTTTTTTTTGGCTGAAAGGCTTCGCGATTGCATTTTAAAACTGCTGCCAGGCTGTTAGTGCACAACAAGCAAAAGGCTCGTCCCCGTCCTGAACCTGCCCACCCCTGCCCCTGCAAGCGGTGGCTCCACGAAGCTCAGCTGACCTGGCCAGACAAGTCACAGTCTGCATCGAGGGGCACGTACTCCTCATCCCTACTGAACATCCCCAGGCCAACCTTCAGGGGCTTTTTGTCCCGACTCATCTTGAACTTCAGTTTAGCCAGACTGTCGAACAGCTTCGGCAGATGACGGGACACCTGAGAACAGAGGCACGGCAGAGGTCAGGGACCGCCGTCTCGCGCAGAGGTGCGATCACCGCTTGGATTAACTCCTGCACGGCTCTCGGGGCACTGCATCCCTGAGAAGGGGGGTACCAGGGATGGTGTTCTGTCCGTTAGGATGAAAAATATTTTAAAATGGCTATAACAAGTTAGCATGCAAGAGACACAGGACTTGCCTCCACGCTTTACACACAACCCATACCTCAACTGGCTCATTCCCATTAGATAAAATATCAAGCAGGTCTGCAGAGGAAACAAAGTAGAATCTGGGAAAAGCTAGTCTTTTGGTCTCGAGGTATTCAGCCAAAGCCTTCTCACAGAGCACCAATCTAACACAAAACAAGGAAGAAAACCTGCAGTTAAACCCCCCACATGTTAGTTTTTACTCTTTGCTAAGTCCTTGTCATGTTGAGACAGATGCCACTTTGGAGAAATCAAAGTCTTCCTTTGGCCCTAGACCAGCCGGTGGGGGCCTCTCCATAACGCTTCACCAGGACGACTCCAATCTCACCTTTTCTGCAACGCTTCTAGCTTGTTGTAGAGACCAGGCTTGTTTGTAGCTTCAATCACATTGGGAGTTTTTACCGCATCGGCCATTAGCTCCTGCAAGAGGAAAAATGCTTCGGCTTTACCCAAACCGGTGGCGAGCTCTCGGGGGCCCAGGGGGGGACAGGCTTCGCACTTTGAAATCTCGATCGATAGCGTCAAAATGCTTCGAGTCCTCCGGCAGTTGACTGCGGATGTCTTCGGAGCCGATGAAGATGCTTTCCAGGTGACTCCACGTCCTCTGCACCTCAAACCAGATGCTGATAACGGAGTCAGTGGTCGACAGCTTCTGCTGCCAGGCTGACACCTCCTGAAGGAAGAAGGCTAGGTACTTGGAGGTCATCAGGTTCTGCAGCTGCACTTGGTTGTCCTCCAGCGTCTCGATGAGCACCTCATCCGACTTGAGCAGCATGATGCCAGTCCTGGTGTGGGGCTCATGCTCGAACCGCATCGTCGCCCAGGTAGTGTCCAGGGCATTCAGCACCTGCAGACGGGGCACGAGAAATGAGCTGGACTCTGCGGTGCCGAGTCCCAGACCCTGCAGAAAGGCAAGGCAGCAACAGGAATGCCTCCTCCAGGGCACGAGTTCCATGGGTGCCACACTGTGTGTGTACCCTAGCCCCCAGGAGCAGGAACACGAGCACTAACAGCCACAGAGCTGCATCAGAGCAGGGCTCTCAGCAAAGCAGGGCAGGAACTGAGCCCCATTTACCTTTTCCATCCCCGACTCTTTCATGGCTTTGTCCACGATGCCACGAACCTCATCCTCAAACTTGTGCAGGTTCAGCTGCAGCAGATCTGCGAGGGTTGTGTCCTTGGACATGGTGAAGTTCACCTGGAGCAAAACCGGCACCGTCTGGGCATGGACTCCCCTCCGCAGAGAGGCAGCCCGGCGGCTCGCCCAAACGAGCTCATTAACACCCATGTTTAAAGACCCTACACAAATATTAGTGTATGGCCAGCTTTTAAAACAGATTGCATGCTCCCTCTGATGGATGCAAATCTCAGGAGCCTCCTGGGCCAGGGGCTGGAGCCAGGGAAGGGCAGGAGGGCTGGGAGCACCTTGGTTGCCTGCATGAGCTCCTGCCAGTGCCGGTCCCTGATGGCTGGGTTCTGCAGCTCGTTCACAGCGCGCAGGGATGTTATCATGTTCTTCACGCTGTTGTCCAGCCCTGTGAACGCATCCCAGCTTCTCATCTCCTTATCCAAGCTCCGAATGTCTTTAGCAAATTTCTTACAATCGATATCCATCTGCTCAACATTGATATCCTTCCACCTGGTCGTCTTCCAGTCGTCAATGTTCGTGTTAACCTGAATTTGGGAATACATTTCACAGGACATGTAACCAACAAAAGTATTCCTGCCCAGGATGAAGAGCAACATACCCAGCGCCTGCACACCCCGTGCACCCGCCATGCCTCCCACACCTGCACGCCCAGCACCCACACACCCGTTGCACCCGTGCTGGGGTTGCGCAGCCCCTGCGCCAGCAGACCTGCTCTAACGCTGTGACAATCTGCCCTGTGTCTCATCCCACCTCTCATGGCAATGAGACTCTCAAAGGAGCTACAACAACTTTGCACCTTTGGCTGGCAATGCCCGGCTGGCGCAGCCTGCTGTCAAGCCCTTGCTGGGAGGCAGCGTTGGGCATCGTGCCCGGGTGCCGGGGCCAGCACTGAGCCCAGGGCTCCCAGTCACTGCGCTCGACCACAGACAGCTACCAGCAGCCACCGTCTGTGGGCACCGGGCAGCTCGTCACGGCCTCAGGAACTTCAAGGCTGAGGACCAGCCCAGCCCAGCCCAGGAGCCTGTTCTGCACAGCCTCATGCTCCTGCCTCCTCCTGCCCTCCCCGTCGTGCTGGCTCACAGACTGTGGCACATACCAGGACGATCATGTCCCAGAGCTCCTTCAGCAAGCGCACCTCCCTGTGGCATGCTTTGAGCTGTTTATATTCTGGGACTGACACTTCGAACAGCCCGGCTGACTTGGACAGGGCTGCCATGTCGTTCTCCATGGCGGCGATGCTCTTCTGTTGCTGGCCGGAGAAAAAGAAAAGGTCTCAGCCAGGGATCGTGTGCCAGGGACATGTCTCCTACCCCAGTGATGGCTCCGTCCCCGCTGCAGTGCAGTGGGGACAGGAGAGTCACTGCTGCAGGGGCCAGACCCTCTCCGGAGCCGGAGCGGCTGCCCTTCCCCAGCCCCCCTGTGTAGCAGCACCCTGTGCATGGGGCCGGGGGTGGCCGGGCAGTGCCGGCAGGGACAGCGGCAGCCCTGGCATCCTCCCCTTCCTTACCTTGTTCAAGGACTTGTAGGGGTCTGGGTCAGTGTACGAAAAAGGGGCTTTTTCCCGGAACCTCTCCCAGAAGGTGTGCTGCCGGACCTGCGTGGGGAAGACGGAGCTCAGGGGGGGCAGCCGGGAGCTGGTAGCCGGGGAGAGCAGCGGGGTCTTCCCGAAGCAGATGAGAAGCTGCTCGCTTGCCCCCAAGCCCCAGGGCGGGCACCTCGAACTGCTGGCACTTTCTGCGGATGATGTTGACCTCGTTGGCTTGCAGGGGTGCTGCACTCTGCTTGACGCGCAGGCAGAGCTTCTTGGTGCCGTCCCAGCGCTCGGGGAGGTCCTGCAGCGAGCACCACACGGAGTCGGCAGCCTGGTCCCAGGGAGCCCGTGCCCGGCCCCCCGCACCCCGAGCAGCTCACGTGGAGCTGCAGGTGGATGTCCTCTGGCATCTCCTCTCCGTAAGTGCTGAGCAGGGCAACCGTCTCCTTCAGGGGCTCAAACATGCTGTCGGTCACCGCCTGCCTCTCCTTGACCTTCATCAGGTGCCCCATCACCTCCACCAGCCCGTCATAGTCTCCCTCCTCCAGAGGTTTACTCAAGCCAGCGTTCACCTCTTGGATGAAATCCTCCAGCTCCTGGAGACTGGGAGGAAGGCAGCGGCGCTCACTGGCCATCCCCAGTGGGGCTCACAGCCACCCCTGTGCTTGCTCAGGGCTCGCTCTGCAGGGCACGGCCCCCCAGAGACTCACCCCCACGGGGATGCCCAGCACTTTTGCCCACACCTCCACAGCTCTGTCCCACGGGGGCCAGCCCTGCCCTGGCACACAGTGGTGCCTTTGCCATAGCCCAGCCGGGCTCCGGCCACCAGGAGTGCCCCGTCCCCACGCCGGGGCTCACTGGGCCCCTACCTGGTGGTGACGTGGCTGACGAGGTGCTGCCGGAGTGCCAGGCCCCGGCGCCCGATGGCACCCAGCAGCGCCTGCTTGAAGGGGCGGCAGTCGCTCTGCAGCCACCCCCCAAACACCTCGGTGTTCGCGAACCCCAACACCTCCTCGCACAGCGCCTCGCATGCGTCAATCTGGGGACGAGAGCTGGTCACAGCCCGTGGCCAGCACCTCCCCGGGCACCCAGCAACTCCCCGGGCACCCAGTGTCCTCCTGGGCACCTGGTGCATCCCAAGCCCCCGGCATATCCCAAGCACCCGGCACCTCCGCAAGCACCTGCCCCATACCTCCTGCTGAAAGAGCTGGAGGGACGGGGTCCCATGAGTTGGGGGCTCCTCTGGCCACGGCTCCAGCTCCTCGGGGCCGGGGCCACTGCCCAAGGTGAGGAAGCGCTGCAGGAACTCCCCGGGGTCCTCCAGCCACAGGTGAGCTTGCTCCTCGAAGCCGGCGCTGTACTCCTCGCCTTCTGTCATGGCGCTGACCACCAGCGACACCACCTCCTCCCGCATCCTGCTGAGATCCGGCTGCTCCTCCAGCGTGGTCTGAAGGGACGGGCAGAGCTCTCGGGGACCGGCTGGGGGGACCGGGCATCCTCGCCTACCTCCAGCTGAGCTGGGAGGTGCCGCCCACTGTGGACCGACCTTGTAGCTCAGCTTCCCCTCCAGCAGCCGAGGCATGCACGCCGTGGACGCGTAGGTATCGCTGAGCAGGCTCTCCACCAGCTCCAAGAAGCTGTTGTCATCTCCTGCCTCCAGCGAGGGACGGTACCGCACTCTGCCGTCGCACAGCTCCATGCGCACCTCGAACAAAGGGGCCACGTCGGCCTGAAACAGGTCAGCGCCCCGCGTGGTACTTCATGTCCTGCGTCCCCCCCGGCCCCCAGCCCCGCGGTCCCCCTGTGGTGGGGACAAGTGGGGACACCGGCACCTCGGGTGCTCGCTGCCCGGGTGTGCCAGGGAGCACTGGGACGGGCACGTTTGGCCACTAAACAAAGGCCTGAAGAAACGAACAGCGAGTGGTGGGACATCCCGAGCACGGGCAAAGCAGGGGCACCGCGTCGCAGGACCTGGACCTACGTCAGGGGCCATGTTGGTGAGCAGCAGCTGCAGAGATTTGCGGACAAGTCGGAAGAGTCCGTCCAGCACGACTCCGTCTATGTATCCCACGTAGTCCAGCCATATCTGCGATGACTTGTCAGCCTTAAACAGATCTGCATTCTCCTGCAAGCAGAAAAAAACAACTAGTATTTGTCAATAAATACCTAGCAAACGTACCAGCTCCTAACACTGCGAGTGAGTCCTCTCTCATGGCCCCTGCGGGTTTGTCCTGCCTGGCTGTCGCACGGATCCTGCATCCTTCCCTTTCTCCCAGCTGTATGACACCAGAAGCCGCAGCCAAGACCTCACCCGAGAGGGCAGCGGATTCCTGGAGTTCGTGTGCGGTGTTCAGTGGTCTTTCACTGGAGCCTTGTCTCAGTAGAGACCACAGAATTGCACCCCAGGTTTGAGTCCACCGCTCACAGTTACAAAAGGGGGGACACCGCTGGGTTCAGAGCATCGCAGCACACGAGCGCCGGACACGCTCCTTGTTAAACCAACTCCGACTGAAGCGTCCTGGGACATGTCTCACCTCCACCATCTCCTGGATCTTCACGCCTGCATCCCTAATGGCAGCACAGCGCTTGGTTAAGGTGCTTGCTTTCCCGTCCAGGTCCAAGAGCGCTGCTTCCTTGTTGTCTTTCCTTTCAAACAAGGGAGCGGCTGAGCACTCCTGTGGGGAGAAGACGGCAGGGCTGCTCCGCTGTGCTGGGGAAGGGTAAATCCCTGCAGGAGGCTTCCCGGGAAGGCACTCGTAAAGCACCAGCACAAGCTACCTCCATCAGCTGGGCGATATTTTCCATGTTTAACTTTGCTTTCTGGACCCTGGTCTGCAAGTCGTACAAGATCTCTCTCATCTCTCGGATGTACTCCATGACGCCTGGGAGGAAAACACACGTCCAAGCTCGACAGGTTACGCAGACGCCTCCGAGGCAGCGAGCCGTGGTCAGGGCACTTTGGGGCTATTCACCCCAAGGGGGCTCACTGTCTGGCCCCCCGCCTCACGGGGTGGGGATCCGCGTTTTGGGTGCAATGGTTGTGGGGACCCGAGGGCAACCGCTGGGTGGGATGCGGGATGGTGCCGGGGGCCGGGGACCCTCCCCAAATGCACAAAGAGGATCTCTTAGCCTTGGGCAGCCAAGGGTGGGTTTGTACCTTCGTGGTGCCAAAACAGGGTGTGCTCCGCGCTGGCCAGCTGGCCGTCCACGGCCTCCAGCTCCCCCGTCACCAGTGGGAGCTCCACTGGCAGCAGCCTCCGCTTCACCTGTGGAGCCAACGCGTCCGCAGGTGAGCGCTGCAGGAGGAGGAGGGACCCTGCTCCAGCTGAGACGCGCTCGCTAGGACACCCGTTTTACAGAGGAATGGGGTCCCCACCCCACCGACACGGAGCTTGGGGGCGGAAGGAGGCAGGTGTGATGGCAGCAGCAGCAGCTTGGCTCAGCCACGGGATGGGCAGGGACCTGGGGTGCTGGTGATGTGCCCTGTGTACCCCAACCCCCCCAGGCTTCCAGGACCCGTTTCATAAGAGCCTGGGGGGTCCCCAGCCATTCTCAGCCTGGCCAGTGCTCAGGGCATGGAAAAGCAGCCGGGTTGTCTCCCCTTTGCAACCTGCCTCATTGTACCAGCCAACGATAAGATCCAGGTTGTCCACAAACTTTTGGAAAGTCTCATTTTGAGCAAAGAGGCTCTCAGCACTGCCCGGGATATCCTTCTGCTGCTGGAAGTTCAAGTACTTCACCTCCCGCAGAACGGCGACAAGCTGCAAGACACGATGGCCGGAGAAAAGGCTTGTTAGTAAAACCTGAAACGTCTCACCACAGCCTCCGAGAAAGTCGGATTTACATTCAGGTGAGGGATCGCTGGCATTCCCCTGCGCCAGGCTGGCTCCCCACGCCAGCACCCACCTCTTTGCTGAAGTTCACGCTGAGGAGGGAAGGGCCGGGGTCCCTCAGGATCAAGGGCTGCTCCAGGCTGAAGTGGCAGTCCTGGCCGGCTCCGCGCACCCACTCCTCGTAGACCTCCTTGCGGTAACCTTGCAGCAGTCCCATCATTTCTTCGTACTTCCCGGACACCAGTTTAGCTTCAGCGCTGACCATCACCCTGTCAAGGTCATGATAAAGAAGCAGCTGCTGCAGTAGGGCACGGGAGGAGACACACGCCGGGCCAGATCCTGCCCCGGCTGCTGCCCCGCATCCCCGTGGGGTGACGAGGTGACCCGCACTTACGGGTGGTTGATGGCGAACAAGTCTCTGTGTGGTCCCTCCAGCCGCTGCTGCAGCTCCAGAGCCCACTTCAGCTGCCCGGCCACCGGCGGCATGTTTTTGTTCATGGCCGGGGCCCCCCTGCACGGCGGCGGGGAAGCGGTCTGGGCGTCATACAGCACCTTCACGTTCTCCAGCTCGGCCTTAAACATTCCCAGCAGGGCTGAGTAATAAGGGGAAACCTCAGCCTTTATCAAAGGTCGCTCCAGCAGGGAGGCAAACATGTGCACCAACTGCAGGAGAAAGAAGCATCAGCTTCTGTGCTCCAGAGCATCACCAGAACGGCCCGGTGACACCTCCCAGGCACTCCCAAGCGTGGGTGCAGTGTGCTGGGCTGCAGGCAGCGTGCCTGCTGCCAGCCTCCAGCACTCAGGCAAGGATGCCCCATGCCCAAGGGCAGGACCCGTTGAGCTGGGGGGGCACGTGTACCTTCACAGCGGATGCCAGGCAGTTGCAGTCATCAAAGCCTTGGCAGAAGATGGTGGCCAGCCGCCTGTCCACGTCCTGAATCTTCTTCTGGAACTCTGCAAAGTCTTTGTTCAATTGCTGCCAGTAAGAGCAAAATGCTTTAAGCCGGCACAGCCTCTGCGCTTCCTTCCCAAATCCTTCCTGAAGGATTTGCTGAACCCGGGTGGCCTGGAGCGCCATGATCTGCCCCAAAGCGAGCACGTGTGCTGCCATGGAACAGTTTTACACGCAGCTCTTCCAGCATGTTCTGGCAAGCGACTTTTTTCATTTAGCAAATGCTTACACTTCCGTACCAGCATTCACTCACCTCTTCTGCAGGATCTAAGGGATCATATTTGCAATCAGCAAAACTCTTGATGAGTTCAGAGACCTCCTCGCAGATCTGAAACACTTGGCTCCCGAGGATGTTTCCTCTCACTCCTCCCAGCTCTGCCTTCTCCAGCTTCAGAAACTCGACAGCTGTCTGGTACAGCTCCTGGTGAGCACAAACCATCCTCTCACCCAGCTCCTCTCGTGGCAAACCCCAGCTCCCCGTGCCTCGGTGCTGCGGGTGCAGGAGCTGCAGCACCGGCACAGGGCTGTGTCCTGTGAGTTCACCGCTCCCGAGGAGCATCCTTCCCAGGGATGCTTTGTGGCCTGGCTGTGGGTGCCCGTCTGGCCCCGGGGGCGTGGGGCCATGGGTGTTGTGCTGGGAACGATGCCACTGCGCTCCCAGCACTGCACCACTGCTGGGCTCCCACCTCCCCTCTGCTCCTCGCCTGCGCCGGCAGCCTCAGCCCATTCCGGGGCTGGAGTGGAGTTTGCCCCTGTGCCGCTCTCAGGGGACCACCCCAGCATCGCCAGGGCAGGGGGAGCCCACGCGTGCCTGGTGTCGTGCCCCAAAATGCTGTGCTGTTACCTCGATGGTCTTGAGCCTGTGCAAGAAGGAGTCCATTCTCCTGAAGACCAGGGAGGGGGGGAACTCCCAGAGCTGCGGCTCCTCCTGGAAGTGGAGAGGGGCTGTCAGCGAGCGGAGCTGGCGTGGATGGGGCCAGGCGGACCCGCACCATCCCCTGCACCCACCGGGAACAACGTGGGCGTCAGGTTGGAGCAGTAAGTGCTGTAGGACTGGAAGAGCTTCTCTATGGTGGAAATGCTCAGTCTGATTCCCCCTAAGGCCTCTTCGGTTTCTCCTTGCAGCCCCTTCATCACGTCCTCGGGGCTCAGGAAGTTACGTGTCTAGGACAGACAGATGCAGGCGGGGGCTGTCGGCAGAGGGGAGCACGGGGGGCTCCTCCTGCCCCGTCCACCCTCCGGCCCCACGGGCTCTCTGGTGATTGCCTGCAGCCCATGCCTGCCCCAAACCCCCTCCAGCCCTACGTGGGGGCTTTGCTGGTCCCTTGATTGGGATGTCTCTGTCACCCCAGCTGGGCTCCCCACGCCTGCCCCGTGTCACCCCTCCTGCTAACGGTGCCACAGCAGGGTGGCTGGAGGAGGCGGTGATGGCTCGGTGCTGCCCTGCCTCTGTCCCGCTGAAGCCACCGCCAGCCCCGGGGCTCTACCATCTCAATGAGGAGGTTGCAGATCTCCTGCAGGACGACGATGATGCGGGCGGGCGAGCTGTAGTGCTGGCAGTGAGCCCGGAGGAGGCGGACGGTGCACAGCGCCCTGTCCACGTAGGGCTGCAGCTGCGGGAGCAGAGCCCCGTTAGTGTGGGGCCGTGGCCGTGCTAACGAGGGTCGGGCAGAGCTGGGGTGGATCCACACCCGCACGCAGCCTCTGGGGCTCAGCACCGCCACCTCTACCCAGACGAGGAAGCCAGGCGGTGCCTGGTTATTTTGGCACATATAACTTACCTGGGAGTAATCCGCTTGCTCCATCTCTTCCAGCAGGATCCGAAGCGGTTGCAGGTGGAGGCTGACGTCCTTGGCTTCCTCCAGGCCTGGGCCAGGGGAGAAACTTCACATCAGGGATGGGGAAGCCTCGCTGGAGGGGCAAGAGGCAGCTGCCCACCGCGTCGCCTGGGGGCTTACCAGCATTGATGTCCCTGAACATGCTCTGGAGAGCGGGCCAGTAGCAGCTGTTGGCCTTCTCCAGCATCTCGGCCAGTGCCGTCACCCGGGGCGAGAGCAGCTGGCAGGGGAGAGGTGGCGGGCTCAGCGCCAGGGGCTCAGCACCGGGGGCTCAGCACCAGGGACACATGGCCGCTGGCTGCCCACAGGCGAGGCGGTACCTGGTCGTTGATGCACTGCAGGTTGACCGTCCTGGTGTGCCAGAACTCGAACTCGGTCCTGGGCAGGGGGTGCAGCCCCTCCAGCAGCGGCTGCGCCGAGTCCTTGCTCAGGATGTCTCTGATCTGGTGGGACCACTCGATGACGATGGTCTCGATGGTGTGCAGCACCGAAATGTCCACGGGCCCCACCAGGCTGAAAGGCAGCCAAGTTATGCTCTAGCACCCGGACTGGCCCTGAACCACCCCGGGGGAGCCCTGCTGCCCCGGGGGAGCCCCGCACGCCTGCTTGTGGCCACCTCTGCCAGCACGGCAGCCCGGCATGAGCCTCTCGAAGGCGCTCTGCTGCTAAGGGGTGGCTGTGCCCAGAGATGCTCAGGGACTGAGCCAGTGTCCCAGCTCCTGTCCCTCCCAGAGGGACTCATGCTGCCCCGGGCCCCTGCCAGGCTTCGCTGATGCCAAGCAGTGCCAGCAGCACCCACCAGTCCAGGAGGGTGCTGGAGCCATCCTGGCCATCCAGGTGCTCCGGCAGCGGGAGCAGCAGCTTCCCCTGGATCTTCCCGCCCATCACGAACATCTCGTTCTTCAGCCGGTGGGCTTGTCGCACGATGTCCTCTACCACCACCCCAGGCCAGCCCGCCACGTTCTCCTCACTCAGGAGCAGGGGGGACATGACCTGGAGGAAATGGCTCGGTCGGGCGCTCGGTCGGGCTTTCCCATTGCAAAGGGCAGCATGCAGCCACGCTGGTTTGCACAGCATCCCCTCTTGCTGCCCATTCGAGCACGGTCTCAGCCCAGCTGCAGCTCCGGCAGCCACTGATGGGTTTTGCTGATGTTTTTCTCATCAGCGTGACCAGGAGTCCCCTCACCCTGTGGCGGGTTTCCCACTCTCATGGGTTGGGAAGTGCTGGGAGCAGCGCAGTGACTGCACCCAGCGGGGTCTGGGGCTGGTGCATGAGCAAAAGCCCCCGGCATTGAGGAGGAGGAATCGCAGGGGCTCCTGGGGCCTGACTCAGCTTTCGGGTGCTCTGGGCTGGCAGTCCTCTGAGCGGGAATATTTACGGGAACTTTGAGAGAAATCCACTCAGACATTTCCCAGCTGCAGGGCACGGGGAAGGGGGAATTACGCTGAGTTTTTAAAACCACAGGGAGGAAGCGATCCAGCTGGGGCCCGGGACAACACTGGGCTTGTGACCGTCACCCAGCTCTGTGTCCTGGTGGGGCTCGGTCAGCCCACCAGCACAGCGGGGCGGGCGGCTGGGAGCCACCGTGAGGCCAGGGCCAGCGCCTGGGGCAATTTTTCTTCTATTAATTTAATTTAGTTTCTTTTTGAGCCCACCTAAAGTTTTGTCTACAGCAGCCCGTAGCAGGTGTCCAGGCGGCAGCAGCATGTGCAGGGAGATAGGCTCGTCCTGCTTGCCCCAAGCCTGCGCCCAGTACCTGCCCATGTGGGCAACCCACCTCCTCCACCACGGTGATGAGCTGCTCCACGGGCGAGGGGCCGATGTCTCCCACCAGCAGCCCGCTCTGGCAGTTCTCCCGGGTGATGTTCTCCCTCTTCTTCTTCACGAAGTAGACGCCCTTGCCCCTGAGGGTGGGTGGGAAGCAGGCGGTCGGCAGGAGCTGCCCAGCGGGGTTCAGCCCCAGCACCAGCTCCAGCACGTCCTGCTGCTTGAAGAACTCGTCCAGCACGGCCGCGGCCTCCTCGCTGCCCACAAACTTGCTCCACTTGTCCGGCCGGACCCGCAGCAGCAGTGTGGTGAAGCTCTCCAGGAAGCCATGCCGCTCGTCCGGCACAGCCGACATCCCACCAGCACCGGGCTCGGCCACGGCTCCCCAGCACCTGGGGGCGGGGGGGCAGGCAAAGCCCCGCTTAGCCAGACCCCACACCCCAACCCCTCCACACCCCCCTTGCCGCCCCCACCACTGCCCTCAGCCTTCCCTCTGCACACTGCAGCCTCGCAGGGAGCTGCCGGCCCCATCCCTGCCTGGCCCCATTGCCCCCCCCAGCTCCATCGCCCCCAGCCTGCCCCATCCTTAGCCCTGTCACCCCCCCGTCCTTGGCTCCATCACACCCCAGCCTGCCCCAATCCTGCCTGGCCCTACCGCTCCGCCGCCCTGTCGCACCCCACAGCCCTCCAACAGCCTCCAGCCACTGTCTGCAGCCCAACCGACACCGGCACCAGCCCCAGCACCAGCCCCAACCGACACCGGCACCAGCCCCAGCACCAGCCCCAACCGACACCGGCACCAGCCCCAACCGACACCAGCTGCAGCCCAACTGCCTCAGAACTGCAGGGCTGCCCCCCGGCATCCCTGCCTGTCGTCCCTCGGCGAGGGCTCTTTGCCCAAATACCCACCACCCCAGCTGGACTCACGACATGGTGCCAAGGGCTGCTGCATCCGAGGCACGGGGCAGGCAGGGACCATGGCACGGGCTGCCCCCGGCTCTGCCAGGCTCCTGCCATGGCCCAGGTCTCTCTCTGCCCAAGTGTGCTGGCAGCCGGACCACGCTCTCCCAGACCTGGTGGCAGCGGCACGGCCAGCACAGGCTCTGCAGTTCCTGGCTGGCCCTTAGCTCCCGCTTAGCTTTTGATCACGTTCCCATTTACAGCTAGTACCACCTGGGTACGATCGCCCCCCACCCCTGTTGTCCCAGGCCCCTCGCACCGGTGCAGTGTGTGCCGCTGTGCAGCCGGGGGGGTCCAGCACCGCACGGTCCAGCCTGCAGGTCCCTGAGGGTGGGCAGCTGGCCCCCTGGCCAGCCGAGCTCAGTGCCAGCCCCACTGCACACGGGGCAGGTGGCACACAGGATGCAGGACCGGGAGCCATCCCGCCCTGGCACGGCCACCCTGCGCCCTGCAGCCAGGTCCCCAGGGCACCTTCCCGGTGGCCAGGAGGAAGCTGAGGGGAGCTGGGGAGGGCACAAGGCATGCAAACACCTCCCAGCACACCAAGAAACAAGAGGCTTTGGATGCGAACAGGCGGAGGCTCAAACCAGGACCACGTTGGCCGCAGCACTGCCAGCTTCATCCAACGTGGCATTGCTGCGGTGCCGGGCACCGATATCTTGGGGCTGGGAGAAGCATGAACCCTGTTGCAAAGCCGGGGTGCAGGGCAGGGGCTCCTGCCCATCCCGAGTCGCACACAGACCACAGGAGGCTGAGGCTGAGCGCGGTTCAGTGTTTATTTGCTGCAGATCCTCAGCACTAGTTTACAAGACCGTGGCAAAAAAAAAAAAAAAAAAAAAAAAAAAAGGTTAGAATAAAAAATCCTGCCACCCCCCGCCCTCCAGAGAAGCCTCTGCACAGAACGACCCGACATACAAAATAATCTAAAAGGAGAAAACTATACAGGAGTATTTACACCTCTGATAAATAGACTAATACTGATCCAGGTGCCTCTCTCCAGACCGTGCGCAGTGGCCGGGGAACAGGACAAGACACAGGCGTTTGCAAGGCAGAGGCAGGGGGGTGCAGCCCCCGGCCCGGCCAGACCCCCTCAACAGCAGCCGCCCCTGGCGCAGGCTCTGGGCATATCCCACCACCCGCTCCGGAGCAAGGGCTCATGCTCGAGGAGACGACGGCCACCCCCGGCACAGCCTCCCCTGCCCCTCGCTGAGGGGACTGTGCTGCAAGGACGTGCCGGGCGCAATGCCACCCGGTGCTGCCAGACCGGGGCTCTCACCTGAGCTCCGGCACCCCGCGGCTGGGTGAGGACATGTCTGTGCCCCATGTGGCACCACTGCACACCGCGACGGTGACAACTCCCTGCGCCCGCGGGGACCACCCCTGGTGCAGGGGACAGCTGGGAGGGTCCAAAGCAGCAGCGTGGGGAAGCCCAGGACAGACCCAGGCCCGCTACAACGAGGGCCAGGAGTCGTGCCTCCGTGGGGCCCCCCCAGCCGCCCTGGGGCTGCTGCCCTTCACGTCGGCACCTGCAGCACCCCAAAACCACCAGCTGCTAACCGCGCCAGCCATTCACCTTCCCGACAGGACACCCCAAGTGCTTCAGGACATGGGTGCTGGGGGGGGGGGAACACCCAGCGGCACATGCAGCTGCACGCTTGCTGGGGGGATCAGGAGCAGGGAGGGCGCCCGTGGTGCCCCAGCAAGCCGAGGCGGGAGGGGAGGACAGTACACGCATCCCCATCCTGCAGCCGAGCCCGGGGCAGGACGGGGCTCCCTGCATGCGGGGGTGTCGGTGTCCCAGCTCCAGCCCGTGAAGATGCTGTCCTGGAGATGAGGCAGTGATGGGGGGACCAGAGCCACTGAGATGCCTGTGCCCCCTTCTCTCCCCCCACGGTAAAGAAACTGCAAAGCTGAAGCTGGGTCCTGGGCCCCGGGCCCCGAGGGCCAGCCCCGCAGCCCTCCGGGGAGGGGAGACGCTCGGGCTGCTGGGGGCATGCCGGCCTCGCAGGGCCCGCGGAGGCTGCTAGTGTCTCTTGGTGGAGGAGACCTTCTTCTTCCTGGCGGCCAGCATCTCGTAGAAAGGGTCCCGGCTGATCGCTGCCCTGGCAGGGGGAACGAGTGCTCTGCTTAGCCACACAGCCAGGCAAAAACTGCTGTAGGGTTGGGTCTGTCCTGCCTGGCAGGGCCTCGGGCAGGTCCCTTTGTGCCCCTGGGAAAGCCCGTTTCCCCCCCATCCTTGCAGGGTGCCCTGGGAAGCACTGCCCCCCCTCAAGCACAGCAGACAGGTCCCCACTGTGCCCCTGCCCAGCGCCCTGCCACCCACTCCTCCAAGCACTCACTTGATGCACTTGATCCACTCCTCCTTCTCCTCGGGCGTGGGAGCGGAGATGCGGTACACTGTGTGGTTCCCCTCCACCACCCGCCCATCTGCCTCTGTCTTGCAGGCCTTGATCACCTGGTCCTTGTTGTCGGGGATGTAGAGCTCGAAGCAGTTCTGGGAGGGAGGAGACCATTCAGAGGCAGCCCTCACTTCCAAAGGGGACCCCAGGCTGGGAGGGATGAGGCAGAGCACCGGGGCTGCAGCCGCTCCCCCGGCACAGCCATCCCCAATGCAGCAGAGAGGGATGGACATGCCGTGACCATCACCCCACAGCCCCCAGGCATGCCCTGCCACCAGCCCTGCACACTGTGGTGACCAGCCCCAGGTCTGTACCCGGCTGCTGTGATGGATGGAGGCAGTGACCGCTGCGGGGCCCTCCCGCCGCTCCCGGGGGCATCCCTTGGGGGCTGCAGCACCTCCCGCCTTTCCCTGCCCTGCTCCTGCCCCAACCAAAGCACCAGGGCTGCCCCTCCAGCCCCGGGGGACCCTGCTGCGGCACTCACGGGCTTCTTCGAGTCCTCCACCTCGCGGATGCTCAGGTTCTCCAGGGGGATGATGCCACGGGGCTCTTTATCCTGGTGGGACCAAGCAGAGGCTTTAGCGGCAGGCTGGACACTGCCAAACCCCACCTGCACACCCCAGGCAGGGCTGGATGCTGCAAACCCCCCTTTCCCCAACACCCCTCTGCAGAGGCACCTAGCGCTGCCTGGCCTGAGGGCCGCGGCCCACACCCCCCCCAGTCACCAGCAACCCCAGCACGGCAGGAGGCAAGCGGCCAGCCCCGTGCCGGGATGCTGCGCCCAGTCTGTGCCACGCAGGCAGATGAGCCCTGGGCCGGATCCAGCACCCTTCCCTGCCCCGGCTCAGCACACCCCGAGCCAAGGTCACTGACCGTTGTGTACTCGAAGTAGTAAAGGCAGTTGTCAGTCAGGATGAACCAGCGTCGCTTCCACGTCTTCACCCTGCCTCCTGGGAGCAGAGAGGGGCAGGTTGGGCGCAGCCCCAGCGCAGCGTGGCCGGGGCACGCGCCTGGAGGCTCGCGGCACATGGAGGCGACGGCAGAGCTGGAGCCCACGCGGACACACACAGACAAGCACCGGGCGCCGGGGCGCAAGCAGAGCCAGGCAGCCCGGCGGGCGCCGGGCGCAGCAGCAGCAGGCAGCACACACCACGCCGGGCAGGGCACGAGCAGGAGCGGAAAGCAGACGGATGAGGATGGAGGCGGAGGGTGGCGGGGATGCCGGGCCGGGAGCGCTGCGCCCGTTCCCACCCAAAACACCGATTCAGCGTGGCCAGAGGACGCTGCAGCCAGGCAGCTCTCGGGGGGATGCGGGGACCTTCTGTTCACACTGACCATGGTCCCGCTGCGTTCCGGCCAGTGTGGCCCGCTGCCGGGGCAAGGCACGAGCCCAGGGCCACAGCTCGCGGACTTTTGGTCGGAGGGAGTTTCACAACTGCCACCACAGAGGGAGAAGCTGCTCCCTGGGCTCAGCAACCACTCACCCCTGGGCCCGGCTCCCCCTCCACCGCGCTGGCGTGCTCTGGCCATCGCAGCGGTGCCGGATATGCTGCCACCGCAGGATGAGCACCCGGGCCATGCTGCCTGGGTCTGGCATGGATGTGAGGAGGCACTGTGTGCGCTGGGGACCATGCTCATCTCCCCCACCCCACCGGGAAGGTCCTGTGCCTCCCTGCTCCCCCATGCCAGCTGGCCACCCACCCCAGTCCCTGCCCCACAGCCAGGCTGGGGCCAGCACTTCCTAGAAAAAGGTCCTCTGCCTCCCTCCAGCCAAGCCCACCCCAAAACCCAGGGCATGACCCTCTCCAGCCCCCAGCCCTCCCCAGGGCCACCTCCTCTCCCGGGGCTGCGGGTGGGAAGAGCTCATGTGGCAGGGCAGGGTCCCATGGCACGGGGAGCGCAGGAGGAGCCCGGGGTTTAGAGCCTGCAGGGGTGCAGGGCTCCACGGGGTCAGGCAGGGCCTGCAGAGCCATACGGGACCGACGGCCAGCGCAGTCCCAGGCGGGAGCACCAATGCTCCCCGGCACCCCGGGGCTGCAGGTGGTGGAGCCGGGGCAGCGCCAGCACCCAGCACAGGGACTGCTACAAGCCCCCGGCACGGCACAGGGCACCCCGCAGACAGCTCCTGCCTGCTCCTACCCAGCTCCAAGCACTCAGCACCCCTGACCCCCCGCACACGGGCTGGGGCCCTTCCTGAGGACACCTCAAACCCGTCCCCATCCCTCATGGCACCGGAGGCAAAGACCCACTGCGCCCGGGCCAAGCTGCCTGCGGACACGGCGAAGCACAGATGGGCAGGCAGCCCCTGCCAGCGGCTGGGCAAGGACTGGCCCCGGCCCCATCCACCCCTGGGCCGTGGGGTGCACCAGGGCAGCGGAGGGGGCCGGCAGGCCTGGGGGAGCATTTGGCATCGGTGGGGCCGGTACCCCGCATCCCTGCCCTGGCGGCGTCGGGAGCGGGGCTGTCCCCTCGGCAGGCGAGGTCCCCGGGGTGGTGCGGGTGGTTAGCAGCAGCAGCAATGAGACTAATCACCAGCAATTAAAAACGAAAAGGAAACGAAGCCCCAGCGGCGTGAGCAGAGCAGGGAGAGGGGTACGTACCTCCTGGAGTTGGGGGCAAGGAAAGGAAGAGCCAAAATCATGGAAACATACAAATGAGGGAGAAAAGAAAATTAAAAAAAAGGGAAAAAAAAAATAAAAAGAGGAAACCCCAAAGAACCCCCCTCGCACCGCACGGGTCAGTGGGGCAGGGCTGCAGCAGGGAAGCCGTGAGGGGCCGGGCCGGCAGCACCGCCGCGGGGGCCAACCTGCCCTGGCTCGCTGTGGCTCTGCAGGACGGATCTCCTTGGCTGGGGTGGGGTGGGGGGCACAGGGCCTGGCTCCCCCTGCCCCATGGCCTCCTTGCAGGGTCCCTCCCTGCCCCACGAGCAGGCTGAGCCGTGGCAGCCGAGCTGGGGCCCATGGCTGCTCTGCCGCCTCTCCACCCCTCCGGCTGCCAACGGCCCCGACGGCGGCGAATGCCGACCTGCCGTGCATGGGGCCCTTCTGCCAGCGGGGCACTGGGCTTGCTCAGGGACAGGAGTGGCAGGTCTGGGGCTCTCCCCCACATCCCCCCGACCCAGAGGCGGGGGCAGATGGCCCTTGCTCAACCCCAGGGCTGGGCTCTGCACCGGTCAGGGCACGGGGGTGGGTAAGGCCCCTCTCCCATCCCGAGGGGTGGCAATACGGCAGAAACACCCCCCGGTGAGAGGACAGAGTCCCGACCCCAGCGAGAGCCCCAGGGAAAGGCCCCCACCAGACCCTGCTCCTGCCAGCACCCCGTCCCCCCTCGCTTAACCCGGGCAGAGGATTCCCCAGAGCTGCCGAGAGGAGAAGCCACAGGAGCCAGGGCGTGGGGCGGGCTCACCGGCCGCGAGAGCCGGGCTGTGCAGCGGGGCCGCGGGGATGCCATGCACGCTGCCTGCATGTGGAGCCAGGATGCAGAGGTGATAATGCTGTGGGAAGGTGAGGCAGGGACCGGTCTGTGGCATGGAGGGGGGGGACGCACGCAGCCTGGGGCAGCTCGCCGCTCACTCCCGGGGGCCTGCTCCAACAGGACCCTGCTGTGACTCGGTGACGAGAAGGGCCTCGCGGACTCCGTGCTCCGGCACCGGACCCCAGTACCAGCTCTGCACCCCGGGGCTTGCCCAACCTAGAGGGAGAATCCCCCGGGATGCCCACCCAGCCACACCGCAGGGCCTCGTCAGCTGTGAGTCCGCTCCTGCTGCCCAGCCCAGGGAAGATGGAGGGCTGCTGGACATATGGACGCCTTCCCCATGGGGGCTGTGCCCCTGTCTGCAGCCTCTTGCCCCTCCACAAGGCCACGCTCCAAGGAGCCAGGCCAGCAGGCGAGGTGCAGACAGCCCAGGGGTATCACACCCACGGCCCAGCTCTGTCCCTGGGGAGAGCCTGCCCTCCCCGGGCCACGTCTGCCCAGTTGCCAGCACTCACCTAGCTTCAGAAGCCAGCCCTCCCGGTCAGGGTTGAAGAAAGTGTGGGTGAGGTCATTGCCGTCGTCCTCAGGGATTTTGAAGGGTTCGTTCTTGATGCTTTCATAGAGATTCTGGTACAACGATACATGGTGTCAGCTCTGCTGCGCCCAGGAGCCCTGTGACGGGCCAGCTCCGCAGCCCGGCCCCTCCGTGTCCCATCCCTCACCCGGAGCAGCTCCTCGGGTAGGTCCCCCCATCGTTGATGCCACGGTTCATGGCGATGAAGCGCTCTGCCGTGGGTTTGTCCTTGACGTTGGGGTTGTGCAGGCTGGTGTTCAGCATGATGATAGCGAAGGAGAGCACGTAGCAAGTGTCTACAGGGGCAGAGGGAAAAGTCAGCTGCGAGGCAGGATGGCCGGGGAGAGGGGCTGGGGCAGGTGCTCACCTGTGGACTGGAAGACGCCGGGGTTGCACTGGCAGTACCGCTGGGCGAAGGCCTCCATCATCCGGTCGATCTTCTGCGCTTCCCCGGGCAGCCGGAAGCTCCACAGGAACTGCCTGCGAAGAGCGAGGCGTTGGTGCTGCTCTGGGGGCTCCACGCACCCTCCAGCCATGCTCACATCGCTACAGCCCCCTGCCAGCCCGCTGCCCGTCTCCCCTGATGGGACATGGCTCAGCTCCCGGCCCCCTTCACTCACCGCAGGGCCTGCACGAGGTTGAGGTCAGTGAACTCGTGCAGCTCCACGAAGGCATGCAGGACTTGGATGTTGAACTCGTCCCTGCAGGAACAAAGCCAGAGCACGAGGGATGCATGATCAGCAAGTCCTGTGACTGCCGAGCGGCCCCACGTCTCCCTGCCCCGCTCCAGACTCTGCTCATTTGTGGGGGGAAACCTGCAGCTACCCCCACCTCGAGTCCTGGGCTGGTTTGCACACACCGGCCTCTCACAAGTGCCAGCCATGGATCGAACAGCCCCCCAGCTGGCCCTGGCACCCAGGGTGCCGAGCCCCCCGTGTACCCCCAACTCAGCTGCCCTGTGAGCTCAAAGAGCTGCAGTGTCCCATTTCTCAGGCCGTGAGAGCCCAGGGCACCCTCAGGACACCCGAGCCTCCCCAGGCCAGCGTACCTCTCGCCCAGGTAGTCACCGATGGCTGTCTTGTTGAGGCCCTCTCCCTTGTAAAGGAACTGAGCGATATCCTCGCACGTGTTCTTCAGCAGGTCGTTTTCGATCAGGAACTGAATGCCCTGGAGCAGTGCAAGAGGTGCTGCTCCGGGGCTTGCTGCTGACCCCGCCAGCCTGCCCGCTGCCTCCCCAGCCCCTGCCCCGGGTGCTGGCTCTGCCCTGGCCCCAGCGGGTGGCCAGGCACCCCAACTGCGAGGTGGCAGAGCCCCAGCACGGCCCCAGATGGGCTGGCGAACGCCCCCTCCACATGGCCCCACTGGGAGCCTGCTGCCCTGCTCCCCAGCTGGCCCACCATGCAGTACCTTCTTGGGATCCATGTTGAACTTCTTCCTGCCCATAGCCACCTGCTTGTTCCTCTGCATGTTTTTCCTGCAAGGCACAAAGCAGCTCTGAGCACCCAGGAGGGATGTGGCTTCCTCCCGCCCACCCCCTCGGGCAGAGCACTGCGGGGAGGGGTCAGCCTGGACCAAATGGGAGCCAAGAAATTTCGAGTAACTTTGACCGGGCCGGGCCCCCTGCATCAAACCTGCATGGGACGAAGCTGGCACACTGCTCCATGTCTCTGCCCCGCTCCACGGCAGAGCAGCATGGGGCTGCTCTCGGCCTGCCGGGCCCCAGAGCAAAGAGGAGCTGCCGTGCCCCGTCCACGGGGTCACCCCGTGCAGAAGGGGTGCCAGGTACAGCATCCCGGCAGGTCACCTCTGCAAGGGGGGAGGCTGGGGCAAGCTGGGTGCGGTGGGGCTCTGGGGAGAGCTTTCAGGCCCCAGTGGGGCTGGCGTGAGGGTGACAGCCTTCATGCCCCAGTGGGTGATTGGAAACGACACTGGGAGTCAGCTCCTGTCGGCTGCCGGGACCCCCTAATCCCAGGCTGGCACTGCCTGCGCCAGCTCAGAATAACAAAGTCCGACAGTCGCTGTGGCCAGACAAGAGGGGCTAAGGCTTGGAAAAACAGACCTTTGGAGCAGCAGTTCAGACTGGGATCCTGCTACTGCTCCAGGGAATTCAGTGCCTGGGAAAGCCACCCGCATCAGCACCCACGGGATGGGGCTGCATCGCTTGGCTGCCCACGGCTCCCACACCGCACGAGCAAGCCAGCATCCAGGGCCAGCCTCACCGCAGGGGAAGGGGCTCGGCAGAGGCTCCGGGCTCTACCGAGACCCTGCGACAGCAGAGGACTCACCTCTCCTCCGTGGACCCCAGGTTCTCGATCTCATTCGTCACTTCTGCTATCTCATCTTTCAGCCGCTGAGGGGAGAGAGCGCACTGAGACAGGAGGTCCCTCCCTCCCTCCCTCCCAAACCCTCCAGCCCCCCAGTCCTGACGGCAGGCTGGGGCCCAGGACTGCCCTTCCCTCCCCCTTCCAAGAGCAGGCAGGGCATCCCCACGGACTGGGGCTCGAGGAGGCAGGAGCGGGCCCCAGGGCCATTCCCCCAGGAGGCCCCGGCAGCCCCTCCTTCCTTCCCTCCTTCCCACCCCGAGTGCTGCCAGGGGCTGAACCAGCTTGGGGGGCACTCGCAGAGGGGGCTGGCTGCACCCCGCTGCTAATCCCCCTGCAGCATCGCCTGTGCTCCGAGCGTGCAGGAAGGAAGAGATTCCGAGGTTAACAAAATTACCCCCTAATCCCTTTAGATCATGCCCAGCATATGGCAGTAATTAGCCTCTGCTGCCTTAATCAGGGATACGACTGACGAGCGTCCCAGATGAGCACTGACCTCGCAGCCACTTGCCAGGGCAGCGGCCTGGCCCAGAAACACAGTCCCTGCCCGTGCCAGGGAGGGGCTGGCACAGAGACGCCGGTGCCCTGGGCCACAGGGAATGGCACAAGCGCACAGCCCGGAGCTCTGCGGGGGGCAAGGAAAAGCCACGGCTGCCTCGGCATGGCAGGGCAGGCCAGCTGCCAGCCCGGGCCCTCGTCCCCCGCTGGGACCCTCTCCCTGGCCCCGGCGCCCCACTGAGGCAGTGCTATCAGGCAGCGGGGCGGCAGATCACGGGCTCCCTGCAGCAGCCGCTGGTGTCCACCCCACGGGCTCAGCTCACCCTGCCCTGCGGTTCCAGCAGTTCCAATCTTCTGCCCCAGAAGGTCCACAAGAGCCCCCACGGGCTGCGAGGAGCCAGGGGCTCACAAGGAAAAGGGACGGGAGCACAAACCCGACCCACGGCTCTGCCTGGGCCTGCTTCTGCATGGGCTCTGCAGGTCTGGGGCACTGCACCCTGATCCCACGGCCGTTACGGACAGCCCCGGAGAGGGCAGCCTCTCCTCCCCGCCTCACCTGGGCCATCCTTCCCTTTCCCAGCAGCGGGGCGAGGGACCCAGGCAGGGGACCCTGGATTGTCCCCTACCTCCCAAGGGACAGCCCCGAGCAAGAGGCTGCCATGTCTGGGACAGGGGGATTGTGTTTGCGGGCAGTGGCCCTCAGCATCGCACCTGTATGTCAGCCAGCAGCTCCTGCTTGCGGCGGCGGATGTTCTCCAGCTCCTGGCACTCCTCCGGGGTCAGGTCACTGGGCACTGAGCAGAGACACGGTCAGGTCAGCATGCGTGGCTGTGAGAATCATCCCTGCCAGGCTCCAGGCACAGCCTCTGCTCCCGGCCAGCAGCCCAGGGCCCGTCAGGAGCTGGGACATGGAGCTGCTGGGTGCCCGGAGGAGCCGGGCTGGCGAGCGGTGTCCCTGGCCCTGCGCAGCAGCCAAGTGCCACCGATGGCACGTGAGGAATGCGAGGGCCAGGGCATCGGGCAGTGGCTGCAGCGGGGGAGCCGGGCACTGCCGGTTCCTGCTGATTCAGCCTGCGGCAGCTGGGCAGCGAGGGCAGCGAGGACCAGCACGGCCCCTGGACCAGCTCCAGCGCTCCTCCCCCGTTTAACTCTGCTCTACCCCAGCTGGGTCGGTGTGGGTGCCTGTCCCAGTCCCTGCTGTGGCTGAGCAGCTCTGCTATGCCCCGCGGCATCAAGCTCTGCACAGACCTGGAGCCCCGCGGGTTGCTCTCCCACACTGGGCCAGCCCCGAAAAAAACCAGCTCCTGGCTGCCCTAGCAGCCCCCTCTGCGCTGGATCCGTCCTTCCGAGCTGGGGCCCGGAGCTGGCGTACCCTCTGGACAAACCTCACCTGCACGCTGTGACATCTACACCTCCCTGTCACCCGGCGGGAGCCAGGCACCCCCTCCCCAACACCATCCCCGAGGCTCAAGCCCAGGGCCGCTGCACACCCTCCCTTTCTCCCAAGCCCCACAGCTCCCAGGACATTCCTCATGCTCCCCGGTGTGTGACCTCCCGTTCCGCAGTGACACGGCATCCCATTCCTGTTCCCTCCTGTCCCCAAGGTCACCCACTCCTCCAGCAGCGCTCCCAGCCCTCGTCTACCGCCTGCGCCTCCACCTCTGCCAGCGGTTCCAGCAGCTCCCTCACACACCACACCAAGGTCGCCTGCGAGAACACCAAAGCACCGTCCCTCCAGAGTGCCGTCCCTGAGGGAGGTGGCAGCAGCACCCGTCGGCTCGGCCCTCGTGCCGTGTCCCACCTCCCGCCCAGGGGTGCTGGGGAGAGGCGCCCGGCAGGGCTGCCACTGCCCTTCTCCCTCCCCAAACATTACCGCTCTGTTCTGCCGAGGCCCCATGTGCTGCCACGGCCGTGGTCTCCAGGCCACTGCTGCCGCCAGCCCGGACTCACCCGGAGCGTCCCCAGCACGGCCGCCTGCCCTGTACTGGCGCCCAGGGACGCCACGTGCCTTCGGACCGGCACCGTCCTCAACTGTGCATCGTTTCTGCCCAAGCCACCGCCTCCTCTGTGGGAGCCGCATGCGCCCCTGGGGCGATCACGACCACACAAACCGAATCTCTGAACTCAGCACTTCCCTGGCTCCGCTCGGGCTTTCTGACGAGCTTCCTCCTTCGCAAAAATCCCCCGCTGCCAAGGTTGGAGGCAGCCTCGGCTTGCAACACCATCCCTCCAGACGCGATGGCAACACTTCCCAATATTTTCAGTCTCCGACGCCAGGAAGTATGAACCAGACAACCCAGCTCATGGCACCAGGTTAAAAGTTATTTAAACTTAAAATACCAGAGGCCTTGCCTTATCGATACATCCAAGCACCTTTTGTGCACCCAAGTGCTGTTCCCACAGGCGCTCGGCCCCTCCTGCCCAGCACCCAGGGCACCCGGCAAGCCCAGGCTTGCTGCGGGAGGGCCGAGCTGCATCGCACGCCTGTTGCCAGACACAAAAACCTCTAAATCCCTGGGCTGCAGCATGCGCCGCAGGACCCTCCTGCCCAGCCGCAGCCGCAGGGGAGGTGAAATTCTGTGCCAGGGTTGGACCTGCCCCGAGGCGAGCCAGCCGAGGGCCGGAGGCTGGAGCCAGCAAAGCGAGCCCCAGCAGGAGCAGCGCTGCCTCCCCCTGCCCACCTGCGAGCGGGCAGGGGTCTCGGCAGGCCCCGGGGCAGGCGCAGCAGAGGATGCGATGCTGCAGGGCAGAGGGGGTCGGCAGGTCTGTACCAGAGCCCAGGAAGGTCCCTCCCCGCCTGTGCTGCTGCGGTGGAGGGTGAGCACTCGTGACAGGGGCCCAGCCATGTCAGCAGCAGCCAGAGGAAGAGAAACCCCAGACGCAAGAGCTTTTCTGGGGAAGGAAGAGGGCGTTAACCCTTCCCCGGCACTCTACACCGCACCCGCCCTGCAGCACCGAGTTGAGCCCAAATGGCTCCCGAGAGGCTGGCGAGCCTCGCCGCAGGCAGGGCAGCACTGCAGGGAAGGGCAGGCTGGAGCAGGCGCTCGCTGCCCTGGCTTCAGCCCGGCACAGGAGTTGGGGTGCAGTGACCCACAGGACTGCAGGATCCCAGCGCTGGCGCCTGCTCCCCACCAGCATGAGGCCCCAGCGCAGGGGGCCTGGGAGTTCCCGCAGCTCCTGTTGCTGACAGCCGAGCCCGAGGACCCTGCACACCAGCAGCAGCAGGAGGGCAGCAAGGAACACCAGCAGGATTTGTCCGTCTGTCCCGGGCTCCAGGGTCGCTGGGGCCTGTGGCAGCTAGGAGCAGCAGCAGCACGTTCCCCCTCTCCTACCACACCCAAAGCAAAGCCCCCCATGACACACAGAGGCCATGCTCACCCCCTGTGCTTCTTCCTACCCCGCTGCCCCAAGACAAGCCCTGGCTGGTGGCACAGGAGCGGGGCAGACGCCGAGCCGCCCGCCTGCCCCCCCCTCGCCCCGGCCCCACCAGCCTCCCCGCACCCCGGGGCCCAGCTCACCGCTGCCCTCCGCCCTGAGCACCATCCTGGCAGGCTGTCTGCACCGGCTCCGTCGGCCGTGCCCGTGCTGCCCGCGGCTCCGGAGAGGTGCTGCTGTCGCGGGGCGCGGACACCTGCTCGCCCCGGTGCTTCCCAGGATGAGTCAGGGCTGCGCTGGGCCAATGAGCTCCGGGGCCGCCTGGGCGTCATCCGGCCTGGCCTCGCCAGGAGCCAGCACCAGCAACACCCTGTTCCTGCCACAACGACCCCGGGGCTGCCAGCGCCTTAACTCCTCTGCTCCCGGCCGGGTGGGGAAATGGGGCAGCCAGGGCCCTGCTCCCCTTCCTTTGGCCCTGGGGCTGGGGGATGTGATGTGTTGGGGTCCCAGCCAGGCAGGAACCGGGGGCTGGCCCAGCCCTTCCTTCCTTGGACCGGCACATCTTGAGCTCGCTGCGGCAATGCCGGGGTCCCCTCCCCTCCAGCAGCTGGGGGCCCCCGCCCCAGCAGAGCCCCGGCCCTCCCCTGCAGCTCCCCCTCTGGCTCCGCCAGACCCCCCACTGCAGGTCCAGGTCCTGTCCAGACTGTAAGGACTGAGCCCTGGGCAGGACCAGGAGGGCTGTGGGGACCACCGGTGCCTGCTGCCCTCTGCAGAGTCCATGGCTGCTCACACGGCCAGACGGGACCAGAACTGGGACCAGGAGCAGGGCCAGGAGCGATGCCGGTCCCCATGGGAGGCTGCTCCCTGCTGTCATGCCCCCTTGCTCCAGGGTGCCTGTACAGACCCCACTGCTCCATACGGGACCACTGTGCGGCAGAATCCGGGGCCTGCGGGGCCGTGCCTGCAGCGGGAGCGAACCCCCGGCACATCCCCATCCCGCTGTCAGCTGCCTGGAGAGGCTGCGTGAGCCTCGGCCACCTTGACTCAGCTAAATCCTGCTCGGCAGCGCGAGATGGAGAAACAGCACCCAGAATGCCGGCTACAGAGCAAGGGGAGGAAGGGCTTCGGAAGCCTCACGTTGGTCCTTCGGCCCACAGCTGTGCTACAGCGCTAGCCAGCCCTCCCCCACCGGCCCATGCCGCGCCTGCGCCGGGCCGTGCCGGAGGGGCAAAGGCACCGGGTTTAGGCAGACCACAGGGACGAGCCCAGGGTGCTGCCAGCGGCTGTTGCTGGGCTCTGCTGTGGGGTGCTGCTGCCCGCTCCTGCTGTGCCCCACGGCTGGGGGGGCCCGCAGGGCCCCCAGAAACTTCCTGCCCATCTCAGCACACCACATCCTGTTTTCACCGCGCCGCGTGCGCATCCTGGGTTGCGTCAGCCCCATCCTTCCCCACCGACAGCCGAGGTGCGTCAGGAGAAGGGTTTGGGGACAGGCGGCTCCAGGAAAGACCCTCCCAGGCGGCTGGACCCCGCACCCAGAGCCAGCCAGGGCCCTCATCCTGCTTTCACGCAGCCCTGCCCATCACCCCTGCTCCCTGTGCCCAGAGCCTTGCAGGGAACACACATCTACAGCCACTGCCTCGCTCCCCAGTGGCTCCAGGCTCCCCCACTCCCCATGCAAGGACCCCCGGCCCACGGTGTGGCCGGGCGAGCACCAGCTTGGCCATGTCCACACACACCGAGCACTGTGCAGGTGCCGGGAGCGCAGCCCGGCAGGCACCTCGCTTGCTCTCTGCACCATTCACCGTGCTCAGGAGAAGCAGAGCCCGCTGCTGCTCAGCCTCAGCTGCCAGCAGGGCGCAGGGCTGGCCGGAGGAGGTCTCGCAGCACCATGCTGCACCACGCAGCCACCCCCAGTCCCACCCACAGACAGCAGCAGCCCACACAGGCAGCCAGCCCTCAACAGCATCCCCAACACAGCAGGCACTAGGCTTTCCTGCACAGATTTTGGTTTAGAGAGCGCTGCCCCGAGCTGCCCTTGCAGCGGCGAGGGCGGCCGAGCGCTCATGCATCACCCAGGGTAGGGCAGAAGGGTGAGGGACTGGGGCAGGACCTGCCACAGCCGCACCGGGCTGCGTGCATCCTCCCAGCCGCCGCCACCGGCTCCCGAGCAACCCCCGTCCCAGAGTGACACCCAGCACCCATGTGGGGCAATGCCACGCAAGGCAGCCCGGTGCCCGGCCATCCTGCCAGGGCTCAGCGCTTGCAGAGGCCCAAGCATGGGGAGGCCAGCGGTGCGTGGGGGAAGGAGGCGGCGAGGACTCTCTGTGCCGCTGTCAGCAGGAGCCATATGGAGCCGGAGCCGTGGGCACCGCCACATCTGCTGGAGGGACAGGGACCCCACGGCGAGCAGAGGGGGGGGGCACGAAGTGCCTACCTGCCTTGGCAGCCACCGAGGGGCAGAGGAAAGCCTGGAAACTGGAGGCACAGAGCTCGCTGACCGTCCCCATGTTGCGGAGGTCCCACGCAGGACACTGCCAGCTCCGACGGGGCAGGCAGAGGCCTGGCAGGTGCTGTGCGGCTGAGCAGCCGGCTCCCCGGCGCCGCGGTCCGCAGGCAGGGTGCAGGCAGGGGAAACGGAGGACTCCCCACTCTGGCTGGAGCCGGGGAAGGCGGCTCTGGCAGGGGAGCTCCAGCTGCAGGAGCCCACGCGCCAGCCCCAGCCAATCCCCGCCGCTCCCTGCCTGCACACCAGCCTGCTCCGCTCCCGATGCTCCGGCCGGCAGCTCAAAGCCACTTAGAGGATGAGGAGTTTGGGAACTCCCCAGCAGCCCCCCCTGCCCCAGGCCGCCTGCCCCCTGGCAGCCCCCTTGCCCCCGGGGGGGGCTGGCAGCGGGGTATTTTTAGAGCGGTTTTATCCCTCCGTATTAGAGCATTAAGCATCGGGAGCCGGCGGTCGCGTAGCAACCAGTACTGCATAAAGGAAGGTGCACCAAGAGACGACGCGGCTCTGGCGAGGCGTGGGGAGCGGGGGGTGCTGCCACGGCCCCCGCTCGTGGGACGCAGGGCTCGGGCGCCGATCCCGGCACAGCCCCGACAGGCTCAGCCTGCCCCATGTGCTGTGCATGGACAGGCCCACTGCACCTTCTGCCAGTCCCCCGGTGATGCCGGTCAGACGGCTGAGCTCCAGGCATGCCCCAGCAGCAATGAAGGTGCCTCCTGCTCTGCTGTGGTCCTGGGGTGCGGGGGGCTCCTGCAGCGGAAACCTGGGGGTGAGGGGTCCTGCCCCAGGATCCCAGCCTTGGGGCCAGCTGTGGAGCTGGGGGGAAGGTGCAGTGCTCCTGCCCCCCAGCCCCGCTGCACCTCTGTCCCCCCAGCCCCACAGGCGCCGAGCAAACCCAAACCGGACCGACAGCTCTTGCCCTCAAAGCAGGAGCAATCCCCGAGCGCAGGGCACAGCCATGAGTAACAAACCCCAGAGCCTGTCGGGGCATGAGGCAGCGTCCTGTGGGCAGCTTGGCTGCCGGCTCTTGGCTGCCAGGAGCCAGCAAGCTCCGCTCACCTGCGCCTGCAAGCACTGGGACGCGCTGAGCTAGGAGAAACCTGAGCTGGGCAGGCAGGAGCCCTGACGGGGCAGGCAGCCGGGAAGGGCACCCTGGAAGGAGGCCACCCTTGCAGGCAGGAGGGTACGGGGCAGGAGGAGACCCCGGCTCCCAGGAGCAGTACGGCTGCAGATGGGAGGAAAGGCAGAGGAGAAGGGCAGCTCCTGGGGCTGCGAGGGCAGCCAGGCACTCGCCGCTGACGTGACCGACCTTCTGGTTTCGGCACCACTTCCCCTTTCTCACGGGCAGAAGCGGTGGTTGCCACATCGCTGGGAGGCAAAAGGGCAGGCAAGAGGAGCCAGGGGGATGCGGGGGCTGAGCTGGGCATGTGGTGTAGCAAGCACCTGCCTGCGGCCTGTACCGGCAGCTGGAGAAACCCCCGTGTGGCAAAGGCGCCCATGGGTGCTCCAGCCGGCTTGAAGCAGGGCCAGGCAGCATCTCCCATGCTGAGCGACCCGGATGCCCAGCTCGATCCTCGCACCCTGTACGGGCGAGGCGGGGTGTTTACAAACACCCCGGGGTTATGTTAACCACGGCTCTGGGCCCCAATCCTCTGCCTGCTGGAAAGCGGGGACCCAGAGAGCAGCCTCTGCCCTCCCTCAGGCCAAGCACAGAAACGTCCAACCCCGACCCCACTGTGACAGCCCAGCGCACAGACAGGCCGAAACAGCCGCTCGGGGATGAGCGGGCCCTGCTGCATCCCTGACGTGCAATTGCCGAGTGTCAGCAACGTGGCTTATCGTCCTCTGCTCCTGAACATCTCAGGAGAGGAACCAGCTAATTGTCTCTGCCCAACGCCACACTGCCTGAGCCTTGCCGGCCCTGGCCCCTGGCTCTGCTCTCCAAGCTCGGTGCCATCCCTGCACTGTCCCCGTGTCTTCGACCTGGGAGCCCCAGAGCTCTGCGGAGGAGCCGCTCCCCGAGCCGGGCCCGGCGACTCGCCCCGGCTCACCCCTGCGCCACGCCAGGGAAGGGGCTGGTGCCTCACCGGCAGCTCCCCTGGCAGCGTGTCCCCCCGGCCCCTGTCCCTTCGGTGCAGAGGCGCACGCCGTGGTCCCAGGCTGCCTCCGAAACAGCTGAGCCCACGCCAAGGGGCCTGCCAGCAAAACAGGGCTGTGCGGGCTGGCAGCGAGGAGAGGGCAGGGATGCCCCTGAGTGGGAACCCCCCCAGTCTGCTGGGCGACCTGACAGCCCACCCTCCTTCGGGGATCTCCCGCACCTCACAGAGCCCACCCTGCCTCCTGGCACCGGCCATCCTGCACCAGACAGCAAGGCCCCCCAGGCACAAGCCGCTTTGCGGGAGGCTGCATCAGCCCCGCTTAGAGAAATCCCTTAATCCTCCAGGCCAGAGCGAGCAGTAATCCCTCGGGTGCAGCAGGATTACTAGCGCTGCCCAATCCCCCTTGCGCCGGGGCCGGGCCTGAGCCGAGATGGGGCCCAGCTCAGGACACGGTGCTGGGACAGGATCGTGCTCCCTGCGGCTGCTCACCGGTGCTGCAGCTCGGCAGGGCAGGAGCAGCCGGGCCGGTTCCCTGCCACAACACCGCCGCCCCGCTGTCCAGAGGCGTTTGCTCCCGCACCGCTGTGCTCAGTCAGCTCCAATCTAGGGATGGGTTCGGTCCCACCACCGTCCCCGCGGGGAGATGCTGGGAAGGGGGTGGGAGCGCAGCCCTGCGCCCTGGCAGGAGCGGGGGAAGCTCGCATCTGTGTCGCCAGCTGCTCGCCCTGGGATTTGCTCTCTGCTGAGGCAGACGGCTGGAGAGGGGCTGCGTATCATGGTGCAGACACTGGCATCAGCACAATCCCACCAGCAAGAGCCTCCCCGTCGGGCTCCCACCACGCCGAGGCCTCGGCAGACTGTCCTCTGCAAAACCAACAGAGCTCAAGGGCTTTGGGACAGCTGTGGATTGCGACGCCCTCGCAGCAGGGACATCGGCGGGGATTTAGAGGTGGCCGTGCTGCCCGTCCTGCACGCTGCCCTGCGGTCCCCGCGGCATGGTGAGCGGGCAATTTCTGATGCTGACAGACGACCCGGGACGTCTTCCAAGCGATTCCGGGAAGCAGTGAGAGGCCGCTCGCAAAATCGCTCCCTGCAGCGCTCTCCCACTAATGGGCTGCATCCGACAACGCCCGTGCCAGGCCATGCACCAGCGGGGCTGGGCGCTTGCACCTTATCTCGCACAGTAAACTCCCCACCACCAAGCACAGTCTCTTCTGAGGTGGAACAGCAGCCTCCCAATTGGCTGCGTTGCTCAACTGCAGCAGGCAGGAAGCCGGCCCGTGAACCAGCACTGCCAGCAACAGCGTCTTCGCCGGCACTGGCAGTGCCCGGGTGACCTCAGTTCCCGGCAAGAACAGTCACCAGCACGGCTTGCAGCATTGGGACCTTGGTTTCAGATCTCACCCAGACAGACTCCAGCCTCCCCCTCAGCAAAGTCCTCGCTCAAGGAAAGCCTACCTGCCGACCCACAGGAACCTGCCTCAGAGGGTGAAGGCACAGGCAGCGCCTTCCTGCCCTGTCCTGCTCCTCGGCACCGGGAGGGAACGCTCTGTGGACACGGAGGATGGAGGAAAGCGGGAAAGCAATCTGCACGTGCATGAGAGAGGGGACCTGTAGCCCCTGAGCTGCCTCGCCTCGCTCAGCCCACCCTGGGAGTGGGCCCTGGGCACAAACCGGGTGCTTCCATGCCAGGCAGACGCGCTCCCAAGCCGGGGTGGTTTGTGAGACATTCAACGGACGTCATCGACACGAGCCTGCCCTGCAGATCTGCGGAGCCCGAACTCAGAGGCAGCAGCTGAATACAAAGTGCGAGCGGCGGAGGGAAGGCATGCAGGCAGTAGGTCACAGAGCCCGGCAGCACTGACACTGCAGGCAGCAGGTCCCTATGGCCCGGCAGCACGGACACTGCAGGCAGCAGGTCCCTATGGCCCGGCAGCACGGACACTGCAGGCAGCAGGTCCCTATGGCCCGGCAGCACGGACACTGCAGGCAGCAGGTCCCTATGGCCCGGCAGCACGGACACTGCAGGCAGCAGGTCCCTATGGCCCGGCAGCACGGACACTGCAGGCAGCAGGTCCCAGAGCCCGGCAGCACGGACACTGCAGGCAGCGGGTCCCTATGGCCCGGCAGCACGGACACTGCAGGCAGCGGGTCCCTATGGCCCGGCAGCACGGACACTGCAGGCAGCGGGTCCCTATGGCCCGGCAGCACGGACACTGCAGGCAGCTCGTGAGCTGTGGCAGCAAAGCCGTGTGGCGCCGGCTGTGCGGGGCCGCTGGGGCTGAGCCCCGGCAAAGAACGAGGCCGCGCCGCCAGCGAGGCGGGAGCGCCGGGGCTCCGGGGGGTGCAGGGGGGACCAGCCCCCGGCAGCTCGCCCCGCTCCCCGCGCTGGCTGTGGGCACCGGGTGCCGGTTTCCTCCCGACGCTTCCTCCACCGCCCCCTCGGCGCGGCCCCACGGCCCCGCCCGGCCGATACCGCGAAGGCCGCGGCCGTGCGTGGGCGAGCAGCCGCTCTGTCACCTGCGGCCGCGGGTCCCGCCGCCCCCGAACCCCAGCCCGACCCGGAGCCGCCGACCCCGGTCTTGCACCTGGGAGCGGCCCGGCCCAAACACTCCCGCCTGCCCGGGAGAGCCGCCCCCGCTCCCCCGCGGATCACAGAGCACCACGGCCCCTCGCCCCGGCCCCCACCGGCTGCGTGCCCGGGGCCGCGGGACCCGCCCCGGCCCTTCACCCCGCCGCGGCCCGGCCCAGCCCAGGCGGGAGCCCCGGAGCCCCCACCGCCCCCGGGATGGTGGACGCTCCCCCGGCCCGGCCCCCTCCCCGCCGGGACCCCTCCGCCACCGCCCCGGCCCCGCACTGACCGTAGCCGCCCTCCTCCTCCATCCCGCCGCCGCCGCCGTTCCCGGCCCCGCCCGCGTGACGAGGCCGACGAGGTCGCCACGGGCGGTGCCACGTGACGCGGGAACGGGCGGTGCCAGACAGACTCCTCCCCTTCCCGGTGCCCCACCCCGTTCTCGCCCCGCCCCTCCCGGTGCCCCGCCCCCGCCGATCCGATCCGAGCCGAGCCGAGCCGATCCGATCCGAATAACAAACACCAGGAGTTTATTGCCCGCCGTCCCGGCGGCAGCGCCCCGTACCCGCGGGGACCCCGCCGCCGCCTCCCGCGCCCAGCGCGGGGCCGGGCCGGGCCGGAGGGGAGGGGGGCCCTGCCCGTGGAGGGGGACGGACAACGGTTTCACTGCGACTTGCGCAGGGGGAGGTGGTGTTGGGGTGGGGGGGGGTATGGGGGGGTGTGTGTCAGCCGGGCACGGAGCAGGAGGGGTCCAGGAGAAGGGCGAGAGGGGTCGGAGCAGCCCCGGACCCTGCCCGGGAGACGAACACCAGCCCTGGTGCTCCCAGCACTGCAGCGTGGGCTGGTGTCCCCCTCCCCACAGGGCCGGAGATGGGTGGGTGGGTGGCACATGAACCTGGAGCAGCAGGGACGATCTGCAGGCACTTTGCAGGAGACCCCCCGAGCTTTAAGCTCGAGGCTGGGTGGGAGAGGGGGCTGCTCCAGCCCGAGGCACAGAGGAGCTGGTGGAGGAGCCTGGACAAGGCAGGGCAGAGCTGGACGGGCTCCTCCTCAGCTGGAGAGCAGAGTGAAGCAGCCCCAGCCCGCAGGGATGCCAGGGCCTGCAGGGACAGCAGCTCCGAGAAGGGGAAGGCAGGGGACACCAAGCACAGCATGAGCCCCAGGGCTAGGGCCCTGGAGACATGCGGGACCAGTGTCCCCCCGCCTCTGCAGGAGGGTCCACCAGCAGCTCCCAGGACAGCACTCCCCCGCCAGTCCTTGACCCAGGTCTGCTCCGTTCACCGGCTGGGGGACACAGATCTCAACCTGGGAGGAAAGGAGCAGCATTAGCACCCCGCCAGGCAGCTGTCCCCCTCCCTGCTCCCCTGGGCTCACTCACCTCAGAGCCGGTGGCTCAGGCCGGCCACCTTGGCAGGATGCGTCACCGACCAGAAGTTGCGCTTGCTCTGCAACTGCTGGAAGGGACTGAGGTGTCTCTTCCGCTCCCGCTTCATTTTTTTAATCTTCTTTACCTGTGCAGAGGCAGGAAGGTGCTCGGGGTCAGAGCACACAGTCCCCTGCCTCCTCCCACCCACCCCAGCCCGGGATGCAGCCAGCACCCACCTTCCCTCTGTCAAACTCCTCATCCCACTCATCAATGACAGTCTTGTTCCGGGCACACGCTGCATCCTGAACGGCATCCTGGCTGACAGCCGAGATCTCACCCTCCCAGGTCAACACTGCGGAGCAACAGAGTCAGCAGGGAGCACCACACTGTGCTCCGCTGCACCCACCCATGCAGGGCCCCCACCCCGGGCCAGCGGCTGGAGCCCCTCACTCCAGCACCCCACTCTGTCGCACCCCCAACAGCCTCTTGGCTGGGTGCATCTGCCCGGCTCTAGGAGCCCCCGCAGCTGCCTGCGCTGGTGCTGGGGGGAGCTCAGGCCCCGGCAGAGCACGGAGGGCTCTGCTCGTGTCCAGGGCTCAAGGCAGGGGAGCTGTGTGGCTGTTCAACCACCCAGGCGAGCAGGGATTACCATGGTTGCCATAAGCCTTGTCCAAGGAGTTCCTGAGCAGCTCCTCCACCACACCGGACTCCTCCT
This sequence comes from Gymnogyps californianus, assembly GCF_018139145.2. Classification (NCBI taxonomy): domain Eukaryota; kingdom Metazoa; phylum Chordata; class Aves; order Accipitriformes; family Cathartidae; genus Gymnogyps; species Gymnogyps californianus. The sequence continues at coordinate 496,174 of NC_059489.1, forward strand.
GGCTCCCGGGTGCTGCGCCAGCCCCACAGCCAGGCTCAGAGCTCGGGGCAGCCGGGGAGCGCCTGTACCCATCTCCAGCCTGGCTGTCCCAGGTGCATGCGGCCGCTGTGGAAACAAGTGGGGTGAGGACAAGCTGGAGGGAGCAGAGGGAGCTCCTGTGTCGCTCCATCTCCAAGGGAGATCTCTCCCCAGGAGACGCTGTCGGGACTAACAGGGTCCCGATGGCGCAGGGTGTTTGGGCACACTGGGGCCTGTCCTGGGCAGGGAGAAGCTGGGGGTAAATCTTCACCCCTCGAGGGGCCCATCCCCACGAGTCTGGAGAGGAGCACACCCTCATCCAGGGTACAAGCGAGCAGCTCTCCTGCACGAGCAGCACACAGGCCTGCGGGCAGCCCAGCCGAGGACGGGGGTCAGGAAGACGGGCACCACCAGGCAGCCGTGGTGACCAGCAAGCACCAGGGACTCCACACCAGTGCTCTGAGGGGCTGCGCGGGGAGACGAGCAGCAGGCTCTCCCCTGCCAGGCACCAGGCCGGGTGGAGGCACACGGTTCATACCTGGGGTGCCGTCAGCTGGCCACTCCGAGGCTAGGCTGCTGAGGCTTTCCCTCCGCTTGCGCTTGCGGTGCTCGCTCTCTCCAGCCCCAGCCTCCGGGCTCTGCTGCTGCTTTGTCCTCCAGGGCTCCGTCTCAGCCATCCTAGAGCTGGGGAAGGCAGCATGGGTCAGCCCACTCTAGCCAGACCAGAGGGGAAAGTTTGAGCTTCCCGCAGGGCAACGGGACGCAGGGACACCCGCACCCCAGCGCTGCACTCGGGGAGGGGTGAAACCACCCCCAGCAAGCCGGCGCTTCAGCTGGCTCCGTGGCAAGGCTCATTCCACCCGCAGAAAGAAAAGAGGCACCCGACCACAGCCCAGGGAGCCTGACTTCAGGCAAAGCGGAGGTGCGCAGGGCTCTCGCGTCACCCTAGTTCCTCACCTGCCCGAGGACAGCGTCCCAGAGCAGCGCTTTTCTCTCTCCTCCAATCTGCTCTTTTTCTTCTTCTTCTTGGTGGGGGAGATGGGCCCCGCGTCCAGGGAAGCAGTAGGGTCTGACACTTGCTGCTTGGGCCTACTCTCCAGGTCCTGACAGCCCGGCCCCTCCCAGTCACCGCTGGGACCCTTGCCTGCCGCCTCCTTCCTCGCGAGGGCCACCGAGCCCTGCTGAGTGAGTTTCTTCTTCTTCCTGGGGGGGTTGGAGACTTCATCCTTGCCCTTCACAGCTGGAGCACGAGGCCTGCCGTCTGCTCCATGATGCTGCTTTTGCTGCTTCTTTTTGGAGGAACCAGGGGAGACCTGGCTGGGCCCCGTCTCCCTGCTGCACGGAGGAAGGTGGTGCGAAGGCTGGGCAGTGGAACCATTGGTCAGGGAGGAGGCTGGGAGCCCAGGGGCTGAGTTGATGGAGCTGAAGGCAGGCTTTTCAGGCTTTGGCAGTTTGACAGCAGCTGTGGATGGCCTGATGGACAGGAAAAGAGGCTGACGTGATCTGAAAGCCAGGTCAGGAGCGGGAGCCCCTCTTCCTCCCCACCCCGAGGTGCACGAGCATAGCACCCAACTGCTACGAATCTAGCACCCAATCTCAGCCACGAAATCCAAATCAGACCCTGCTCTCAGAGCAGCAGCTGCAAGCGCACACAGTGACCCGGCACCTGCCCAGCGCCAGCCACGCGCAGGGCACACGCTGTCCCACAGGGGATTAGGAAACAGTGAGTGTTGCTGCAGCACATGCCGATGGTGACGGTCACAAAGGAGACCCGGAGCAAGATCTAGACCAGGCTGGTGCCTGCTGATCCCATGGGACACTAGTACGTGGTCAGAGCCTCCAAAGTTCCCTCCCACCCTGTGCCGACAGTCAGAGAAACTGCCCTGCTTCTAGGATCCAGAGCAAGCCCTGCCAGCCCAGGAGAACAGGACAGCCAGCTGCCAAAATCGCCCCCCGAGCCAGCTGCGATACCAGACCGTTGCCTCATGGAGTACCCCAAGGCTGCTACTGGCCTTGCTGCCGTGCAGAAGCCTGGGAGCGACTGGCACTGCTTACCTCGACTTGCCGAAAGGCCGGGGAGCGGATTTGGGGTGGGTGGTGTTCGTGGGGCAGGTGCTGTCAGCAAATTGTGGTTGAGGTTGTGCGTGGCGGTCACTTCTGCTCGCCTTCTGCGAGGTGCTGCCCTGCAGTTATTGACATAAATAAAAACTTGGTGGTCTAAAGAAAAGAGGTTTCCGTGAGCCAAGAGGAGAAAATAAAAAGGGGAGCCCAGAGAAAGGGGAGGGGAACAGACACAGATGGGGGGAGGGAAGTGGGGGGGTGGTAGAAGAAGAATCAGAAGTGTTTTCAGTTAGAAGCACAAAGGAAAAAAGGAAGGAAGGAAATTCAAAGAACAGAAACCCCAGCGCACCGTCCTGAGCCCTGGCTGCACAGCGGCACCCAGAGGGCCGGTCCCTCGCCACTGCCCGGGGAGGAGGCAGCTCAGCAGCCCTCCGGCTGCGGCGTCACCTGCTCCCACTCACCCCAGGGGACACGCTATCCCGAGAAGGCTGGCGAGGCCGCCCCGCTGCAGGGACTGGCACAGCCACCCCTCCGTCCTGAGCAAGAAAGCAGGAGCCATTTCTCCTGCGTCACTCAGGGATGCGAACAACAGCGGGGGCCTGGCCCCACACTCTCACCCTGGGGGGGGACAGAGCAACTGCTACAGCCCTGGGGCTGACGGGCTCTCCCCACCCACCTCCGGCTTAGCAAGAGACCCAGCATTAGCTCTACACTTGCCCCCAACACAAGCCCCAGTTCAGAAGGCACAAGGTGCCTACTGAAGACTCCAGGCAGAAGCTCAGACTCACCTTTTTGCCAGAGAGTGCCGGCTTCTTGGCTGGTGGTGGTGACGTGGTGGTGCTCAGCTCCGGAGTGGCGCTGGCCAACAGGGAGGATTTTGGTTTTGCTGGCTTGGAGTCTTTGGGGGCAGCTGGCTCAGCGCCGGGGCCAGCAGGGAGGTCCGTGCCACAGTCCGTTTCCTGAGAGGCGCAGAAGGTGCCGGTTCTGCTCTTGGCCTTCTGGGACTCTTTGGCCAGCTTCCCCACTGTGCCGTGCACTGGGCTGGCAGCACTGCTGCCGCAGGAGTCCCCCTCCAGGGTCCTGGCGTTCTCCCCACTGCCCCCGGGCTCCTGGCTGGGGCTGGGCTCCAGCAGCAGCTTGGATGAGGTAGGTGGCTGCTTGCTCTCACGGGAGCTCTGCTGGGACAGCCCCGCTTTGGCCCCGCTTGCGTTGCTGGTGTTGCAGAAGTCCTGAACTGCTCTGTGCGCGGAAGGCAGGGGCGGCAAGGAGCGCGGCTTCTTGGACCTCCGGGCTGCATCATTGGGCAGTGCTGTGGCCGTGTGGGTGGCTTTGAGGGGCAGTTTGGGTGACAGGGACCGAGCAGGCAGCTTCGGCAGAGCGGTTCCGTTTGGCAGCTTCGGCCCCGTCCCCAACGTGCTGCGGGCCACAGGGACTCCGACCTCCTCCGGCCCCGGCAGTTTCTTCCCTGGCAGCATGTCTGGTTTCTAGACAAAGAGAAAGAGAGAAGTTCAGCGAGGAGAGAATTAAAGGAGCCAAGGACACAGAGCGATACTGCCCTCCCCGTCCCCACACAGGAACCCTTGGCTCAGCAGGATCCCTCCTGCAAACCGCCCTCCCTCGCGCCTGCCCATTCGGAGCAGCACGCCTGCCTCCCTACGAAGCTGCAGCCCACCTGCCCTCGCAGAGCAGCAGCAGCTCCCAGCTCCCGGGAGCACTGGCCAAGAGCAGCCTTCAGGACTCACCCGGTCCATCAGCGGTGAGGACAGGGGCCCGTTGGTCACGGTTTTCTTGACCTGATCAGAGATGCCGCCAGTGCGGCCAGGCAGGCTGGAGGCAGCTTTGGCAATGGGCCCCTCCGAGCTCTTCCTGGGGCTGGGGATTCTGGTGAAGGCAGAGAAGCGCACGCGTTAACTGTAAGCCTTTGAGCGACTGGAACGCTCTCGACAGAGATGCACACAAGAAACAGGAGCCAGAAGCTCTGAGGAGGTGAGGTGCTCTTGATCTACAGCAAAATCATGACAAGGGGCTGGACCTCTCCCTGCCACCCTCCTCCGAGCCAGCGCATGTGCACGGGCATTGGGGCTACTTGGGCCAAGCTCCTTCCCACACCCAGGCACGTGCTAGCAGCCCTGTCCCAAATGCTGAGAGCAGGGGGCAGAGGGGCCGGGAGACACAGGGTGCTCTCACCTCAGGTAGAACAGCACATAGGCCTGCTGGTTGAGGACCACTTTGATGTTGCTGGAGCGGACCAGGTCATCGTTCATTTGATACCACTGCCCATTGCTGGCCTGCAGAAGGAGAAGAGAGAACGGGGTCGGGCTGTGCCCGGGGACCCTCCTGGCATGAAGAGCAGCAGGAACAGCGCCCGTTGGCAGAGCTCCTCTCCCCAAAACCCACAGGCAGCCCAGGGCAGGCAAGGAGACTCTGCGAGAGCAGACCTCCACGCTTCCTGTGGCAGAGCACAGCCTGTACCCCCCATCCAGTGCTCCACACCATGCACACCTGCTGAGCACCCTCCTTTCTGCACACTACAGGGACCCATGAGCACCCACAGCCCCCAGGCCAGAGGGGGTGCCAAGAGAGCGCCCTGGGCTCACCTTCACGTAGCAGTAGTAGTGCCCTGCGTGGCAGCTGTACCCAGAGTGCACCAGCACTGCATAGAGTCCATACATGACAGGATCCCCGTTGCTCTGAGACATGTAAGGGCGGATGTTCAAGAACTCAGGGTATCCCACGTCCTGCGGAGAGAGGATGTCTCAGGAGCCTGCACAGCAGACGGCTTTCTTGCTAGAGCAAGAGCAGCTCAGCTGTCCCACGAGTCCCATCTCTCGAGGGAGGGGGACCCGCTCTCCCCAGGCAGAGGTCACGGTGAAGAAGATGCCAGGATGAGCCAAACTCCCACCGCACCGCACAGCTGGGGAAGGGCTGCAGGACTGCGGCAGAGCTCGCACTGCGCACAGGACCACCCCCCACCCTGCTCTGGGTAGCAGGACCTCGGGCCAGGAGACAGCCCCAACTCTGGATTGCTGAGCACTCACCTTTGTGATTTTGCCTCCACCAAAGTCAGCAAAGCGCTTCAGCGAGAGCGTGAGAACATTGGAGGCTCGGTGGATGGTGAAGCGTTTGCTGGCCGACACTTTCTTCTTGCATCTGCACAGGAAGAGCTCAAGCTATTCAAGCTGTTCCACCACCCAGATGATCGCCAGTCCTGGCCAAGCGGCAAACCCCAGGGAAACGACCCTGCTGACACCAGGCACCGCTCCAGGGCACCTGCTCACGGCCATGTCTGCTGGCCCAGGTCCTCCTCAGGAGAAGAGGGAGCTGAGGAGTGGCAGGCTTCATCGCAGCCTTCCATGGCCACGTACCTCACGGTTTAGCTGTGGGGCAGGTAGAGAAGCCCTCCCATATTGCGGCAGGCTTTCCACCTGCTTCCCACCAGCACACCCGCAGGCCCCTTCCCGCCCGCAGCCCCACACACTCACTTGGCACACATGTAGGCGTTCTCCCCACCCAGCATGTCCGGCTTCACAAACAGCTCCAGCGCCCGCACTACGTTTGCGGCTTGCTGCAAGGACAGAGGAGAGGTCAGGGCACGAGTGGCCTGTCCAGGCAACAGCCCGGCTCCCTGCCGAGACACTGGCCCCAAGAGATAACACAGAGCACGAGCACAGGGCCACAGACTACACCAAACCCGTGAGCCTGCCACCAGCTAGGCACTGGCCAGCACGCTGCAAGGGACGGCTGCATTGCCCCCCAAAACCACAGAGCCTCAACGGAGGAGTCGTGGCTCACGCTCAGGCAACAGGCGCTGCTCTGCCAGACAGAGAAGGCAGCACAACAACGGAAGCTGCTTCCCTCTTGCCTGCACCGTGCCTTGATGCTGGCAGGTTAAGGAGCCTTGAGAGCAGTAATGGTGCAGTTGCAGGAACATTCCCCGCAAGAGCAGAGCCCCTCCCCATCCCTGACCCTGCCGCAGTACCCCGATCTCCAGTGCCAGGTCCAAGTAAGGGTCATAGGTGTCCGAGACGCTCTTGCACTCCAAGCACTTCACTGCAAAAGAAAGAGCAATGAGCACACCCTGGCACAACACCTGCACCCGCCACCACCCCAGCACAGCACAGGCAGCGGCAGTATTCCCCCTCTCCAGGTTTGGGCTCTGGGATGTGAGCACCAGGATTCACAGCCTGGCAAGGAGGAAAGGTGGCAATTCCACTATGTGCTGGGACAGCAAGTGTTGCTAGATAGCTGGCAATGCGGGTTCCTTTGCTGGTGGCAATGAGCTGGGGCCCCACAGCCAACAGTTCTTTCCATTGCCACAACAGGGGTCACGACCCACAGGTACCGTACGACTGACCAGCTGCAGCTCTGGATAGTTTACACGTGCTTAGCAATTTTCCCAAAAGATTTTTTACTGCAAGGCTCTCAGGGAAACAGCAGCCCTGAGAGTCACAGGCCCAGGACCTTGGCAGCCAGCACTCACCACGGGACCGCAGGTAACCGCCAAAGATCTGGTGAACCAGCGTCGTGGCCTGGGTCTGGCGATCCAACCTAGAGACAGCAGCACCAGATTTCACATCGCCCCTCCGCAGCGGCCAGCCCCACAGACCACCACTGTGCCCTCAGGACAGCTCCCCTACGTGCTCTGGCCAGCCGACGGGCTGCAGAGCTCCAGGAGCAGAGGGAAGTCGCAGCCTCTTGCCAGTCTGCTCTCCCAGTGCCAGAGCTCAAGGGGTGACACCAGGCTCCAATGTGCACCTTTCTCTAGAAGGAGCAGAAACTCCTGGCTGGAGCTCAGAGCCGGGCACTGCAGACAGAGGCAAGGCAGGCTGCCCGGGATGGAGGGCCCAGGGGAAAGCTGCTCACCCACAGCCACCGAGCTGGGGCTGAACTAGCAAGCACGCCTGGATTCCTCGGCAATTGGTACAGGTACAGGATCCAAACCCAGAGCAGCCTCAGGATTTGGGGACGGGACCACAGCTACGCTGGGGTGGAGGAGTCAGGAGAAGGGAGACAACAGCCCAGAGCTGTGTCACAGAGGGGCAGAGAGTTGGGCCATCCACCCGAGGCTCCTGGAGTCAGTACCTCCCTCTATGAGTCCGAGCTGGGGGACACGTTCACCCCACATTCCCCTCCCACGGGCACAGGGGACGAGCGAGGGGACAGGGGAGAAGAGCAGCGACGGGCCATCGGAGGCCCCACGTACTTGGTACAGTCATTCAAGCAGGCCTTCTGCATGGCATCAACGGTGTAACGCAGGAACTCGTGTGCATCCTCCTGTCTCCCGAAGCGGATGTGCTGGGCAATCTCTGCAGGAGAGGGAGGAATCAGCCCCAGCACATGCTGAAACAGATGCAGGCCCTCCCTCCCTCCCCTGGGGCAGGGACTCCGGGGTTTGAGCCCCCTCAATCCAAACCAGACATCAGACTCATGCCGGCCATGGGGGAAGCCCCACACAGCCCATTAAGTCACCAGCCCCCGGTAGGCTCAGTGAGTCATCTCAGAAGAGCCGTCTGCCAAGACCTGCCCCGATCTCAAAGGTTCTGCTCCTGCATTAGTCACCGCTCTCCTGCATGGCTATGGGAGGGGAGGGCAGCCATCCTTACTCTTGAGGTCTCGGATGAAGGACACTGGCTTTATTGCATTGCCGCTGTTGGCAAAAGCCTGGATCGTGTGGTTCTGCATAATGCACATCATGCAAAAGCCTCCTTGTTGACCTGGAGCAGGAGAGGAGAAGACAGGACGTTGGGGACAAACCCAGGAGAGATGGAGGCAGTACAGGGGACGGGGGATCTCTGGTCCAACACAGCTCAGCCACACTCAGTTTTCCCTACGAGCTCTGTGCTACAGTACAGCTCTGGGGCATCCCAGGTACGCAGGGACCAACACACGTCACCCCAGCTGGCTCAGCCCCAGTCACAGTACCAGCCACTGCAACCCCCCCAGACGAGACAGCATCCATGTGGATGGAAAACAGGTCACAGGTACTCGCTGGAGGAGCCCACAGGTCGGCCCTGAGGGGCAGATCCCACCGGAGCCCTACGGACGGGGCTGCAAGCCCTGCGTGCTCCCCTTGGTCACAGCTCGGAGCAGCGCCCACCAGACTCCCTTTGAAAACCACCCGTAAACAGCATCGCAGCCTTCTGCCCTGCCCTCACGCAGTCCCCACAGGCAGGGGCTGTTTGGGACCCCCAGCTCAGCCCCCTGAAAGCCAGCAGACCCTGTTGGACCCATCTTAGTCCTGGCTATGCCCAGCAGAGACAAAGCCTCCCCAGACACAAGGATGCAGAGCTTGGGACCACTGCTACGGCCAGGAAAAGCGAGCCATACACGGGAACGGCCTCTCGATGGAGAAACGGGCAGGAGGGAGCAGAGAAGGTGCATCCCGACACCCGCACACTGCTGCTGAGCGCAGCACTGGGAGCAGGACGGGCAGGGGCTCCTCCTCCCCGCCAGCGCGGCCGCCCCGGCCCTGCCGCCCGCCCAGCCGGGCCTCCCCACTCACAGGCACGGCTGTGCTCCTTGGAGAGCAGGTAGTTGGCGAGCGGTGGCGTGTAGGTCAGGCACTGCACCGTGGCATTGAGGAAGCAGGTGTTCCCTAGGTTGTGCAGCCCGGCACCGACCCGGTGGATCCGCTCCCACTTCATGGAGAGACGCTCCGTGGGGAAGAGCACCTTCTGGGGCGCGGGGATCCCGTCACCCCGGCCCCCCGGGACATGGTCGCCGCCTGCGGGGAGAGAGGCGGTGAGCGGCGGGGCAGTGGAGCACGGGGAGAGCCCCCCTCGCCCTCTCTACGTACCCTGCTTGCCGGGCAGCCCCTCCTCGGGGTCGCCGTGGCGGCCGGCGGCCTCGGCCCGGGGGTTGAGCAGCACGTACTTCCCCCGCAGCAGCTCCAGCTGGCAGGAGAAGCCGCGGCTGGCGGGCTCGAACTCGATCTTCTGCAGCAGCACCTTCTTGGCCGAGGCGGCCAGCAGCCGGCCCAGCTCCCCATCCTCGCCCGCCTCCCGCCGGCCCGCCTTCAGCACCTCCTTCAGCTTCTCCACGATCGGCATGGCGGGGCCCGGCGGCCCCGGCTGCGGGGAGGGGGCGGCCGGTTGAGCGGGGGGCGCCGGTCTGGTCCGTTCCGCTCCACTCCCGGCGCGCGGCCGCGCGTTGCCAGGGCAACAGGCCGCGGCCTAGGCCCACCGCGGGCCCGACCCCACCGCCGCGCACCCCGGACACCTCACCGGGTCCCCACCCGCCACCGCTACGGGCATCGCGACCTCCCACCCACCGCCGCCCGCGACCTTGAGCGCCGCCGCTGCCGCGCTGCCCCGGCCCTCCCGCCGCCATGTGCGGCCCGCCCGGTACCGGCGCTCCGCCACGGCCGGTCCCGCGGACAGGGCAGGGGAGGGCGGCGCGGAGCGCAGGCCCCAGCGCCGCGCCGCGCCTCCCCTCCTGTCCTGTCCTGTCCTGTCCTGTCCTGTCCCGTCCCGTCCCCTCCTGTCCTGTCCAGTCCCGTTCCCGCCCGGCCCGGCCCGGCCCGTCAGCACTCACCATCCGGGCCCCCGCCGCCGCACGCACGTGTAGTCGCCTTAAAGAGGAGACGGCCGCCCGCCCGCCGCCGACACCACCTCCTGCCGCGCCCGTCCCTTAAGGGGGTGGGGACGGCGCCGCTCCCGCCCTCTGCCGCGGACGCGCTCGCCAAGCCCGGCCCACCGAGCCCGCGCCTCCCCTCCGCTTCCGCTGCGCTCCGCGTCCCGACGCGGACTGAGGGCGGGGCCGCGCTTGTGCGCTGGCTGCAACGGCAAAAAGGGGGCGTGGCCGGCTGGGTCTGCTGTGACGTTCGTTGTGCGCAGGCGCGCGGCCCTTGCGGCGGGGGCGGCTCCGCTCCAGGCCGCGGTCCCGGCCCCGGTTCGATACCGCGGTCGTGCGCCGCCGGGGCGGATTTAAAGGCGGCCCCGCAGCAGCCTCTCCCCTCGCCGCCTTGCTCGTTCCCCTCCGTCGCTGGGGGGGGGGGTCGGCTGAGGAGGGGCGGCGAGGGCCCGGGGAGGCGGGGGGGGGGGGGTCACCGGCTGAGCCACCGCACAGCCGAGCCGGAGGAGCGGTCCCCGCCGCCGCCGCCGCTCTCCCCTGCCCGGGAGCTGCCGGTGCAGACACCCCGCACGAAACCGGTGCGACTGCAGCGCCTGACGAGGAGAGACAGAAATTACAGCACAGGGACCATGGAGCCGGTGGCAAAACAAGTGGAAATATTAAACTCAAAAGATAGACTACCAGCAGAGACAGGAGTAAATGGCACATATGATATAACCATACAGTAAGCGAACGGGAGTCGTATATGGGATTGATTAGAGGTTGGGGTTTTTTTTTTCTTTTTCTTTCTTTTTAATTTTTCTCTTTAATATGTTGAAATTGCCCAGACTGGTCCAGTACGACATCTTAAACCTCACAGGGACACACAGCATGAAAACGCCCCCGGAGCAGGGCTGCGGGGATTATTCCCGGCACGCTCCCAAAGCTGCGGTAAAGGGGCGGCGGGTGCACGTGCCGGTGCCGCCCGCGTCGCGGACGGGCAGCTCCGCGGCACACGCCAGCGCCGCTGCCACGTGGGAATGGCTCAGAGAAAGCGGGGCCCGAGGTGTGTGGGGAGGTTCACCGGAGGGGACGGGTTTTCCTGCGGCTGCGTTGCCGCCTGCGCCCGGTCGGGTGCCGGGCTCCATCCCCGCCGCCGCAGAGGAGGGAGCTCGACCGGCTGCAGTGCCGCAGCGCTGCCGAAGGCCACGGCGCGGCTCAGCCAACAGCTGCACGAGGCGATGATAAACACCCTGCACCCACGCAGCCGGAGCTCCTGCCTCTGCTGCCCTGACGAGGGGGAACTCCCTGCCGAGCCCTGCTGCCTGCCTGCAAAGGCTGGTGGGTCTAAGCCCGTCCAACGGCGGCGGCTGCGGAAGGGTCTGGCAGCAGCTCTGCGCCCGTGCAGGAGGTTGCAGTGGGAATGGACCCCCCCCTGCAACGCTGGGGAAGGCGGTGAACCCCACACTCACCTCCGTGTCCCCATGGGGAGAGGAGCAAGTGGAGAGAGGGGCAGCAGCGCCCGGGTGCGTGCGGGGGGGTCACCCCAGCCATGCTACCCTGCCCCTCCGGCTTTTCGGGACAAGGCACCGGCGCAGGAGCCGTCCGGCCCTGCAAAAGGCCCGTAGCCCCTTGCACACAGCCGGGGGCTCTGCCACATGGTAAAGCCCCCCGGAGCCCCTGCCTGGAGGGCTGTACCCTTCCTGCACCCCGAAGGGAGGGACGGGTGGTGGGTGGGGAGGGGGATGGCGGGGTCCCCAGTGCTGGAGGGCGGCCGGGGACGCTGCAGTGGGGAGGGCTGCCTGGCAAGAGCTGCTGGGGCGGCTCCCCCGCAGCGGGGGCACTGGTAGACCTGCTACGCAGACGGGGCAGCTCCCGCCACTCACGAGGGTTCGATTCCTTCACAGCTGCCAGGGCTGAGTGTGGCCCGGTGGGGACGTGGCCCGGCAGGGGGGTCCCCCCGCGCCCCGCTCAGCCCTGCCGCGAGTGCGGGAGCACCCAGCGTGGCCGCAGGCTGCCAGGTGCCTGCGACAGAGCGGGTCCCCGTCCCTGCCCCCTGCACGCGCGTGGCAGCCGCCGCAGCCCGGGGACCCCCGCGGCCGAGCGGATTTTCATGCTGTCTCCAGGAATTGATATCAGCGTGGACCAGTCTAACATCTCGCAGGTTTTTTTCTACTGGCTACTGGAATGCGCTCGTTTGGCTTAGGGGTCCTCGATGTCGAGAAACTCTTGCTTGGGGGGGGCCATGCCGCGGTACCAGGCGCACGAGCCGTCGCTCCTCTTGATGCAAGCGTAGTGCTTCGCCTGCCGCCCGTCCACGTTGTTCTTCTCCATCGCCCAGTCTGTCCAGAGACACTCGTCCGAGGAGGAGACGAAGCAGGGGATGGAGAGGCAGCGCGAGATCTGTGCACAACAGAGACTGTCACCGACCACCCCGAGCGGGGAACGCCGGGGCGGAAGGAAGCAGCACGAGGCAGCTGGGGCTGGTGGTCCTCCACAGCTCTGCTGCATCCACCCCCCCAGCTCTGGACCAGGGACACCAGGCTGCCCCTTCCCTTCGGGGCACAGTGGGGATGCGACCCCAATGCAGGAGGACTGAGGGAACCCCTGGGTGCGGGTCCCAAGGTTGGCCTCAGCTCCCAGCCGGAGACAGCCCGAGGCTCGGCCGCCCTTCCCGTATCCCCGGCCCTGTGCTGTGCCCCCTGCACAGCGTCATCCTTGAAGGACGGGGAAGAGCATCTTGCCACGGAGCCCGTGCCTGCCTCGGGGCTGCAGACCCCGCTGGCGTGGGGAGCGGGGCGCAGCCCGTGCCCGGGGGCAGCCCGGCCGCTCACCTTGCACTCGCAGCCCATCTGGTACCGCTGGTTTAGGCTCTTCTTCTGGGTCGGGCTCAGCGAGTCCCAGGCGGAGACCAAGTCGCAGAGCGTGATGTGCATCTTGCCATTGCCCTCTGACTTGCCTGGGGAGAGGCCAGACAGACCGCTCAGAGGGTCCCCCCAGGCACCCCGGGACCTGACGTTGACTTGGGGTGCCTGGGGCTCAGCCCGGCCGAGGGGGCTGGAGGCCGCTGCAATCCAGCCCCTCCTGCCATGCACTGTCCCTGGTGAACCCCGGGGAGCAGAGGCTCATCCCCCAGCTGCCCCTGCCACAGCCCAGGGCTGCCGAGCATGGCCAGGACACAGCCGGGGGGTCCACCGAGGGCTGGTGGTGGGAGCAGGAGGAGGGGGGGCTGTGCCCGGGGAGTGGGCACACACGTCACAGGCATCTCGGGAGGCACGTGAGGTGGCAGGGCCAGCACTGCCACCGACGTCCCCTGAGAGCCCTCCCTCGCGGCCACCCACCTGCGATGAGATACTCCTTCTTCCCGCCGGTGTCCAGCAGCCGGCCGCACACGGCGGTGGACGGAGCCGTGTAGATGAACTCTATGTCCTTGTCAGGGCCCTTAAACATCTGGAGAGAAGGAGCGGGAGTGAGCGACTGGCACGGAGGCTGCCCCGTCCCCCCCAGTCCCCTGCCCCAATGTGCCCCGTTACCTTGATCTGCTTGATTTCATACTGGATTCGTTTGATCGGATTCCCGTATATATCGTTCCCCGAATCCACCTCTTTCGCAGAGACAGCCTTTGCTCGGATCACTGCAATGGAGAGGTGTCGAGGTCAGCAGGGGTGGCTGGGGACCCGAGGTGCCGCCAGCGCCACGCGGTGCTGCCCTGGTGGGACGGTCCTGCTCAGCCCCCCATCCCACCGGGGCTCCCACCCTCGCACGGGGCCGGCTGCCGGCGCTGCCCGCAGCGAATCCCGCTGCCCTCCCCGCAGACGCCCAGCTGCCCGCGGAGCTGGCTGTCACACGCTGTCCCCAAAGGGACGGGCCTCTGGCACGCACGGGACGGCGACGGGCAGCGTTGCAGCAGCACCCTCATGGCCGGTGATAAGGAAAAGTCAACCCAGGATTGCCCAGCCCCGCTGCCGCCAGCCATGCCGGACCGGTCACCCTTGTCCAGCGCTGGCTCAGTCTCTGCCCAGCCCCTGCCAGATTCATGGGTGCAGCCTGGCCCTGCCCAGGCTTGTGCCCGTCACCCAGATGGCACCAGGACAGCTAAAACCTGCCAGCAGCGTCCTGGGAGCACCGTGGTATTTGTCCCACTGTCATTAATTAAACCAGTCTCTGACAACGGCCCCAGCCAAATGCCTGCGTGACCTAGCTGGGCTGGAGGAGAAAAGGGCAGAGGGAGCTATTTGGAGGGCCACCTTTGGGTGCAGAGGGAGGCGGGAGCCGCAGCACCATGGCACCGTCCCAGCCGCTTGCTGTGGCCAGCATGGGCACCAGCGCTGCCCACCAAGTGCCTGCACAGGCAGCTCGTGCCGGGGTCCCCGGCCTCACCAGGCCCCTGCCAGCCCCTCTGCACCCCCATGCCGGGGGAGCAGGGGTCCCGGGACCAGACTGCCTTTGCACCCCACAGCCGGAGCAGGGGGTCCCTGTCCCACCACGGAGGGGTCCCAGCTGCCATGGGGCGATGCTCTGGCTGCCGGCTCCCTGCCAGACCTCAGCTACTGCTGCGAGGAGCCTCACACCGTGCAGGCGCAGAAACCGCATCCTCTCGGGGCTGGGGGCTGCGGGGTGTCGCTTCCTGCCCTCGCTGCTTGCAAAAATAACCTGGGGATGCCGAGGGCTGGGGCAATGGAAAAACACAGCCTGGTGAGGTGAGGCAGCGAGCTCCCCAGCCAGCAGCCCTGAGCAGCCCAGCCAAAGGCAACAGCCCTCCCGGCTCCGCGTGGCCCTGGGGTGGTCCCAGCACTCGGTGCCAAGGGACAAGGTCGGGTGCCCCAGGGCCGGCGAGGCCGCGGCACCCTGGAGCCTGGGGACAGCGACACAGGGACAGCTCTGCCGTGGAAGTGTCCCTGCGGTCACACTGCCAGCACAGCCCAGGGATACACGAACCGGCATGTGAGTGCTCTGCACGTGGCAGTGACCTGCAGGGTGCCTGGGGCAGGCAGGGCAGGCAGGAAGCAGGCAGCCAGCTCACCCTTACTCACCGGCTCGGGACACGGCAGCTGGTTCCGTGCCGCACTGTGCAGGTTGCAGCTGTGTGCGGCAGACGCAGCCGCTCAGGCATGCAGGGTCTAGGTCTGTGTGCCGAGACCTGCAGCTCCTCACCCTGCCTGGCTCCTTCCGCCGGTGCAGGGACAGGAGCTCCCGGCCGGCCCCAGGCACCACCAGGGACGCTGATGGCGCAGGGGGCAGTGGCAGCCCCAAAGCCGCAGCTCCTGCTCAGCACCCTCACAGCTGGGGAGGGGGCCTGGCTGCAGGGCAGGGGCTCACAGGGCTCCCCGCTCTGCTGGGGGTACTGCCATCCCACGGGGAGGCCAGCTCCCCATCCCTCGGGGACACCCTGGTGCCCTGCCAGCCCCGCTCCGCGTGCATGCCACAGGGCAGGGAACGGGGAGCCGTGCTTTGGCCAGGGCGGCAGGAGGGCAAGCACCAGCCAAGCTGGGGACCCAGCTCGTGTCCCCCACCAAAAGGTGCTGGGGTGGGAGCAGCCGGGGACACACAGGGGGCTGCCTGCCAGCCCGGCACAGATGAGCTTGCCTTCTTTCGCCTGGCATGGCAAGGAGACGGAATCTGACCGCGCTCTATAAATACTGTGGGGCGTGGGGGCACGTGGATGGGCTATTTAAGCTGAAGGTCAGGGGGGCACGGCCCCACGTGGGTACCAGTAAGTGCCAACTGAGTTTACTCTGGAAAGGAGAGAGGGGCCATGAGCACAAGCAGGGGCCAGGGAAGAGACTTCCCAAAACAGCCGCCCCCGGTCAATGTGGGCATTTGCTTGGTGCGGGGCAGGCAGATGCAATGCCTGCCGGCACCGGGGCTGCACCAAGGGCTTTCCCAGCCGTGCTCCCCTTTCTTGGGGAAGGGCTGGGCTGCCTGGGCACACTGGCAGCACAGGCAGCGTCTCGGCCATGCAGCAAGCCCCAGCCTCCTTGCCCGCAGTAGGCAGCAGGGCAAGTCCCTCGGCACAGCCCCCTGCCCCGGTCCCTGACCCAGGCTGGAGGAGCTCTGCTTGGCAGACACAGACTCGGTCCTTGCCCGCTGCCAGCGCCTGCGCCCTCTCCTCTGCCAGCAGCGCGCCTGGGTCACCGCAGGCACGGGCCGCCCCTCGCCCCCCGACCCAGCGGCTGCCGCATCCTCCCGCATGCCAGGCCCTTCGCTGCTCCGCGCACATCTGCGGCATAACTTGGGTGCAACGGAGCTGGAGAGCCGTGCGCCGACTCCGGCCCCGTGGCTCCAGGCGCGGGGAACGGTTACTGGTTCAGTGGGCTCCAGCCTTTTCCATTCACGTGCTGATGAATCACTTGACAAAAATGCAGCCCAATTCTAGGCGGATTTGTTCTGAACAGTGCGGCTTTGTGGAGGGGACGGCTGCGCTGTGCTTTCCCCGCCAAGACCCCAGCAGTGCAGCCAAGCTGCTCTGCGCCAGCCAGGAACCGGAGCGGTGAGGAGGACGAGTCGCAGGGATTGCGGAGGGGAGCCCCGGAGGAGAGCCCGGCTGAGATCCCTGGGACAAGGAGGCAGGGCCAAGGGACGGAGGAAACCCCTGGGTGCTCAGAGACCTGCAGTCAGACCTCCCCAAATGCCAATGCCCCTGTCAGCCGCATCACCCACCACTCCTGCCACCGGCCTGGACAGCCACCAGCCACGGGAGCCCAGACCCTCCGTGAAGCTGAGCCAAGGCTCTCCCGGCTCCCAGAGCGCATGGCAGGCGCAGCGTGCCACCAGCACTGGACGACCAAGTTCAACCAGGGCAATGCTGGAAATGCTCCTTCCCCAGGCAGGACAAGCCGCAGCAAGAAGACGCGCCGTGGGGTGACCCCCTCCCAGCAGGGTGGGGGGTCCCCACCAGTGACAACTCCTGTGCTGGCCCCCAGGGCTGCAAGCTGTGGGCCACCCCATAATGAGGACCCTGGAGCCCTCCGGGGACAGACCCCTGTGAGGCAGCGGGTCCCCTCGCTGCCCTTTGCCACCAGGGTTGGTCCCACCGCCCTGGCAGGGCAGGGGAATTCACCCCCGCGCCGAGGCTGCCGGCTGGCCGCTTCCTGCCTCTGCCCTGGGAGAAACGCCAGCGGTCGCCTTTAACTCTGCACAGAAGCTGCTGCACGAGCAGGGCTGCCCTTGCAGCCGGGGCCTTCGGAGCGTCCAAGCCCCTGCCCGCCGAGCAGGGCTGCCCCCCGTGTCTGCTGCCTCGGGGGACTCAGGGCTGGGGCCAGTTCCAAGGGCTTTCGATACCCCCCCCACCACCACCATCTCGCTGCAGCTCCCTCGGCACGGCCCGCGGCCGCCGGCTGCCTCCCAGCAGCGCTCCTCGCTGCCTCGTCCTCCTGCCCACAGCGGGATGCGGGAATGGGCAGAAGGGCAGGCAGGGAGAGGGGCATCTCCCCCCGGCTGCAGAGGGGTAGGGGTCCATGGGGAGCTGGTGGTCACTTCCCACCCTGACCAGCCAGGGCTGCCTGGGGCCAAGGAGTCCAGGGTGTCCTGCAGCAGAGCGGTCCCCGTGCCACGGCGGGCAGCGGTGCCATGAGGAAGGGCCCCACGCTGGGGCCCAGTCAACCCTGCACCGCTCCCTCCTGGCTGGGTGATGAGCACACAACCAGCTGGGACAGACTGGGGCTGCAGTGCAGCTCCAGGAGCAAAGCTGGGCGTAAATAGAGTCACCCAGCACCACAAACCCACCGGGATGCCTTTCTGGGCTTGCCAGCCGGTGGGATGCTGTCCTCCCTGGCCCCCGCCGCATGGCTGCCCCAGCTCAGGGGCCGCACCCCGTGTTTCTGGCTGCTGAGCGGGGGGTTCCTGCTGTGGACAGTTGCCATCGCAGCAGGAGCTGCCGTGGGCAGCCAGCGGGGAGATGCTGCGAGACCCTGTGGGGGGAGATGTGGCAGCCCCAGGTTCTCCCTGGGGAAGGAGGAAAGGGGGTTTGGAAGCGACGAGCTGCCCTGGTGAGACCTGCCAAGAGGGGAAGGTGTGTGGGTGCTACCCTGCAGCCGGGGTGGGTCCTGCCATGGCCCGCCCCAGCTCGGGGGAGCTGCTGAAAAGCGCTCTGCCTGCCTGCCTGCGCCCCATGGGCAGAGGGGCAGCACGAGGAGCCTTGGCCCTGGGACTCCCCTCCTGGCCAGAGACGTGCCAAATGGCCACCCCTTCCTCCACCATCCCACCCCAGACCCCACCGTGCGGCCCCACCAGCACCCGCCCGCAGCTGCCCGGGAAGCGCCGGTGCCCGCAGACCGCGGGGGCCGCTGCCGGGCTGAATGGCCGGGGAACAAAGCTCCCTTCTCCGGGGCTGCTGGCAGCCAGCTGAGCGAAGGGGCCGGCTGCCAGTGCCAGCACTGCCCACTGCCCGCCCGGCACCGCCAGCCCGGGCACCCATCCCTGCAGTGGGGGCAGCCCCAGGGTCACTCCAGCCCCGCTTGAGGCCAGCAGAGATGGAGAGCCAGCAAACCGCCCCCGGGAGGGACTCAGCCCCAGCCCTGCCTGGCACGCAGGCAGCAACCAGCCCCCAAGTGCCTGCCCGCACCCCGGCAGCCACAGGGGCAGCAGAGTGAGGCACCCCCACCCCGGCACAGCAGCAAGGGATGTGGAGGCTTGAGGGACACGGAGCTGAGCAGGGCAGCCCCGCAGTGCAGAAGCAGCAGAGGCCATGGGGACTCCCCCGGTGCATGGCAGTGCCCATGGGGAGGTGGGAGGCAGCGCCCGGGTGCCAGGCCCTGCTCGCCCACCGGCCTGCGCGGAAGCCACGGGTTATGCGCTGCCATGGCCGCGTGCGTCATCCCGGCCCTCTGACGGGAGCAGGACGGGGCCCAATCAGCGGCGGCCCCAGCAGTCAGCCCACGGCCCCTCCGCGCCAGCCGCTCCGACCACCGGAGCTCGGCGGGGCGGCACCGGGGACCGGCAGCTCCCCTGCCCCACCACGGCTCGGCAGGGCCCGCCGGGCAGCCGCGCTCCCCCCGGCAGCCCTCCGCAGGGACTGCTCCCACCTCTCTCCCCAAACCCCCTCCTCTGCCTGTTCCCTGCCGGCTGCCGGCAGCCCCCACAGTTCCTCCCCTGCCTCAACACTCCCTGCACCCTGTCCCGAGGAACCGAGCACTGGGACAACTGGGATTGGCGCAATGCTGCCAGGGGCCGCATCCAAAGTGCCCCCTGTCCCGAGCGGCACACCGAGCCCCCGCTCTCCACTGCCCCATCGGCCCCTCCTGGAGCCAGCACTGCTACATAAGGCCAAAGCCACGGCCGTGCCCAGAAGGGCTGAGCATCCCCTCCCTCACCCCCCACATCCCCACGCTGCTCTAGAGGAGACCAAGCAGAAGCCGGGTCTCCTGCTGCAGCCCCCAGCCCGGCCACGTCCCCACCTGGCAGCCGAGCAGCCCCGGCAGAGCAACCCCCCAGGCAGGCAGAGAGCAGCCGCCAGCCTCCGCTGCCCGGGCACGGCCCCGGTGAGGAATGGCAGATGGGGCAGCCCTGAGCCCTACAGAAAACCGCTGCCCATCTCATGGGCCAGGAAGTGCAAGTGCAGGCAGACCAGGTCACTTGTGCCAAGCCACCAGCTCCGGTGACACGGCTCCCAGCCTCTCCGTGACCCCCAGCCCCTCGGGCACCCCATGCCCAAGGCAGAGCTGCATCCGCTTCCCCCTGCACCGCCTGGAAATGCAGCCCTGGGCTCCAGCCCAGCTCCAGGGGAGAGCCTGCTGCAGGGGCACAAGCGAGGGCAGAGGGGCCGTGGGGAGGCACAGATGGATGTGGCAGGCACTCCCCACGCTACGGAGTGGGGATCCCAGCCCCACAGGGCCAGGACCCTGCACTGCACTCACCCAGCTCCCCCCTACCAAGGGCTGAGCGCAAGCCTTGGGGCTCATCGGCCACCCTGGGTGCACCCAGCACTGCAGGGCGTCAGCCACCACCACATCCCCACTTCTCCACCGAGGGCCCAGCCTGGACATGGGCTGCTCCATCCGCAGCAGCCAGGGAAGGTCCCGGCAGCACCCGGCACCCCAGGCTCTCCCTGGGCTCCGCATGCCCACAGGGAGGGAGCTGGCTGAGGAGCCTCCCAGCTCCCGAGAGCATCCAGGGGGAAGACAAGAAGCAGCAAGAAGGCCAGGGGACCACAGGCTGCAGGAGACAGATCTGTGTTGCGTGGGAAGAGAAGGCTGGGGAGCTCGTCTCGGGATGAACCCCGCTCCCCCGAGCCCAGCACTGTCCCCACCTGGGCTCATACAGGGCAAGACTGATCCAGACAAGCTGCGCAGGGGACTCGGGCTGGGAGCCAGAAGGTGCCAGCGCTGCGGGCAGCATAGCCTGGGAGGAGGCCGCCTCGGCAGGATGAGCTCCGGGCGCCCGCAGGACAGGCACCTGCCAAGGACAGTGGGGCAGCCCGACCCGCAGGAGACCACTGCCCGGCCACGCTGCGCCCTCCCAGGGGACAGCTGAGACAGCCGGGGCCGCCAAGACAGACGGTGACTCAGCAGCTGAGTCACGGCTGAGCCAGCACCCCGGGACAGGCAGTGAGTCACGAGTGCCCCGGAAAGCTGATCCCGACAAGAGCGTGACGGGAAGCCGCAGCCCCGTTCCCAGAACAGGAGCGGGGGATCCCGCGGTCCAGGGACACCGGCTTGAGCAGCAGCTCCAAAAATTCAGTGCTCCATTTTGTCTAGAAACCTCCCTATCCCCAACATGCTTCGCGGCACGCTGTGCCGAGCAGCAAGGCCAGGCAGAGCCGGGGCACACGGGGCAGCAGCCAGACGCTGTTGGACTTGCCCTCACAGAGGAGAAACGCCGGGAGCGGGGTCTGGAAGGGGCGAGGGGAGCCTGGGAATCCATCAGGAGTATCCTGGCTCACGAGCAGGGGACAGGGCAGGGCCGTCCAGAGGTTGGGGCTGCCTAAGTGTTTGGGAATGTTACCTCTCCAGCTGAGCCTGGGAACGGCCCTGCAAAGGAGAGCGTCAGGAACTGGGGCTGATCTGTTTGTTCAATACGTTAAAATTTAATAAGGGCATTATTCATAGAAAGAGGAATCCAGATCCCAGCGCTGCCAAGCCCTCCCTTTCAGCAGCATCCAAGCCGAACAAAGTGGGATGGGAGAGAGGAAATGCCTGGAAATAAGGAACAGACGGGAGGTGACCGAGCCCGACGCGGCTGGCTCTCCCAGGCTGGGTGCTGGCTCCGCGCTCCAGGCCGGTGCTGTGCGAGAGGCGGCCACGCTCGGAGGGCCCTGGCCTCCCCCTGGGCCGTCAGCTCCCCGCGCTGCCACGTACCATCGCGGTTTAACCGAAGTTGGAAGAGGCCGGGCTCACCCGTGTCACCGGGGCTGTGCAGCGGGGAGCCCGGCCCCGGCCCCGCGGCGGGGGCAGAGCCGCGCTCCGGTGGCTCCTCGCATCGCCCGGGGACGCCCCGGGGAGCGATGCCGGGCGCGGCCGTGAGGGTCCCCCCGAGACGGCGAGACGCGCGGGGAGGGACGGACACACCCCGGACGGACGGACGGACGGACGGACCGCGCCCGGCCGCGCATCTGCTCCCGCCGGCACAGCCCCGGGCCGGCCGGGGCGCGGAGCCCGCACCCGCGCAGGGCTGCGGGCAGGTGCCGGGGGCCGGGGCGGCTCTGCCCGCTCCCTGCCCGCCCGCCGATCCCGGCCGCTCCGCGCCAACTTTCCGCCCCTTCCCCCGCCGGGAAGTTCGCGCGGGCCGGGCCGGGCCGGGGCTCCGGGGCTGCCGGGGCTCCTGCCGGGGCTCCGGGGCCCCGCGGGGACAAAGCGCGGGGGCGGCGGGCGGCGCTCACCTACGTCCGCGTTGCAGAAGGCCTGTTGCGGGTGGATGGGCGAGCAGCTGCAGGCGTCGGCCGGGCGGGCCCTGCCGAGCAGCAGCACCGCCAGCCAGGCCAGCAGGCTGGGCAGCGCGGCGGGCATCTTGCGGCGGGGCTGCAGGCTCAGCGACCCGGCCGAGAAAGCCGCATCCACCGCCGGGCCCGGCCGAGCCGCCGCCGGAAAGTTTGGGTCCGGCAGCCGCGGCCCCTGCGCGGCGTTGCGGGCGCTGCTGCGGCCGCTCCTCCGCTGCCTTCTATGGAGGTGTTTTCTTCCTTCCCCGGCTGCCGCTCAGCCTCGCTTTTTAATGTGCTCCGGGGATTTGCTGCTCCTCCTCTGCATGGCGCGGGGCCAGCCCGGCTGCTCCCGCCCCTCCGCAGGATGCGGCTCCGCGCCGCGCTCGCCTCCCCCGGCCCGGCCCGGCCCGGCCCCCGCCGCGGGCACCGGCCGCCCCGCCCCCGGGCCGAGCCCCGCGCATCCCGGCCGAGCCCCGCCCGCCATCCGCGGCCCCGGCACCCGCCGCCCCTTCGCCCGGGCGGGCCCCGGCAGCTAGCGGGCAGGGCCGGCGGGAGACGGGAGGGGAAGGCGCCGCGGGCAGGCACGGGAGCCCGGCCCCGGCTCGCAGACCTGGCGCCCGGCCTTGCGCCGAGCGGAGCAGCAAATTGCAGGGGAGGGCTGCGATTATGTCTGTGCCCAAGCATTTCCTCGCCTTCCGGCTCCTCCAGCTCGTCCCACTGCTCGTGCCCCCCTCGCCTGCTCCCTCCTCCGCGCCCACGGCACGGCTGGCCGATGCCTGCGCTCACCCGGGGGTCCTGCGCCGCTGTGACGTGCCCGCAGACCTTGGCCTTCTCCCCCTGGGCCGGCAGCCGTCTGCTCCGGAGCGCGTCTCCAGAAACCCCACCTTGTCCCTGGCCTGGCCGCATCACCGTGAGGGTGTCAGGATGCTGCCGGTCTCACTGTACCTGTACTCCCGTGCCCGGCTGGCTGCACGAGCATGCTCCATCTGTCCAGCGGTGCCTTCGACCCCGCAAAACGGGCAGGGAGCCCAGCTCTGCCTCTGGGCAGGGACACGGCTTCTGAGCACAGCCGAGCCAGGTGCCGCGGGCACACGTTGGCGGGGACAGCCAGCACTGCGGCCACAAAACCTGCTCCTGAGCCAGCCTTTTGCCACAGAGCTGCCCTGCCACGGCTACTCACGTTTGATGGAGGTGTCAGAGCTGCTTGCCCTCTAGGATGAGAAGAAACAGCGGAAATGTGGGCAGCCGAACCTGGTCCAAGCCCTGCTTGAGCCTGCAGGGAACCTGTGGGAGGTGACTGCATTCACAGCACTGGGATGTTGGATGAAACCTGGAGATGGGGCTCCAGGTCCCCGACTCCGCTGCGGGGCACATGGTTTGCTTCGGCAGCAGTCACCAGGAGTCCTGCCAGCCCGGCTGCCCAAGGCACCGGGTGCTGCTGCACGCCCTGGTGCTGTTGGGCGCTTGCACTGCTCCGAGGGTGCCACGGGGCTGAGGGTCTGGGGGCTGGATGTTTCAGCCCAGTCCCGTTTGTGGCAAGGCAGGGGCTGACGGTCCTGCTGCCCGCACCGCACCGCTGCCCCAGGCCCTGGCAGCCTCCCAGGCCCCTGATATCCTGCCTGCACGAGGAGGGGTGAGATGGGGTCCAGCCAGATCGCTAGGAAAAGGGCCAGCGTGGGCAGGCAGGGCAGCCAGTGGGATGGTCTGGGGGCGCAGGGGGACACGGTACAGGGAGGCCCCACTTCCCAGCGGGGTGAGCCCAGGGGACAAGAAGGGGCCACACGGCAGGGACAGCCACTGGGACAGCCACTGGGACAGCCCTAGGGCCAAGACAGGTGCTGTGGAGCTGCCGGCCCCAGGCCAGGAGGGCAAGTGAGGCCAGGAGAGTCTGTGCCAAGCAAAGTGCAGGCAAAGACAGTGGCCGACGTGGCCCATGGCCAGCTGGCGCCCAGCGTGGGCTGGGGACACACCCCGGGTGCCCTGGGCCGGGTGCTGCACGTACCCGGAGGCCACGTGCAGGGGCCAAGGCCAGCTCTGCCCGCAGCGCTGGGGATGGGTCCGTGCCTGGGGCAGAGCTGCCCTGCAGAGGAGATGAGCGCGTCTGCTCGCAGCCCAGCGCCAGCGTGAGTCATTGTCTGGGCTAAACGAAAACACGTGTCCAGCCTCGTACGCGCTCCTCACTCGGCTCGCCGAGGTGCCGGACACTGTAAACAGGGGTGGGGGGGGCCACCCTGGCTGGGCTTTTGGGAGGGCCCCGTCCCCGCCAGCTCTCTGCACTGTCGATTCTCCCACCCAACCGCAGCCTGGCCACCGCATCAACAGGCCCCCTCCCTCCCCTGAGCACAGCCGGACCCCACAGCGGGGCAGCACCGGGGCAGGCAGGGGAGGCATGGGGGGCCCAAAGCCCCCCTGAACCACAGTAGCCAGGTCCCAGCTCTCCGAAGCCCTGCCTGCTGGCAGAGCTGCCAGAGGGGCCCAGTGTTAACAGGGACCCTGGCCGCAGGGAGACATCCAGACAGCCTGAACGCGTGCTGCTGTCAGCTGGGCGCTTGTGCCCGGAGCTACAAGGCAGCCACTTAGCAAGCTGCGCCTCTGCCTGCTCCCACCCACGCCGGGTCCCTCCGACAGCATCCCCACCGGCAGCATCCCCACAGGCATCTGGGGCCGCCATGAGGTCACATTGGACCCGTCCCCAGGGGGAGGGAGGTCTCGCTCCGGCAGCCAGGGTTGCGGAGGATCCTGGCACCGCAGTCACCCCGTCCCCCGCCAGCTCCCCAGCGCCTGCAGCTCTCCCCTGCCAAACCGGGGGAACACCGTGGAGCCAAACACCGGCCCCAGTGCCTCGCTGGTGGCTGGTGCGAAGCTCTGCTGCCCTGCGAACTGGGGCAGGGGCTCGGCTGAGCCAGGGCAGCACAGGCCAGGCCAGGAGCTGCAGTCCTTGCGGTTAGTGGGGTGGGAAGGAGGCCCCGGGGGCCTGCAGATGCCCATGTTTCGCACTTCTGGCTCCTGAGACCTATGCAAGTTCCTCCTGGGGGGCCGCAGGCTGCTGCCGCGATTGCACAACACCGCTGGCAAGCTCGGGAAGGGCTCCCTGGCCAGCAAAGCCCGGGGCTGCTGCGAACACTTCCCAGCTGCTGCCGGCCCTGGGAAGCTAAGCTGGTGCTTCTGGCTCTCCCTCCTGCGCCAAGCACGGCAGCCCTTGGAGCAGGCATGGCTGCACCGCCCGCCAGCTCCCAGCGGCTTCTGTCCAGGTCCCGGCTCTTTCCGGAGCTGACAGCTCTGGGTCTAGAGGCACCTCCAGGGCCTGAGCTGTGCACAGCCAGGGCTGGGAGAAGACACACGGCCAGCAAACCACATACCTCCTTGGAGTGTGGGCTGGGAATGGTGCAGGGCCAGGCGTGGGGATGTGCCCACATTACACCCGGCCACGACTGTTGGCCCCATCGGTCACTTGGGGCCACGCTCGCTTCCCCCAGCCCCGTGGGGAGAGCCGCTGTGCCGGTACAGCAATGCCAGGAGCGGCCCCAGCGCCGGCTGCCAGCACTTGAGACCACTAAAAGCCTCTTCCCCGGTGCTACCGGCGGTGCGGGAACTGCTGCGTCCCCCTTGGTGACAGGGGCAGAGTGACACCACCGCAGTCCCCTCCCACGTGAGACTTTCCCCAGAAAACAGTGCCCGGGCTGCCCGTCACCCCGGCCGTCACCTCACCCAGCTTACGGGAAAAGGGAAGGAAAACCAGCTTCTGCCGACAAAGCCTGATGAAATCCCCCACAGCTACGACATCGCAGATGGCCCTCACCTGCCCTGGCTGTGATGTCCTGCCGTGGCCCTGTACCCCCTAGTCACCCTGACCCCAGGAGGGTCAGAAACGGGGCAGGATCTGGCCAATCGCACCCTCAAGGATGCTCCTCTGCATAGGGATGCTTGTCCCCACGTCTCTGGTACATTCCCAGTCAGGTGCTGGGGACATGGACTGGAGGTTCTCCTGCATGGTGGGCCCAGGACAGGCTGCCAGCGCAGCTGGGCTGCAGGGCCTGGGTCAGACCCACTCCCCCAGGTACTGGGACACCCCCTCCTCCACCCGGGGAGCACCGTGGCATGGCGGGACACGAGGCAGAGCAGCAGAGCTGTGGCTCAGGCTCCTCCTCGGCTGCAAACCCCAGCCCAGATGTCACCAGAGCCACCGACTCACCGCAGAGGGTTTCTGTCGCAATTAGGGGCTGGGCGCTAATGGCTGCAGCGCGGGGCCTGCCCGGGGAACCAGCGCACGGGGACTTCCCGTCTTGTCTCCTGGGCTGGGGCTCGCAGCACCCTGTGGTGGCAGTCCCGTGCCACCAGGTGCCACTGCCGAAACACTCGCACCACGCCTGCTGCAGCAGAGCCAACGCTTTACAGGAAACGCCAAGGCCAACTACAGAGCTGGGAGCGCTGCCCGGCATCCCTCGGCCGAGCCCGGGGCGTGCATCCAGCCAGGAGCATGCTGGCAGGGCCTGCCCCAGCGCCCCTCGGCCTCCCTCGCCCCTCCAGTCCAGTGCAAAAGTCAGTTAAATAAACTCAATGCCCTCGTATTTCACGCTCCCGATCCTGGTCTCAGGCAGGAGGAAGCGCCCGTCCAGCGTGAAGGCCATGATGTAGCTGGCGATCTTGCCGTTGTCCTCTTCTGATTTCAGCGCCACGATGATCTGGTCGTCCGTGTCCGGGATGAACTTGAAGGAGGAGAAGCCGTGGGTAGGGACCACCTCGCCCACACGTCCCACTGTCACGTCCCCGAAGTCCTGGGTGGAGCTCAGCAGCAGGTTGGTGCCTCGCCGCTCGTCTGCCTTCTCGTTGTATCGCTCGTGGCTGGCACGGCGCGGCAGGAAGAACCAGCGCTGCAGGGTATCGCTCCAGGAGGCCGACTCGTGGATCAGGTAACCTGCGGCAGGGAGCGGCGTCTGACGGCACGGGGCAAACGGGGCACCCGCCAGGCTGGGGTGGGACCCTTCCCCGCTCCAAAAGACACCACAGCCGGGGAGGTCGCAGCCCCGCGCAGGCAACCGCTGCGAACGTTTCCGCCTCCTGCCCCACTGCCCATGCAGCAGCCCCCCCAATCCCTCCCAGAGCTGAGCAGGGGCACCCCAGCACGGCTTCCTCTGCTCGGGGGCCTGGCTGCCAGGCGCAGCGCCGGCTGAGCCACCCTCCAGCTGCTCGTGGCACAAGGGGAGAAAACTGGCCAGGGCAGGCTCTGGCCTCTCCGCCAGGACAGGGGGAGGTCTCTGGCCTCCAGTGTCCTTTAAATCTCACACCAGTCCCAGTATCTATGGGGAGGGAGACCTCGGCCCCAGAGCCCGCAGAGCGTGTGGGACGCGGGGTGGCAGGAGGGAGCCTCACTCAGTACCTGGGGGTCGGATCCCTGCCGCAGCCCTCAGCGCGTTGTAGTTCGCCACCCAGTTCTCATGGCCCACGTCGCCCTTGTAGCCGATGACCTTCACCCACTCGGGGTTCTCGTTCACCACCTCCCCCGTTGTCGTGGTCCACTCCTTGCCCAGTCCCCCCACGTAGAGGTGCTCGTCCTTCACCGCCAGCCACTCCGCCTTGAAGCCTGCAGTGGAGAGAACGGCATGAGCTGGGGCTCAGCTAGCACACGGACATCACACTGGCCCCCACTCCCCCAAACGCCACACCAGATGGCCCGGTGCTGGGCACAGCCTTCCCCCACGCAGCCAGCTGGTCCCTGGGCAGGAATTGCCCCCATCCCGGCCAGGCTTACGGGGTCACAGAAAAGGTGCACCCCACCCTGGAGAGCTGCAAAGAGCCAAGGGCTTCACTGCTCTGCGTCTGCAGGGCAGGACGGGGGAGCTCACCTTTCCCCACTGTGCCGTCCCCGTCCGGGAGGATCACCCAGGGCACCACCTTGTTGCCCTCAATCTGGTAAACCACTCCTGTCCGGTCATCCACGGCATACAGCTTCCCGTTGAAGACAACCAGCTCGGAGAGCTCCATGCCCCTGCCCTTCTCAGCCAGATGGGACTGCAGCACGCTCTCATCTTTGTCCCACTCCACCGTCACGCTGTCCCCGCTGTCCGACAGCACCAGGTAGCCCTTCTTCAGGTAACTGAACCAGGTGTGCTCCTCAGAGCCCCGGGACTGCGTGTCGAGGTCCGCGATGACTCCGATGCGGTAGCGCACGCCCTCGGGGTTTCTCTGGGGTGGGGACAGCGGATAGGTGTCATTGTAGCGGTCCCCTGCCTGCAGGCTGAGACGCCAGTTGTGAGGATTAGGCGGGATGGGCCGTGCCGGGGAGGACCGGTGCAGGCAGAAGAGCAGCAGCACAAACCCCACGCAGGCTGACGACAGCACGATGGCCTTCCAGCGCAGTCGGAAGCGGGGGTCAGCACCCTTGGTCATGGACGCGAGGACAGGCAGACCACCCACGCTGATCCGGAGGGGGCTCATAGACTCATGGCAGGGCGGGATGGGCATCAGACTGGGGGCGAGGAGAACCTGGTGGCAAAGAGCAGAGAAAGCAGGTCAGAGAGCTGGAGCCAGGTGCTGCACTGAGCTCGGGGGGCAGCAGGGCACAGCCACGAGGGAGAGGCGAGGGGCCCCATCCCCTCTCCTGCAGCAGGAGAAGGTGCTGCCGCCTTGCGCAGAGAAGAGCCAGCACGCCGAGGGGGCCGCTTTGCTGCTGGAGCCACTCTCAGCCCCTTCTCACCCTCCCCTCTGCACTCCCAGACCAGAACAAGCCCCGGCGTGTTGACAGGCACGCACGACCTGCTCAGCACCTCTACCTGCCCCAGGGTCCGCAGCAGCCCAGGCAGGGAGCTGAGGCACCCCGGCCCGCGGCAAGCCCCTGGGACCCGTGTCGGGGTGTCCTGCTGAGCAGCGTCCTCGCACAGCCCCAGGAGGAAGGAGGTTCCCCTCCGGCAGCGAGGACGACCCTTGCTGCCTCCGGAGTGGCCGGCTGGCCTGGCCCAGCTCCTGCGGCCCCTGGGAACCGGCCCCGCTGGTGAGCATGTCCCCAGGCCCCACAGGGACACTGGGAGACACGTGGCAGCTCCGCCCGAGCAGGATGCCAACGTCTGAGCAGGAAGCACAGCGCCCGGGTCCAAGGGACAAACACCCCGACCTGCCCAGCCTTAAAGTCGCAGCAGCCCCCCCACACCCCTGCCAGGCCTGCCCACGGTCACAGCATCTCCTCCGGGCAGGACTCACGTGTGGCTACCTTCGGCCCACCCCGGGCTGTGCCCACCCGCAGAGCCAGGGCGCAGCCACAGAGCAGTGCCTCTCCCTGCCACCTCTCTCCGTGCAGCACAGGGGACGCGGCAGCACCCTGGGCTCCTGCAGACGGGCGCTCCGAGCTGTGCAGGGTGCAGGGAGCAAGCAGCTCCCCGGGACTGGAAGCTGCCCCAGCACCACCCGCTCTCACCCCGTGCCATACAGCACAGGGCAAGGACCCCCAGCCCGGGGCAGGGCAGAGGGGTCCCCAGCTGCTGGCCCAGGGCTGTCCCCAAAGGGCCCGTCACCGGCCGTGGTGGGGCCCCGGGCCTGGCGCTGGGCACGGGCCGTGCTCCCCGCAGGCGGCCGCGCTGCGGGGCTCTCAATGTGCCTTTCAGCAGCCCGAGGTGCGAACAGAGGCTGCATTGAGCGTGGGGGGCCGAGCCCCGGGCAGGCGGGTGTGCTCCTGGCCGCGGCTGGGACACGGCAGAGCCCACGAGGGACGGCTGCTCGCCCCGGGGCCCCGCTGCACCGGGGGACAGACCCCGCCCGGGGGTGGGGGGGGGAGTGCCCCTCCATCCTGCCAGGACCCCAGAGCATCGCCCTCGGCAGGGCCCCGGGGAGCCCGCTCCGTGCACTGGCCCCCACCGCGGCTGTAGGGACCCCAGCACCTGCCCTGAGCACGGCCCCGGGACCCCCGGCACCCCCGGGCATGGTCACGGGGCCCTCCCCCGGGCATGGACACCGGGGGGACCGCGGCTCCGCCGGGCGCGCCCTTGGGGACCCCCGAGCCCCTTCCCCGAGCAAGCTGCCGGGAAGGCGGCGTACCGCCCGGCCTGAGCGGGGCCTTGAGAGCCTCCGCGCCCCCGGGACCCTCCGCCCCGGGGCACAGCCTCAGGGACCCCGATGCTCCCGCCCGAGCAGGGTGCTTGGGGCCCGCAGTACTCCCGCCCCAGCCCGGTGGGGACCCCCGTGCTGCAGGCTCGGGCCCGGCCTTAGGGTCCCAGGGCATCGCCCGGACCCCGCGCCCCCGCCGCCCCGCCGCCCCGGTGTCCCCGCTCACCGCGGCGCCGCCCGAGCGCAGCCGCCCGCCTCCCCCGCCGCCGCGCGCAGCCGCCGCCGCCGCCACCGCCTACAGCTCCCGGCAGGCCCCGCGCGCCGCCACGGCAGCCGGCAGCGGCCAAACCGCCGCGGCCGGAGCGGGAACTACAACTCCCAGCAGACCTCGCGCGCCGACCCCCCCCGCCCGCCGCGCCGTGCCGCGGGGGCTGCTGGGGCTGTAGTCCGCCCCGCGGCCTGCTCCGCGTCCAAACCGGGCCGGGCCCGGCGGGAAGGGCCCGGCCAGCCCCCACCGGAGCCGACACCGCCCCCCCCCGGCCGCGCACAGGCAGTCGGAGCCCAGCAACGGGGGGGCCGCGGTGTGGGGGCCGAGCCGGCCCTGCGGGGTGGTGTCTCCTGCGGGTGGGCCCAGCCCCGGGTGGGTCCAGCCCGGCTGCCCGGCGGGCACGACCCCGCTACAGCCGCCGGTGCAGCCCCTGGTGCAGGCTGGCCCCAGCCCGCGGCTCCTTCTGCCATGCCAGCGCTGGCCTGGACGTGCCCCATGTGTCCCCCCCCCACCTTATTGGGGTGGGGGGAGCGGGGACAGATCCTGCCCAGCGCTGTGGGACGCGTGTGCATGTCTGGCTGCCAGCGGCCGCCCACAAAAGGCCCATCCCCGGTCAGGACCGGGCAGGCTCCGGTGCCCCCAGGGCTGGGGAACAGCCGGCGGCTCTCCCAGCGTGGGGCAGGGTCCTGCCCCAGAGCGCAGCTGCAGCCGCCGGGGTCCCAGCTCCCCCGCACTGACTCCAGGGAAGCCCCTGGCACGTGCCGCCCCCGTTCCCTGACCTCGGGCCAGCGGCGGTCATGGCTGCGGGCCTGGTGTTGGCAGGCACCGGGAGCACACATGGTTAACGCCGGCCGCCCGCGCCGCTGGGCTCACATCTGGCAGTGGGAGGGCTGCACGCCTCGTCCCGCTCCTCTGCTGCCTCCTTTACTTTCTAGAAAGTGCATTTCCGCCTGGGCCGAAGGAGAAGAGGCTGCCGGAGCGGGAGGCAGCCGATCCGCCGCGGGCAGGCTCTGCCCCGCACCCGGGGGCTGGCAGGGCGGCAACGGGGGGATGCTCTAGGGAAGGAAAGGCAGCACCAGGAGGGAGCAGCCCTGCCCCAGAGGTAGGTGGGGGGCGGGTTTGGGGGGGTCCCTGCAGGCCTGGGGACCAGTGCCCCGGAGCTGCATCTTGTTGTGTACCCATCCGCGGGTGCCATCGCTGACGGGCACTGCGGTATTGGTGGGGACTCGCCCAGGAGGCGGCTCCACCTCGCCAGGCGCATGGGTGCCCGGGGGGCACGTCCAGCGAGGGGGACCAGTCCCCCCTCTCCCCCCAGTCCGGTCAGTTGAGTGAGGACCCTGCCCTGCCTGCGAAGGGGGCGGTGGGGACCACAGGGCTGAGCCTCGCAGTCCTCTGAGGGCACAGCCCAACCCACAGCAGCTGCGGGAAGACAGGCACTGGGAGAGGGTTACTGCTGGAGCCTGCAGCGCGGGCTCGACCCTGCACAGATCCACCGCAGCTCCCCCAGCCCTGCATCAGCTGCGTGCCCAAAAAGCTAGACCCCACGAGCACGTCAAACCCAGGGCTGGGCCACCCCCGGGCATGTCTGTGGGGGACGCGGTGGCTGCTGGGGTCCCCAGCACAAGGTCTTGCTGGTGCTGCTGGGTGCTGCAGCCACCCTGCTGGTCCTTCACCGCAGCTGCCCTGTGCAGCTCCCACCCTGCTGCCCGCTGGGTCTGCGCTGCTCCGGGGGTGCAAACAGCTCTGCACCCATTCCAGCTGCTGCAGCAGAAGGCGAGGGGGAGCCATCCCACCAGTACAACCCCAGAGGCATCCCAGCTCCAGCTGCTGCAGCTCGGGGAGGGCGAGGTGGGCATGCAGGTCCTGGCTGCCTCCACACCACCCTGCCGCTCTGAGCCCCCTCATTCCTCCCCCCGGGGTTTGCTCTTGTTTCATCCCGGTCTTTATCGCCGCCTGGAACGCATTTCAGGATGTTTTGACTTGCAGTCCCAAGGCTTTAGCAGCCACTGAATTTAAATCTCCAAACCGCTCCTGGACAGCATCCAACCCTGACAGGAAAAACAGCGTCTCTTCTGCAGGACTGTATATGCCCATGTGTACGTGGGCACCTCCCGCCCGGCACACCTGCAGGGTGCAGGGTGATATATGCGCTCGGGGGCCCAGCGAGCCCTGCGCGCTGCTGGGTGGGTGCACCATGCTGCCGACGGCACCAAGCGCGCACAGCGCGCTCGCCTCCATTTCCAGCCCTATGACAGCCTGGGAAGCACGCTGCCGTTCTTGGTGGGAATTTCCTGGTGAAGGATTTCTTCTCCTTGTGGAGCAGTTCCCTGCAAAGCTGCATTTTCCCCAGGGTTGAGCCTGCTTCAGGTCCCAGGGGAATGTCTGTTTTGATGGTCCCAGAGCTGAGGGAAAGCCACGGGCTTCCCAAAACCCTGGCAGGCTGCGTGCCATGCTCACTGGCATGTGGCTGGCACAGCTAGAGGCCGAGCAGGGTGGAAAGAGCCAGGGCCAAGGCTCCCCTGGATATCTGCTCACAAGCCCCTGACTGGCCTCCTCCATGCTTCTATCCATGGAATAGATAGAATTCTCCCCTGCCCGCAGAGCTGAGCATGGGCAGGCACCAGGCCAGGGCGCAGGCAGGGAGGACGCGGCACCAGGCTGCCCGCGCACAGTGCCCACAGCCCTGCCTCTCCCCACACCCGGCAGCGCCAGCGGGACGAGGGCCGAGATAACGGGGCGAGAGGGTACATAGGCAGGGGAGACACAGGCACCCAGGAAGCGGGTGAGGGGACAGGCCCTTCGCAGAGGGTATGAGCAGCGGGAAAACCCTATGGAGCCTTTCCCCATCCCTCCGCCCTTTCCTGGCCCCAGCGAAGGTGACTCATCAGCCAGGCATCCATCCTGGCCTCGAACGCCCTCCGCACCCGCTGCCGGAGCACGCCTGCCTGGTCCCCGGACCCCACCAGCCCCCACACTTGGGGGACAACGGTAACAGCCTGCCCAAAGGCTGGCCCAGCCTGGCGATCGCTGACTGGGGACCCCAGTGCTCGGAGAGCAGGCATTCACCAAAACAACAGGATTCTGCCCCAAAATCCTTCCCCATGGTCTGGCCCACCCCCAGGACACAGGGCTGTGCTGTGCGGGGCCCTTTGCCCCTTGGGGCAGGCGCTCCGGGATCCCGGCAGAGCCTGTGGAGCACGGCCAGACGGTGCAGGGGGAGGCTGTTTGGGGAGGGGAGAAATGCAAAGGCCGTACCCCTTCGGGGAGGCACCTGACCGAGACAGGAGCCTGGCGAGCAGCCTTCCCCATCCCGGCGCTTGCAAGGGTACGGCAGGGTGTGGGACCGCGCAGACCATGCCTGCAGCCTTGTGCCCATCCGGTTGTGCCCCGGCACCGCCTCGGACCCTACTGCCGTGGGATGCCGAGCAGCTGGGCAGTGCCGCACGCGTGTTTGGCCATGGCTGTCCTGGCGCCTTCGGGGCTGCAGGGTGAGGTGCAGCGTGCCTGGCCCCATGCCTCGAGCGGATACAGCGTTGATAAGGCAGGGAAGGGCAGCAGAGCTGCCCAGGTTGGGCCATGGTACCACCAGCTACCGCAAATATTAGCTTTGGCCCCACGCAGGATGTGGGCTCCCAGGAAGGTTTCTCCCCGTGGCAGCCAGCTCCCAGCTGGGGCTGCCTGCCCGCATCCACGTCTCCAGAGAAGTGGGTCTCATCTCCTTGCAAACCCTCAGACTGAGGGTCAGGCACAGGGGTGGGGGCCGAGGGCTGGCAGCTCCTGGGGCACAGGAGCCCCTTTCACAGGGTCTGTGCAGCCTGTGCTGCAGGCATCCTTGCACACTTCAGGGCAGGAGGAGGGATGCAGACATCCTCCCCGGCCAGGGCTGGGATCCCTCACAACAGGCAGGGCTGCACCCCAACATTTGCCCCATGGCATCTGGAGCTGCCTGTAATTTTTTCAGGTGCTGACACCCCGCGTTGCCGCTCTTGGGCATCCATGGGAGGCAGCTGAAGCCAGGCTGAGTAGGAGCAGCAGCGCTTGGCCCAGGGCTTGGACAGTCAGCCAGAGGCTGCTGCTCCACTCCACCCTTGGCTCCCCAGGTAATTCCCTCTTCCAGGCATGCCAGGGCTCTGGGGTCTGCATGGCCCTGGCTCCCAGCTTGTTGGTGAGCCCAGAGTCCCTGCACTGCCCCAAACGTGGGTCTCCACAGGCACTCACTGGAGTGTCACTGAGGCACACGGCCCAGCTAAAAGCAGCTATTTAGGTACAGATGGTCCCTGCAGCTGCAAGAGATGCACATGCCCATGCTGTGGGCTCTGCTGGGGAAAGGCTGCAAGAGCAGCCTTTTGGGGCTGGAAACACAGATGTGCCCTGCCTGGGGCTGCGTGGTGCATCAGGTCCTGTCCTGGGGACAGCGCAGGGCACAGCCAGGCTGGCACAGCAGGGCATCTCTGCAGCTCCTGGCTCTGCCAGGCGTTGCTGTCCTCCTCAGCCGTCCCTGGCATCTCACAGGGCACTGCCACAGCATGGAGGGGCTTTGGGCGCTCGGTGTCCTGCTGCTTTCCTGCCTGCTGCTGCCCTCACCTGCGGGGAGCCAGACCAGCCCCAGCCCTGACCGGCGTTTGCAGACGGACCCTGAGGAGGCACCGTCCCAGCACCATGCTGCCAGGTGAGGGGACCCTGGGGCCAGGGTGTTTCACAGCAGGGGCTGGGGCGGCCCCAGCACCGCAAAGGGCCTCGGCCCCCACCCGTAGCTCCCTGTTGCGCTTTGCTTTCTGCCCTCCCCAGGGCCACGCGGGAGCAGAAGGCTGACAGTGCCCAGGAGGGGCTGCCCCCGCGGCCCCGCTGCGTTCGCTGCTGTGAGCCGCCCGACCAGCGCTTCTCCTACCCCCAGTACCAGCCCCTGCCTCAGATCAACATGACCATTCTGAAAGGTGAGGGCTGGCAGGACCCCGCACTGCGGCACTGCCCGCAGCTGAACCTGCAGCCAGGGCACCCCATGCTGCCGGGCACCATCAGCCTGCCTGGACTGCCAGCATCACCCCAGGGCCAGTGCAAAGCTGGGCTCCCGGTTCTGGCTCTCTGGGGTGCCAGTCTCACACAAACTGGGAGCAAGAAGCTGGGGCTGGTGCCTGCGGGTCCAGCACCCAGCGCAGGTAGAGGGGCGGTGGGCAGGAGACGCGCTGGGGCATGAGCTGCTCCTGCTCTGGTGGCCTCTGGGCAGCAGCTTTGGAGGCAGCATCAGAGCCCAGGGAGGGGGCAGGGGCTGGGGGGGTCCCTGCTGTCCCCATCTCTTTCTGTCAGGCAGAGGCTTCCAAGGCACTGGGTTTAGAGATGGCACCCACCTCTGACAGCACAACTGTCCCTCCTGCTTTGCCCAGGCGAGAAGGGGGACCGCGGCGAGCGAGGCATGCAGGGCAAGTTCGGCAAGACGGGGGTGGCCGGCAGCAGGGGCCACGCGGGGCCCAAGGGACAGAAGGGCAGCATGGGCGCCCCGGGGGAGCGCTGCAAGAGCCACTACGCCGCCTTCTCGGTGGGCCGCAAGAAACCCCTGCACAGCAACGACTATTACCAGACCCTCATCTTCGACACGGAGTTTGTCAACCTCTACGACCACTTCAACATGTTCACGGGCAAGTTTTACTGCTACGTCCCCGGGATCTACTACTTCAGCCTCAACGTGCACACCTGGAACCAGAAGGAGACATACCTGCACATCATGCGCAACGGGGCGGAGGTGGTGATCCTCTACGCCCAGGTGAGCGACCGCAGCATCATGCAGAGCCAAAGCGTCATGCTGGAGCTGCGGGAGCAGGATGAGGTCTGGGTGCGGCTCTACAAGGGCGAGCGTGAGAACGCCGTGTTCAGCGATGAGTACGACACTTACATCACCTTCAGCGGCCACCTCATCAAGTACAGCGGGGACCCCTGAGCATCTGCTTCACCCTGCTCCTCCTCCCCTGGGGCGGGTGTCCGAGGAGCCCCTGCCACCCTCTCGCCCCGGGCATACCACTTGCCATTACGCTCTTAGCCCTTCTACGTGCCACTACCCCCAGCAGCTGCGTGAGTGTGTGAATACCCCCACCCCCAGCTCCTCGAGGCCGATCGGATGCGCCTGAAGGAGTCTGAGCCATTTCCAGCCTCTGCTGGGTTTGTGACCCGGGCAGCAGCCGCTCGCCTGGGGCAGGCAGGGAGCTCATCCCCACCTGTGCCTGCTCCAGAGCTGGGTTTGCTGGGGCACAGGCATTCGTGGCACTGGCTGTGAGCTGGCACCAGCTGAACGGGTTTGACTGCCGGTGCCCTGGTGCGAGGCAGCGCAGATACATGCGCCGTGTTCCTCCCTTGCCCCACTTGCACTGTGCTGTGCTCTGCAGGCTCCTTCTCCTGTAAAAGGGCAGAGGGTGCTCAGCATCCAGCAGGAAAGGCAATAAAACCACTAAGGGTCCCTCTTTCCTTCTGCAGAGCTGGGTCCCAACAGCGCAGATGCTGGGGCACGGTGCTGGGTACCCTCTGGGCTGACGCTTCCCCCAAGTGCTCCCATGGGGAAACAGATTGCGTCAGTTCCCCTCTGCAAGTCCCCGTCACAGTTCCCCCCACTGCAGCCTCTGCTCGGTGCTGATGCTGCCGAGGAGGGGCTGGGTCCCCGCCGGCAGCCCTGGGTGCGGGGCCTTTGGCCTCAGCCGCTTCCTCTTCAGTTAGATTATCTGCTGGCCAGGCTTTGTATTTTTGTAGATGCGATAGCAGAGCGGGGCCGGGGGCAGCGTGCTGCCCCCCGCCTTCTGTACAGCTTGTGACCACATTAAACACCCCACAATTTTGAGTCCTACTCACACTTTCAGTGCATCCTCTTGCTTTGTGTGTGCGGAGGCTCCAAGCCGCTCAGGGCAGGTTCGCGCTCCCTGAGTGCAGGGGCCTCCCAAGAGCCATGAGCTGGCACGGTGCTGCCGAGCTGGTGGTGGAAAGCAAAGGGCAGACCAACCCTGGAGAGCCAGGGAGACCTGAGCTGGGCTCTGCAAGGGCTAGCTGCTCCCTAAGGGCCAGGGAGGTGGGAGCTGAGCACAGTAACAGACCCGTCAGCCTACGAGCAGGGCAGGCTCGGGGTGGTGGCCGGGTTTAGCAAGAGTCCAGATCATCCGGCAAGTCCACAGTGATGAGGCAGGTCTGAGGTCAAGCTGGGAAGCCGGTGGTCGGGGTCTGGATCCGTGAGTCTGCGGCTGGGCAGGGCAGAGCAGAGCAGAGCAGGGCAGGGCAGGGCAGGGCTGCAGCTGGAGACCAGCATCCCCCCCCCAGCACAGCAGGGAAGGGAGGGGGGGCTCAGAGCTGAGCTTAAATAGAGCCCTGGCCCCACGGGTGGGTGGAGGCTCAGGTGAGGCTGGTCAGGCTGTCTAGGGCTGGTAGTGCCTCCAGGGCCCCGGCACTGCTGTCCCCGTGGGGCTGACCCCAGGGACCCTGCAGGAGGGCTGGAGGCAGCTGCCCTGCTCATGGCCAGCCCAGGGCCCCGGCCCAGCCCCATGGTGGGGGCAAAGCCCCACGGCAGCACCCAGCCCCTCGGGCGGCAGGCAGGGCTGGGGCTGCTGGTGCTGCTGGCACATGGCACGAGGGGAGGGCTGCCTGCTGTGGGGTGGCTGCCAGCCCAGGTACCGGCTCTGTCCCAGTCTGCACACGTGCAGCACACATGTCCCATCCCGGCACACATGTCCCATCCCAGCACACATGTCCCATCCCGGCACACATGTCCCATCCCAGCACATGTCCCATCCCAGCACATGTCCCATCCGGCACACATGTCCTATCCCGGCACACATGTCCCATCCCGGCACACATGTCCTATCCTGGCACACGTGTCCCATCCCGGCACACATGTCCCATCCCGGCACACATGTCCCATCCCAGCACACATGTCCTATCCCAGCACACGTGTCCCATCCCGACACACGTGTCCCATCCCGGGACACGTGGCCCCGTCCCAGGGCACGCAGCCCATCTCAGGACACATGTCCCATCCTGGGAGACACGCCCCCGTCCTGGGGCATACGGCCCCATCCCAGGACACACGGCGCATCCCAGGACAGACGTCCCATCCCGGGACACCCGGCTCCAGGCGGCGCCGAACGCGGCCGGGGCGGGCCCGGCGCTGGGGGCGGTGCGGGGCCGGGGCCGCGGCCGGGGCCGGTGCGGGCGGAGCTCCGCGGGCCGCGCCTCCGGGGGAGCCGGGCCAGGCCGGGGCCGGCGCCGCCGTCAGTGCGGGCAGCGGCGGCGGCGGCAGCGCCATGGCGGAGGCGCAGGAGGAGCCCGGGCGGCGCGGCAAGAGAGCCGGGGCCGGCGTGGAGGAGCCGGCGGAAGCGGAGGCGGAGCGGGCCGGCCGGCGGCGGCGGCGGAGGTGGGCGGCAGGCCGGGGCCGGGATCGGGATCGGGGCCGGGGCCGGGGCCGGGGCTCATTTGGACCCGGTGGGCGCTGGCCGCGGTGCTGGCCCGGCCCGGCCCGGCGGCGGGTGCTGGTGCAGCACCGAGGCCGGGCCCGGCCCTCACCCGCCTCCCCGGGCAGCTTCCAGCCGGCGGCGGAGCCCCGGGGAACCACCGTCCTGCACGACACCGTCAGCGCCCGCCCGCAGCCCCTGCCAGGTGAGGCACCGCGGGGAGGGCGCCCACTGCACCCCTGGGTCCCCACTGGGCCAGTGCCGGTGCTGGTGCCGATGCTGGTGCCGGTGCCGAGCCGCACAGGCAGTGCTCCCCGCTGACTCTGTCCCCCCTCTCCCCACCTGCCCCAGCAAGGCACTTCGACACTAGGACGACGGAGCCCATCAGCTTCTTCTTGTCCGGCCTGGAGGAGCTGCTGGCCTGGCAGCCCGACAGCAACGACGACTTCAATGTCTCCGCCGTGCCGCTGGCGAAGCGCCAGCCGCCGCTCCACAGCAAGAGGCCCCGGACACTGGTGTGCCATGACATGCGTGGCGGGTACCTGGAGGACAGGTACGTGCTGGGTGGAGCAGTGGGGCTCAACATGTCAAACCCCAAACCTCTTGTATTTCTGCTTGATTTGTTTCCTGCTGGCTCGGCCACAGGCAGGCAGGGATGGAGGGGTTTGGCTTTTGGCACTGGAGCACGGCGACCTTGCTTGGGCCAGCCCTAGCCAGGGTCTGCAGGAGTGGCTCAGTGCCCCCGGCTCCCGGGGTATGAGTTGGGCTCCTGCCCAGCCCCGCAGCCATCTGCCGGCATCCTTCCCGCATTGCCCAACCCTCTTCCCTCTCTGCTGCTGCAGGTTCATCCAGGGCTCAGCCACACGCAACCCCTACGTCTTCTACCACTGGCGGTACATTGACATCTTCATCTACTTCAGCCACCACACCGTCACCATCCCGCCCGTGTGCTGGACCAACGCAGCACACAGGAACGGCGTCCCCGTGCTGGGTGAGGGCAGGGCCGGCTGCAGGGCTGGTGGCTGCAGGACTGGGCCTGGGGAAGCCCCAGGCGTGTGCTGGGTTTGCCGGGGTGCATGGCTGACGCTGCTCTCGCCGCTTCCCCAGGCACGTTCATCACGGAGTGGACGGATGGGGAGAAGCTGTGCGAGGCGTTCCTGGCTGGTGAGGAGGAGGCGTACCATGCCGTGAGCAAGCAGCTGGCCCGCATCGCCCAGCACTACTGCTTCGACGGCTGGCTGGTCAACGTGGAGAACACGCTGAGCGTGAGCCACTGTCGCGCCCTGCCTGCCTCCCTCCCTGCCTCCTCCCCTGCCCTCACACTGCTCCTGCGTGGGGCTCCTCGCCTGCCCTGTGCCGACCTGTCCCTGCTCTCTCCTGCCAGGCGGCAGCGGTGGGGAACCTGCCCCCCTTCCTGCGGCACTTGACGGCGCAGGTGCACAGCGCCGTGCCGGGAGGGCTGGTGATCTGGTACGACAGTGTCCTGCAGGACGGCGCGCTGAGATGGCAGAACGAGCTGAACAAGGAGAATAGGTGAGGCCGGGCCCTGCCCCACCACCTTGCCCAGGCAAAACTGGCCCCGGGCGGGGAGCATGAGCCCACCCCAAACCCAGCGCTCGCGGGTGGCCAGGGCATGGCCTGCACAGCCCTTGGTGGGGTGGTCTGCGGGGACAGCCGCAGCGTCTGCCCTGCCACGCTCACCTTCGTCCCCAGGGTGTTCTTCGATGCCTGCGATGGGCTGTTCACCAACTACAACTGGAAGGAGGAGCACCTGGAGCGCACGCGCGAGCTGGCCGGGCCGCGCCACACCGATGTCTACGTCGGCATCGACGTCTTTGCCCGCGGGGATGTGATCGGTGGTGGCTTCGACACTGACAAGGTGGGTGTGCTGGGGCTGGGCCAGAGCTGAACCCTGGGCCTCCCCCCAGCGCAGGGCTCTGAGCTCCCACCGATGGCTGTGCTGTGCTGTGCCATGCTGGGCTGCTAACCCGGGGACACAGCGGTGAGGAGTGGGGGAACCCAGAGCTGCTGGGCTGCCAGCCATGCATGGAGAGGAGGCTGGGGGATGCTGGTGCTGCGGTCCCTGGAGAGGGAGATGCCACAGCACATCCCCGTGGTGGTGTCCTGCCCCACCATGGGGCCAGTGGGACTTGGGGGAGGGGGGACAGGGCAGGTGACAGGGTGACCGCATGGCCTGGCCCATGCTGCTCACCGCTTGTCTCTGCAGTCCCTGCGCCTGATCCGCCAGCACGGCCTCTCCGCAGCCATCTTCGCTCCCGGCTGGGTCTACGAGCACCTGGGGGAGGAAAACTTCCTGCACAACGAGAACAAGTGAGGGCGGTTCAGCAGGGCGAGGGCCATGGAAGGGAGACAGGGCCGGGAGCACCCCGGGCCAGGAGGGCTGCCGGGCGGTGGGACAGTGCTGCCGGGAGACTGTGGCTGCCCGCCAGGACCAGGCTGGCCCCGCTCTGCCCCAGCTGAGGCGATGCCCGAGGCTGTGCCAGGGCAGCGGCCGTAGCAGGGGTCTCTGCTCGGACACCTGCCTTTTCCTCCAGGTTCTGGGGCTCACTGGCCGAGTACCTGCCCACACACAGCATCTGCACGCTGCCCCTTGCCACCTCCTTCAGCCTGGGCATGGGCACCAGCAGGTTCCTGGCTGGGAAGGTGGGTGTGGGGTGACGGCTCGGCTCTGGCTGGGCAGGGGTGGGCTAGGCAGGGGGGTCCCTGCTCCCGGCTCCCTGCCCAGCCCAGCTCGCCCTGTCCTGCAGGAGGAAGAGCCTGGGCCCTGGTACGACCTGAGCGCGCAGGAGATCCAGCCCCTCTTCCCGGAGCGCGAGGGCAGGCTGAGCACCAGCTGCTGCCTGCAGGACGCCTGGTGCGGGGGCAGCTCCCTGAAGGTGCAGGGGACCATCCCCCCTGGCGAGGAGCACGTGGCCGTTCGGTGAGTTGGGGGTGAAGCCCCCTTGCCACCTCCTCAGCGCTGGGCTGGCACTGTGCTGGCACGGCGTGGCCCACATGGCCCGGTCAGAGCTGTGTGGCCCCGGGCCCTCGTGGTGAATGTGCTGCGGGGCACTCTGCTGGTGCTGCCCAGCAGACCTAACCCGATGCATCTTCTCTTTCTCTCCTCTCTCTCTCTGTCTGTCTCTCTCTGGGTGGATTTGGGGTCATCAGCCTTTTCTCTTTGCAGATGCCGGCACCCCCCAAGCTCTTCCTGACCCTGCTCTACAAGCTGGAGGGGCCGCATCCCGATGACTTCGCAGTTGCGCTGGAGCTCACCACCTGGGACTCGGGTACCTGCCACGAGGGCAACGTCACCTCCCTGCCCGGTGAGGACCCTGCCCCGACCCCGTGCTCTCTGCAGTGAGCACCCGCTGCAGGGCACGGGACCAGCTCAGCCCCTTGCCCCCCCCAACCCTGCTCCCTCTGGCAGAGCCCAACGGCCGGCACCACCCCCGGTTCCTCCCGGCACCGCCACCTGGCCTTGCCAAGCTGCTTGCCGCCTGTGACCATGGCTCCCACGGCTGGACCAGCCGGTGAGTGCCCTGCCGGCACCCTGTGCCCATGGGCAGGCGTGGGCACCCCGGGGCCCCCTGACACCGTGCCCGCTCTGCCCCTTCACTCTCAGGTGCTACGAGCTGGACCTGCAGGACTGCAGCCTGCAAGACCTCTCCCTGCTCGTGTCCCGCCACCAGCCCAGCCCGCAGGAGACACCCTTCACCTGCCTCCTCGGGGAGGTCCGGGTGAGTGCCCGCCGCTGCCGGCTGGGAGCCACCTGCCCCAGTGCCGCCCTGCGCCGGGAGGGTGGGTGGGCACCCGCTGCTCTCGGCCCCAGCCCTGATGGTCCTGTGGTTCCCTCCGCAGGTGCTGGATGCAGCCAGCGTGGCGGCCTCCCCGCCGCAGGTGCAGAGCCTGACGGCCTCGCAGCTCTGGTGGCAGGAGGGCCCTGAGGCGGAGCAGCTCTCGCTCAGCCTCACGCTCCGCTGGGCCTTCCCACCCGGCCAGGCCGGCTGCTTCCGCATCCTCAGCCAGGGCGCCCGCTGCCGCCGG
Organism: Gymnogyps californianus; assembly: GCF_018139145.2. Lineage (NCBI taxonomy): Eukaryota > Metazoa > Chordata > Aves > Accipitriformes > Cathartidae > Gymnogyps > Gymnogyps californianus. The sequence goes on from NC_059489.1 coordinate 538,424, forward strand.
GGCCAGATGCCGCCGCAGCTCCTGGGGCTGGCACACGCCTGCCTGTACCGCGCCGTGGGCCTGGTGCTCCCACGGCCGGCAGCCGGGCAGTCCTGCCGGCTGGAGCTGCTGGTGGAGCCGGTGCTGCGTGACGAGCTGCCCGTGGACCTCGATCGCTGGGGGCGGCTGGTGCTGGTCTACTCCGAGCCAGCCAGCGGCACCAGCTGAGACGGGCATTAAAGGCAAGCAAGGTGCAGCCCCGTGTCTGTGTCTGCTCCATGCCAGCGGGCGGGCTGCAGGCAGGGGGCTTAGAGGGTGGAGGTTGCATTTCATCACCCTGGCTCGGTGGGTCCCTCTTCTCCCACCCCCATGGCTGGGCTCAGCCCTCACTGTGGGGGCCTGCTGGGTGCTGGCCAGGGCCTTGCGAGGGGCTGCCCAGGGACCCCCCCAGCTCCTGCAGCCCTTGCTGCCTGCAAGCTGCGTGCACCCAGGCTGGGGGCACCTGCCCTGAGACCCCCCAGCCCTGCATCTGCTCGCCTCGGGGACCAGCCCGGCACGGGTGTGGAGCTGCCAGCACCAGCTCCGCTGCAGCGCTCACACCCGAGGAGCAGCCCAGCGCAGGCAGCCGCTGCGCCCGTCTGCCACGGACCTAGCCCACGCTGCCCTCTCCCCAGGGCTGGCAGGCAGCGGCTGTGCCCATGCTGCCTCCCCTGGATATCTTATGCGGAGAAGGAGAGAAAATTTATAGCAGCAATTATTTTCTCACAGTCTGGTGAGCAAGCAATTAGCAGGCAGGGAGGCAGGCGAGCGCGCCGCGCAGCAGGGTCACCCAGCCCCAGCTCCCTCCGAGCGCCGGCCCTGGTCCCACAAACAATGCTGGCTCCCGGTCAGGAAAATTAATATGTCAGCAGTTAAGCTGCTGCTTCTCCGGTGGGGGATTCGCTCCGAAATGAATTATCTGACGGTTTGAAAAATGAAGGGCTCGGCACAGCCAGGGGAGGGCTCCTGCCATGCCGGCACCCCGCTCCCTTGCTATGGCGAGGCTGGGGGCTGCGGCGGGTTCCCCCCTTGCCTGTTGCAGGCTGCAGCCCCCTGCCCAGAGGCGTGCCAGGACAGCCAGACCCACCGTGCCAGCCACAGCCCCACGCCCCCGGAACAGTGCCCCAGTGAAAACCTGAGTCGCCCTGGTTGAAGAAAGAAATCTTTATTAATAATTTCAATAATAATAATAATCCTTGTAATAATAATAATAATAATAATAATACTGTTTATTAGAATGGTCACACCTTTGAAGCATACAGGATGGGCCGGCGCCAGCCTGCGCGCCGGCAGCCGGCGCAGGGGTTTGCTGTAAGGAAGAAGCCAGTACAGCGATGGAAGGAGCTTTGTACAGGGGCAGGGGCGCGGGGCTGGGGCGGCCGGGGCTATGTACACTGGGAATAGAAAAGGGGGAGCTCGTCGCTGGAGCATCGGGGGCATTTGCAGACTATAAAGTGAGGTTTGAGGAGTGGCGGAGCCACGCGGGGCGGGGGGCTGAGCGTGAGGCCGCCCTGCGGGACGGGGCTGCACCCCGGAGTAGGCTCCGCAGCGCCCCGTGCCACTGGGCACCGGACCCGGCACGACGGCTGCTGCAGACCGACCCTGGGGCTCGGGCTGGTCCCCGCGGGTGATGCTGGCCCCCAGTCCTGGGCGATGCGATGGCTGAGACCCCGCACTGAGGGCTGGTGGGGTCCCGCTGTCTCGGGCAGGGACGGGTGGCCGTGAGCGTGTCCCGCGCTGCAGAGCAGGCAGGAGCGGGAGCAGGATTGGGGCAGTCCCCGTCCCGGCTTAGCACAGGGGGCCCGAGCGGCGTCGGTCAGGGCTGCTCCCTGCGGGGTGGGAGCCCTGGATGCATCAGGGGATGGAGGGGAGGGGAAGGGAGGGGAGGGGAAAGGGATTGCAAGCGAGTTGCAAGCTCCTCTTAACAAAAATTCCCTTTAAAAGGCAGAGGCTTGTCCCCCTGCAACGCCCAGCGCCTCAGCAAAGCGGCTGCGCCGCCGCCCCAGCTCCATGCGGGAGCCGAGGCCTCGCACACTCGACACGCTGATGACCGGCAAGCGCCAGAGCACTGGAAACACAAAGCTGGGTTCCCACCCCAGCGCCCAGTCCCCAGAGCCAGGGAAGGGGCGACGTGCCGCAGCGCTCCGCCGGCACCCCCAGTGCCGCCGCGCCGGGGCTGAAAGGAAGACGTGGTGCCCAGGCCCTGCGCCTGGACGGGCGGAGGCCCCTCCGGACGCCCCCGCGCTCGGCGGCGTGCCGGCTCTCCCTCCCTGCCACGGGCTGCGGGGCCGGGGCGGAGAGGGGTCCCTCTGGTGCGTCCGGCCGGTCCGTGCTTGCCACGGCGCTCCTCCGGGACTCGCTCGCTCGGTGCGTGTGTGGACAGTATGGGACTTTCACTTGGCTGTTACCGCTTTGCTTTTTTTTTTTTTTGTTGCTTTGCTTTTGATTCTTTTATTTTTTATTTTTTTGTGTGTGTGTGGATTTTTTTGCCCTTCCTGGTCCCAGAAGGAAACGGCCGCGGTTTCACTACAACAGAAACAGAGAGGCAGGTCTTTCGCTGGAGCAGCGCGCAGGGCAGCCTGGCCGAGCCGCTGGCCCGGGGGGGACGTGGCCACCAGCCCGGCCCCCCGAGCCCCGCACCGCGCCCCACGCCTGCCCAGCCAGCCTGCCACACCGCAGCTCCTCCGCACAGCAGCGCAGTGGGCCCGGAGAAGCGCTACTGCCCGGGGGGCTTTCCCCAGGGGAGCTGTCCCCGGGGGTCCCGCACCCGTCCCAGCCCGGCTCCGTCCCTGGAGCTTGCAGCAGCCCCCACCGGCTCCTCTCTCTCCTATGGGGGGGCAGAGGGGCTGCTCCGGGGCTGCCGTCGGCGCCGTGCCCCCGCACCCGTGGGCAGAGCATCCCCTCCTGCCTCGCGGGGGGACGAGCCCTCTGCACCCCCAGCAACGGCAGTGCCCGCCAGGGGCTTGGGCACAGGGACCCCGTGACCCGGCTCTGGGAACGGGGTGCTGCTGGGGCCGAGGGCTGGTGCCAGGGATGCCAGGGGCAGGAGCTGCCCGGGGCCCTGTGGTGCTCGGCAGCACCGAGGCGCAGGGCTGCGCCGGGGCAGGCGGACGGTGCAGGAGACGCGGGCGGGCGGTGGGATGGAGCAGCTTGAGGTAACCCTAGGGGTGTGGGCTGCCGCGGCTCAGCGGAGCCCGGCCTGAGCCCCAGCCCCAGCCCGCCCGGGCAGGGCCCGCGGTTCCTCCAGAGGCTCGGCCTCGGCTCTGTCTGCCTGGTTTGGTTTGGTGCTAGTGAGCAGTCAGTGTTAGTGGTGGGAGGGGCTGTGTCTGTCTTGCTAGTAGGGAGTGAAGCGGCTGTACCCTCCTCGGTATAGACTAGCCTGCAACATCAAAGATGAAAAAAAAGCCAATCAGTATTCGAGAGAGAGGCAAAGCCCAGTTCTTCCCTTTTTTTTTCTTTTTTTTTTTTTTTCCTCTTTAAAATGACACCAAATTGCTTCTGTCCTTGGGACGTGAGGGGCGGGCAGGGCCAAGGGTGCCCAGTGCTGCCTGGGCTCTGGGACGGCCACGGGTGCTGCCTTGGGGCCGTGCATGGGCCAGGGGTTGCAGGGTGCCCCGAGCCCCGGTACCCCCAGCATGGCACCACTGTGGCTGGGCCTCCTCCCGCCTGCAGTGACCGCGGAGGAGCCTGTCCCCATCCCCGCTGCAGCGCTGGGCTGGTACCCGCCCTGCCCATCCCCACGGGACGGAGGGGCCACAGCCCCTCGCTAGCGGCTGCCCAGGGCTGGGGGTGCCGAGGGGCGCTCGGCAGCCCAGCCCCAGCCGGGGGTGGAGGGGTTAAAAAAAGGAAGAAAAAGACGGGTTGGCTTTGAGATCCCGCCCGTGAGTGGGATTTTTCATCTTTGATGCTGGTTGTGAAGCTAGCTAAGAGGCGTGGCGCGCGGGTGGGCTGCAGGCGCTGGCGCGCACACACGTGCTCCCTGTGCGTGGCTGCGTGCCGGGGCCTGGGGAGTGCTGGGGACGAGAAAGGGGGTCCTGGTCCCCGGGCAGGGCCCTGGGGTGCTGCCCAGGCAGCCGGCGTGGGGGGCAGCTGGGCCCCCGGGAAGCGGCGTGCACAGGCAGGACTGCATGGGGCTGCCGCTGGCCAGGTGTAACGGGGCACATGGGGTGGAGGCACGGCTCCGGGGGGGCCTCCTCTCTTCCCTGCCTGTGGACAGAGCCAGGCAGGGGCTGCGCTGCTCCTGCCGCCGCCGCCAGCTCCTGACTCCCCCTCCCACAGACCCCGCGTGCAGGGCTGCCCCGCACCCCTCGCCTGCCCCTGCACCCCGCAGGCTCCCTGTGCTGCCATGCCGGCCCCCCCTCCCCGGGCTGGCTGCAGCTTGTGCTGGGAAGCAAAGAAAGGCCGTGGGGGCTGCTCTTACCATGGTGCCGATGCTGTACGTGGCGGCGGGGCCGATGGTGTGGTGGTACGGGTCTGCCGTTGCATACACTCTGCCGTAACTAGGAGCAAACACAGTGGCGGGCATTAGCGACTGGGGTTGGGGTCCCATCTCCCGTCAGCAGCCCCCCTGCCCAGCCGCTGCTTCCCCCTGCTGTGCCTGGGAGCCCCCTGGGACCTCCCCGCTTCTGCCTGCCTGGGCTCCAGGCCTTTTCAGAATGAGCCCAGGGGGAGCGCAGGGGCCCTGGTTTGCAGGACACCCTCCTCGTGCCTGGCTCCGTCCTCGTCCCGCGGGGCACAAAAGCTGGGGTGTGTTGGACCGGCCGGTGCAGTGGGTGAAACGGGGCTTCCCCCCCCTCCCTGGGAGCGATGCCTGCAGTGCAGCGGTGCTTACCTGTCGCTGTACGCTGCCGCTGCTGCCGCAGGCTGGGCGTATCTGTAGGCGGCGTAGCCCCCCTGCAGTGGAGGAGAGACTGTCGTCAGGGAGGGGGGCAGCACCCGCTGGGGGAGGCTCGGGGGGCCAGGGCAGCTGGGCACCCCCCGGCGCTGCCCCGGAGGCTGCAGAGCAGTGGTGGGACCCCGTGGGGAGCTGGTGCCCATGCCACCAGGCACACACCAGCCTCATTACCATTCCCCAGGGGCTTTCACAAACATTAACCTTAAAAAATTAAATTTCCAGAGGAGAGAATGTCACCTCCCTGATCGCTTTAATGAGGTGTCACGTTAGATAAATCCTTCAGCCGCCCGCCTGAAATATCGCCCATGGCTTCTTCAATATGGAGGTTAAATGCCAGTGTAAGACAGCGCACTGGTGCTCGCCGAGGCCGTAAATCCCGCATGGTGCTGGCCCTGCGAGGGGCCCGGCTGGGGGCACAGGACCCTGTGTGGTGCCACCCCGCTCACTCCGGAGGAGCTGCGCTCATGTCCACACTCCGCCTGGGCTCCAGCTGCCTTCCCCAGCGGAAGGGGCTGGCAGGGGGCAGAGCCCAATGCGGAGCTGCCCAGTGCCACTCGCCCCCCGCCCTGGCACAGGGTCCCCAGCGTGGCCCAGACCCAGGCACAGCACTTACATAGATCTCCGCTCCGTAGAACCCGTCCTGGTAGACGACCCTGTAAATGAGTCGGAGATGTCAGAGCCCGGCCTGTGTCACCGACCAAGAGGGACTGGGGTGAAGCTGGTGAACTGGGGGAGCTGCTTCCAGCAGTGCAGCCGACGGGCGAGGAGTGGCCATTCAGGCAGCCCGAGGGTACGTCCCGGGCTGGGACTCCTGGCAGGGAGGGCAGGGACGTGGGGACGGGCGGAGGGCACAGCCAAGGGCAGGGGGTGCCACAGGGATGGAGGAGTCCGGGGCACGATCACTGCTGGGAGCAACCAAGTGGCCACAGATTGCCATGGCCGCGCCTGACACCAGAGCGGCCGTGTGTGCCGGGAGAGAGAGTATTTCTGTTCAACCAACCAACACGACTGGAATAACAGTCCGTGCTTTGGGGCACAGGAGGCTGGTGAGCACGTGGGTCACTCTGAGGGGCAGCAGCCTGGGAGGGTTTCACAGAGCCTGAGGCCAGGCAGGTGCTGGGGGAGCTGCAGCCCGTTCCCAAAGCGTGAGAGCCCGGCAATGGTGACGCTGATGGCAGCAGAATCGGAGCAACGCGGCAACAAACAGACCCCCCGCCCCAAGGCAGGCAGTGGCCCCCGCCGCCCGGGTACTCACGCGCCGTAGGTGGGGATGGGTGGCGGTGGCGGGGCAGCCCGGAAGGTGTTGTAGACGGCGCGTCCTCGTCCCCGTAAGTGTGCCCCTCGGTAGGCCACGGCCGTCCCCGTGGCAGGGTACGGGAACCCCGTTACTGCAGGAGGGAGGGGACAAACGTGGGCTTTCCGCAGCAGCTCCCCACAGCGCATGGCTGGGACCCCCGCAGCCACCACAGGGCATCCCGTGCCAGAGCCTGTCTCTGTACCCTGGCCTGTGGGGACAAAGCCCTGCAGGGACGCTGGGGTGAGGGGATGTGGGGGGGGAGCTGTGCACACAGGGGTGCAGGAGGGGGAGAGGGGCTGGGGGCTGCTCGCTGCTCAGAGCAGCGGCGGATCGGACACGGTGCGGAGCCAATGTTCAGGGGGACCCGCGGCGGGGCCGACCCCAACCTGACGTTACCTGCGTAGAACTCGGGGCCGTAGACTGCTCCCACCACTGGGTTCAGCTTCCAGCCTGCAGGCAGGGAGAGCTGGTAAGGCCAGGGGTACCCTCCCCGCAGCGCTCCCCCCACCCCCCAGCTGGCCTCCAAGGGGCCACAACTCCCATCCCCGGGTGGCTGCAGGGCGTGGGGTGCCCGGGGGGGGCGGCTGCACCCCCACATTGGGTACGGAGCGGCCGCTCTCCCGTCTGCCCAAGGGTGCGGAGGGCGTTTGCTGCAGGAGCTCAGCGGCAGCCTGGCAGCGAGGGAGTGCGGGTGCCCAGGGATGCCCCTGCCCGCTGCAGCTCCAGCTCTCCTCGCGCTGGCCCTTACCGTTGGTGTAGGGGTTGGCAGCCTTCTTGTTCGTCATGACCCGGGCTGTGGCGTTGTTCACCTGCGGAGAGAGCGGATGGGAGCTCAGTGCCTGCAGGCAGCGGGGCTGGCGAGGCCGCGGTCCAGGGCCCTCTCGGCTGCATTCGGCGCACGTCACTGCTGCTTCAGATGCCAGAGCGAAGGATGCCAGCTGCACGGGGAGACATGGGACGAGCCTCTGCCCGCAGCCGCCCCGCCGTGATGCAGTCCTGCCCGTACCCCCGGCCAGCCCAGGCCTCCCGGCTCCAGTGACGAGCGTTGGTTGGGCTGGTGGCTGATGCCCTGACAGCTGTGGTGCCGTGCTCAGGCCGAGCCCTGACATGCTGCCACCAGGCTCGGCCACCTCCTGTCCCCACCCCATGCCCAACCCAGCCTGCAGGAAGGATGCGCTTGCGGCAGGAGCCCGGGTCACTCCTGCAAGTGCCCGCGAGCTCCTGCCCAGATTTGTCAGACCACGTTCTCCAACAGGCAGGGCCTGTCCATGGGGCATCGCTGTGCCCTGCCAGGCTGCCCTTCCCTGCGCTCAGCACTGCTGGGGACGTTTGCGTCCCGCTCCCTCCACCATGTGCTGCCCCGCTTCCCGCCACTCGCCAGTTATCAGCAAGGTGCTGCCAACGAACGGGCAGAGCCTAATCCCTCTGCCTGGCTTGAAGAAATAAAAGCCTCGGGGGGCTGGGGAGCGCGGCAGCTGCCTGCACAGCGGGTGCGGGAGCCCTGCACAGCATCCTTTTCCCCTCCGGGCGCAGGGGAGGTGGGGACGGCACGCGGAGCAGAGAGCCCTTCTCCTCCCTGCAGAGCTCGGGGCGGCTGCGTGGCGGGCACGGGGGCTGCAGGCAGCTGGGGTCTGCCAGACCCCGCTGTAACCGGCAAAACGCAGCCAGAGCCCGGGCCGGTGCCCCAGCTCTTCCCGCATGCGGGAGGTTCTTTTGAGCCGGATGCTCCTTGCGCCAAGTGACAACCTTCCCGGCAGCCAGCACACATGCTCCCGTGCCGCATTCACAGATGCATGCACACGCCGGGCAAGCCTCCCCTGGGGCATGCGGGACTGGGGTGGGACCTGGGGCTGCCCCAAAGTGCCCCCTGCCCTGGCTCTCCCCTGCCTGCAGCTCCCAGGCAGCTCTGCCCTGCCTGCAGCCCCCGGCAGGAGAGGGCCCCCAGGCAGGGCGGAGGGGACACACGCACACGCAAGCATGGCACTAGCACACTTATCTGAGCACCTCAATCTTCCGGCCCTCTACGATGGTGCCATTCAGCTTCTCCCGTGCCCGGTCGGCATCTGTGCTAGTTTCAAAAGTTACAAACCCAAAACCCTGTGAGCAGAGGAGAAAAGGAGAAAGAAAGAGACAGAGAGAGACAGAGAGAGGGTGCGGGGACAGAGAGAGAGAGGGGGTGAATCAGGAGAGCTGGCGCAGGAGATGAGGCTGCCGCAGTGCAGAGATGGAGAGCCTGGGCCGGGGCCCCCGCTGGGTCCGAGGGTCCCGGCTGAGGCCCCAGCATCGCCCGTGAGCTGGGAGAAGAGTCTGGGAGAGGGGCACAGAAAGCGGGGAAGATACAACAGAGACATCCACACACAGAGGGACAGGAGCTGTCTGTGCAGGGGGGGAGAGCGAGTCCTCCCCTCCCTCCGGTGCTCGGGGCGCAGGGACCCGCACGGCCCCACCAGCCGGCGCAGGGCAGTGGGACAGGGCTGCCCCGAGATGGGGTACCCCATGCCTGGGTCCTGCGGGCCAGGAGAGGAGGGGAGAGTGGGCAGAGGAGCTGCCAGGCATCCCAGCTCTGCCTGGCCCCCTCCCTGGGGCTTGCCGTAATGGCACCGGCCGCGGGCAGCACCCACCTTGGAGCCCCGCTCATTGAAAATGATCTCCACATCCAGGATCTTCCCGAATTGCTGCAAGCAGAGAGAGCAGAGGGGTGAGCGCCCGCAGAGCCCCCGGTCCCACGCCCGCACCCGGGGCTGCTGGCACAGGGCTCTGCGCCCGGTCGGGCCAGGGACGGGCAGGGGGCTGCCTTGAGGGCCAGACCGGGTGACTCTCGGTGCCATGCAGGGGAGAGCCCCCCCTGCCCCCCACAGCACCCACTCTTCCAGGACTTGAGCAGTATCACCCAAAATCTCATTAGCCTGCACTGCTCTGAATCCTAATGAGGGCTGGGGAGGGGACAAGGGGAGGGGGACAAGGGCTCTGTGTTGCTCCACGCACGGGCCTTGGTCCGACAGCCCGGCTGTTAACCAGGGTGCAAATCCCGCAAACCACCGCTCCCGGCCAGCAGCGGCATGGAGGTGCCCGGGCACGCCGCAGGCTGGGCAGGATGGGCCCTTGGGACGGGACAGTGCCGGGGTCCCTGTGGTGCCACAGGGCAGCACCCGAGTGGAGAGCAGGGGACGTGGGTGGCTGGATGGGACCGGACTCACCCCAAACATTTGCCGCAGGTCAGGGTCCCGGAATCGGAAGGGGATGTTGGAGACGTGTAACCTCTTGGGCTGCTGCTTGTCTGTGTTGTCTGAGGAGTGTAGCTGCTGGCTGTCTGTCTGTGCCGCCTCATCTGTCTGCTGCGGGAAGCACCGCCGGCCATCAGCTCCCGGCCTTGCCATCTCCGTGGCCCCCGGCGGGGGTCCAGGCTTGGGGACTGTCCCTTGCCCCTGCGCCTAGCCCTACCTGCCCCCAGGGACACCCTGGACCCTGCGGTTCCCAAGCTCTGGGCAGCACCCTGTGGGTCTCCCCGCAGCCCGGTGAGTCAGGGTTATGCCAGAGGGGATCTCTGCCTGCACCTCCCCGCCTCAGCCGGTGCTGCCAGTGGGGTCAGGGCATCACCCTCCCCACAAGTGGTACCAGGGACCTGGGGGGCTGAGTGCTGGGGGGGTGCAGGGAGCACACCCTGGGGAGGGGGAGGCCTGGGAGTGACCCACTGCAGAGAGCCAGCCAGCACTGGGTGGCCTCACACTGGCCTCTCTCCCCCCTCTGTCAGCCCAGTGGCACGGTGCCCGGGGGCCGTGACCGCGGCACACCGGTGTGCTCGGGGCGGGGGGTGGCAGACCCCAGCGCGGGGCTGCTGGGGCCGGGCTGGGAAGTGCTCGGCTCAGCACTTTCCCTGGCGCTGCATTACAACCCCGTAATTGAAGCTATCTGGTGGGAAGGCAGCCAAGCAGGTAGATTACAAGTGATTAGAAATGACGGGGGGGCTGTGAGGGAGAGAGCCGGCGGCCACGGCACCCAGCCTGGCACCCCAAGGGACCGCAGCCAGGCAAGCACTGCTGCCCTGGCACCCCTCCCGGCAGCTCTGGCGCTGCCCTCGGACCCCCGCCCGTCCCCCCGGACACCGCTGCCTTACCGGTACCGTCTGCGTCCCTGCTATGGACTGTGTGCTGGCGTCGGTGCCCGGCTGCTCGGCGTGGCTCTGTGCTGGTGTGTAGAGGGTCATGGCGTGCTCCGGTACTGTGCTTTGCCCCGAGTAGTCCTGCGTGGGGTGGGGGTGCGGCGGCGCATACTCTGCAGGGATCCCGTTCTGGGGGGGCGGGGGGTACTGGGCCGGGGGGTAGGGCTGAGCCATCGCGTCCGGCGGAGCCGTGGCGTCCTGGTTACCCTGCCGAGACAGCGGCACCGTCCCCCTTACCCACTGAGGTCCCTGGGGTGCCTGGGCTGCGACCTGCCCTGGGGAGGGGTCCTGGTCCCCGCAGCCAGACCCAGACCCCCCATCCCCACCACACCCCAGCTTTTGGTGTCCCTCCTCCAAACCCTGGGCTGTCTCTGTGCCGCGGCAGCTCTTGGGCCGCACTGCCCGCAGCCAAGCCCCCATCCTCTCCCGCTCTGGGACCCTGCCTGCCCGGTGCACCGGGGCTCGGGCAGCAGGAGGACGGACCCCCCCCCGTGGGGCTTAATTAGGGGAACCCACACATCACCCTCTCCTTGGGGAAGGAAACCAGGGCAGCCTTCAGTTTGGAGCCCAACGTGGGGCAAAGCAAAGCCAGGCTGGCAACATCGCTCCGGGGGGCTGCACAGCATCAGCGCCCGCCGGCAGCAAACCCAGTGTCCCGGTGATGGTGGTGGAAGCAAAGGGGAGCAGGGCCGGGGAGGCAGGGAGGGGCAGCCAGGGACGGATGTCGATGGCCCCTTGGCAAACACCACACAGGGATCAATTAACTGCTAAATATTTGATTAGGCCCTTTGCTCTAACGCAGCCAGCCTGGCCACCCCGGTCAAACAGGGTGAGCTGTACCCGTGCCACAGGCCGAGGGCTGCCCATTGCCGGGGGTGGCATGGGGTTGAGGGGGTGATGTGGGGCTGCCAGCCTACGCCTCTCCTGCACACCCACCCACCATCCATCCTCACAGCCCCCGCATGCACCCGTGGGCTCTCCCCTCTCGCACACGTGTGCGCTGCACCCGCCGCCACACACAGACGCCCACCGCGGCGCACAGCAGCAGCCCCCACTGGCAGCCAAGAGGCTGCGAACGCCTGAGCCAGCGCGCGGGGCAGCGCCGGCAGCCCCTTGGATGCTTTACAACCCGCCGTGGCAGCCTCGCTCCCATGAAATACATCTGTGGCTCAGCCTGTGGAGACAAGCTCCTTAATTGCGTGCGCGGCCGATTTATGGTGCGGAGGGACGGCGGGGGGCAGGCTGGGGGGGCCGCGCTGCCAGCCACCGTCCCCCAGCCGGCAGGGCTGTCACGCCTGCGAGGGAGGCAGTGGAGCCCATGCCGGGGGCACGGCGGGGACCCCGTGCAAACCCAGCGTGAATAATCCCACTACAGATCTGCAAGTCATTGGCAGGCTCACCAGCGCCTTCCCATGCTGACTCAGCTGCTCGGGGACGCGCCAGCCAGATGCACCTGCCAGCGCAGCCCAGGGCTGCCGATGCTGCAGGACGGCGGAGCCCCATCCCCGGCACTGCTCCCGAGCCGGGCAGCCGGGGCAGCTGGGGCAACGCTCCTGCCTGCAAACCCCACCTCGCAGGCTGAAGGGTTTCCATCCTGCGCTCAGCCTTGGCCCCGGCGCCTGAGCCTGCTCCAGGGAGCGGGCAGACACCGAACAGTCACAGCAGTCACGCTCCCAGTGCCCAACCCTCCCTGCCTGCATCCCTGATGCCCAGTGCCCGACCCTCCCTGCCTGTGTGAACGGAGCCAGCAGCAGGAGCAGCCTGCAGCGCTCCTGCATGCTCTGCACTGGACGTTCATCCTTGCTGTCACCATAGCCAGGATCAGCCACCATCACAGCGGGGACGGGCGCTGCTGCCCAGGCAGGAAGAGCCAGCAGGCAAGGGGACGCAGATGGGTGCCGGCGCAGGGATCGTCCCCACCTGCCCAGGTCTTGGGCCCCACTGGCTCCTCGCCAGCCTGTCCCGACAGCCACGTTCATAACCGTTATTAATTAGGGCTGTCGCAGCGCTTGTCAGCCCAAGTATTATTTCATTCAGGGACCATTAGGTTCCCCTGTTTTGCTGCTCCCCATCGCCAGGGCTGCTGGTGCTGCAGAGGCGCAGATCTATGGCTCCCAGTGCCTCCCTCCCACCAGCGCCGCCCGTCCATCCCCGGGCAGGGACAGGGCTACTCGGCTCGGTGAGGGGGGGCTGCCGGGGGTGAGGGCCCCACGGGGAGGGGGATGGCGATGGGTTTGGCTGCGTGATGCCCATTGACATCACGGGGAAACACTCGTCTCTGCACCCCGCGCTGCCTGCGTCCTCCCCTGCCAGCTGCTCTGGGCTGCCTGCAGCGCGGGAAAAGCCCTGTCCCCGGGCAGCCCTGGGCAGCGAGGGGGCCCCTCTGCTCCTCCCAGGAAGGTTACTGGGGCCCCGGCCCCACGACAGCCCCTTCCCTGGGTCCCTCCCTGTGCCGAGTGCCCAGGAGGGTGCTGGGGACCCACCTCTGCACCCAAGGGATGGCAGCCAGACAGCACCAACCTGCAGCTGGGTGCTCCCAGCTCGGGGTGCCCAGCCACGCGGGGAGCCCATGGCGTGGTGCCAGCCCGTCGGTGCCAGGGACAGGGGGCTCTGACAGGCATCCCTTGCACGCGCACCACACGTCCCTCCCGGGGGCGCGGGGGATGCTCCTGCACGGCGCTTCGTGGGGCGGCTTTCCACATTTGCATTAAAAGAAATTCTGATTATTAATGGCCCGTGGCCCTCATTTAGTAAACGAGACAGGAGATTAGTGCAGCGCCTGGGACCGAGTGTGGAGCAAAGCTGGCGGTATTTAACACAGCACGGGGGGCATGAGCGGCACCCCACCACCTCCACTCCCCGCGTTGCACATCTGCTCAGGCAGGATGCTGGCAGGGCTGTGGCACAGCCCTGTGCCGAAGCACCATGGCCCTGGGGACGGCAGCAGAGGGGCTGGGACGGTGAGCCGAGGCCTTTGCTGTCAAGGGGCGAAGCGGCTCTGGGAAGCACGGCACATGCCGCTGCATCCTGCGGGCCGGCGGGCGTCCCGCTGCCTACCGGCTCCTTGGCAGAGCACTGTGCCGAGGAGCCTGGGCCAGGGGAGCCCCCCGAGAGCGGCTCCGTCCAGCCGGCTGCGGGATGCCGCTCCCCAAGCCCAGCCCTGGAGGGCAGAGCTGGCGGGACCCCGAGGTCCCCTGTGCGGCCTCCCCTGCCCTGCCCGCAGCTCAGCCTCACGCCACCAGCCCTGCGCAGCAGCTGCCGCAGCAGGCAGGGGTGGATATCATCTTTAGCTGATTAAATGTCCCTCATTAACGAGTTTCTTTAATTAATGAAGTTTTTTTGTTTGCTCCACTTGCTTTCTCCCCACCGCACTCTGCCTCCTCAGCACAATCCAGGCCATCTCCTTTCAAGTCATTTAGCGCGTGGGGCCGGTTCCTGCCGACGCCGCACTTTGGTGATTGTGCCTGTCAGCTCGGGGCTGACGCCGCCATTTTTAACATTTGCTCCTTTTTAAGAAAATAATGCACCAGGAGCCCCCCGAATGCAGAGGACGTGTCTGAGCAATTAGCCGAGCGCTTGTGCTAATGACAAGGCACCCGCTGGCCCTGAGCACCCTGCAATATGCCGCTGCACCTCGCCCGTGACGGGCATCCTGCCGGCACGGTGCGAAGGTGCAGCGTGCGAGCTCCCCTGAGTTATCGACCGCTCACAAGCAACCGTCACCTGCTGCCACCCGCCTCCAGCCACGGACAGGCAGCGCGGTGGTCCCATGGTGGCCCCGCAAGGTCAGCCAGCAAGCCGTGCCAGTGCTCAGCCAGAGCCTCCGCTTGCACACACGGTCACGATCTACAACCAGGCAGCAGCCCATCCTGGGGCTGCTCCCCTCGCCCATGGCTGCGGCCACCACAAACGTGCCCAGAGTTTCCTCCAAAAGCCTCGTGGCCACCCCGCCGCCTTGGCCCGGCCCTGCTCTCATCTCCGGCCCAGGGCAACCCCCACCTGGCCAGCCCTGCCTGCGGATGTCCCCTTCCTGCACGCTGCGCTCAGGCCACTGTTGCTGGTGCAGGGGCGGCACGGCACCGCCGGGTCACAGCACATGCGCAGCCTGGCTGGAAGCCAGCATGCTGAGCCCCGGCGCAGCTGGGGAGGAAGCACAGCCCCGTCACCATGCACCTCCCCACCGCCAGCAAGAAGGGAGCCCTGAGAGCAGCACACGCTGAGGAGCCTGCAGCCACGGGTGTCCGGGAAGCAAAGGCAGCATGGATCCACAGGCAGCCGTGGGCAGCCAGCCCAGCTCCGGTCCCCGATGCCTGTGGCTGTCCTGCTCCTTCCACTGGGAACCAGCCACCTGCCGAGGGGTGCAGCGAGGGGCTGGGGTCCTAACCCCACCACAGCATCCAAGGAGGCCGCCAAGATTTTCCTCTAAGCTGCAAAGCCTCAGCGAGCAGCACATCTTGCAGGCAGTGCAGACAGTGCAGGCAGGCAGGCAGCAAGCGCATTACTCTGACCCAGACTGGCTCCTGCTTGCTCACTCGCTGTCAGGGCATCCCCTTGCCGCACGGCGAGACAGCCGGAGGTCAGAGCCGAGCGCAGGGAAGGGCGTTGAGCAATTCCCCGAGGGCGCCCCAGCCCGCCGCTCTGCCTGCGCCAGGGCAGCTGCTCGCTGCTGCAACAGGTCCGCAGCGCACTGCTGCGGCGGGACCCGCCGTGCCCGCCAGCAGGACACGGAGCTGGGGACAGACTGGGGCAGCAGACAGGGAAGCCGATGGGAGCGTCCGCCCTCGTGCCCGCTGCCTCGGAGCAGGGCAGTGCAGCAGCGCTGTGCTGTGCCGGCGGCAGAGACGGGCTCAGCAAATGCCCCGGTGGCAGCAGGAGGGTCCTCACATGGCCCCGCATGCCCCCCAGGCACCCAGGGGCCACACGGCCATGCCATCACCACGGGCTGCCATGAGGCCGTGCCCGGCACAGCTCATCTGCGTGACAGCCACAACGTCCCCCCTTCGATCCAGCCGCTCGCTCATGCTAATGACTGTCAACATGAAACAGAGGCCGTGAAGGGGAAGAAAATTACTCCCTGAAAAGGAATTGACTGATCCCCGTCATTTCTCAAGGAATCACTGACCTGTGAATATTTCATTACCCAAAATGCTGCGCCATCCATACAAAGCAGCGCGCCCGGCCCCGAGCAGGCACCAGCCACAAAGCCCCAGGCTGCAGCAGGGGAGCGGAGTCGGGGTGCTCGCTGCCGGGACGTCCCTGGCCCCGGGAAGGACAAGCCCTGCCCACCGTGGGGGACAGCAGGAGATGGCAGCGGGTCACTTCTCCTCTCCTCCCCAGAATAGGGGCCATCGTGGCCCCACAGAAAGCTGGGGTGGGACAACAGGGGAATCGCCCCCCCCAGGAAGGAGCCGTGAAAGGAGGTGAGGAGCTGCGGAGGCCTAAGGTAGCAGCCGCCGTGCTTAATGTCTTCATTAACGAGGAGGCAGGGGAGGGGTGAGAGCCTGCTAATGGCATCTGCCAGGGATGCTCAAGTGGGAAGCTCTGCACAGAGCAGCGGGGCTGGAGAGAACAGGCAGGACCCAAGGGGCAGGAGCGATGGCGCGAGAGGAGGAAGAGGAGGAGGAGGAGGAGGAGGAGGAGGGGGGAAGGCAGGGCAGCCTGCTGGCATGGGAAAAAGACCACTTTTCCAGGCTGCCACACACTGTCCCAGCATCTTCTGCCCCCCCTCCCCTGTGCCGTGACCCTGCAAGAGGGGAGCTGCCCCTTGCTGGCCCAGGGCAGTGGGGCCGGCTCCTGCCCACAGCCCCACGAGCCCCCACCGGCAGAGCCCGGCTGCCACGGGCCAGGGCATGGCCAGGGCTGGATGCTGCTTCCCCTCTGCCCGCAGGAGCCCGGGGAGGAAGGACACGGCGGCTGGCGGCAATACCCAGCAGGAAGGGGGACGAGACGCCAGCCCAAGCGTCGGGTGCAGACCTGCCCGTGCGTCCCCGTCACCTCCTGCGCAGGGCAGGGGGGGAGCAGGGTCCGGCTCCAGCTCCTGGCTCCGCCAGCCGGAAACTTCGGAGCTGAGGCTGCATGAAATATTCATGAAGTAAATGGTGCAATTTCATCTGCATTCAGCCAACTTCATGTATATTTCAGAGTATTATGAAATGATAATGTTGTGTAACCGAGGCGAGACGGGGGTGCTTGGGGGGACTCCCGGCTGCCCCCCACGTGCGCGTGGCTGACATCTCCCAGGCTCGTGTGTACCTGTGCCGCTGCACCAGGGAGGAAGCAGGCTGTGTCGCTGCCGGAGACATGACAGGATCAGGCCTGCAGTGAGCGGGAGGACCACAGCTCCAGGACGCACGGCAATCTTCTCCCTTCTTAGCAGGGCCCAGCATTGCCGGCGGTGCCAGGGCTCACCTGCAGCAGCTCCCAGCCCCGAGCAGGCACTGCTGGAGGGCAGCAGCCAGGCCAGCCCCCCGGCACAGCTCTTCTTACAGGTACACCAGAGCAACACAGATCTGGCATGCACAGTGTTGGCCGGGATTCCCAGCAGCGCTTGGTCCCCAACGGCCACCAAAGGGTTTGGAACAGGCAGGCACGCAAGGCACAAGCTTCGCTGCAGAGCCCGGGGATGGGCTGGAGAGGACCAGAGTCCTCGGCAGCGTCTGTCTGAGCTACCTGCTCCTCCTGAGCCCCGCAGACACCGGAGCGTCGGATGTGGGTGCCCACGCACCGCATGGCTCTGCGCACCACGGTGACCAAGCCACGCCGGAGGCTGGCCCATCTGCTGCTGCCAGCGGTCCTGGGGGGAAGCCACGATCTCCCGGCTGCTGGCAGGGGCTGGGGGCTCTGGAGGGCAGCTGCTGCTCTGGGAAGGGCTGCAGGGTGCCTCATCCCTGGTGCATCTTGAGAGGCACAGAGGAGCTCTGGAGGGGGACAGGGCATCTTCGGGTGTCCCAGCCCGCACTGCTGAGCTGAGGCACGTGTGTGGCCGTCACAGCCCAGGCAGAGGCAGGCAGGGCCCGGAGAGGAGCAGGCATCTTCCTCCAGTGGGGCCATGCGCCGGCAGGGCTATGGTCCCTCCCAGATGCTTGAGCGGGCCCCACTGCGGGTGCGGGGAGGTGAGCGGAGGCTGAGGTCCCGGCCCATTGCGAGTGCCTGAGAGAGGGGCTGCCACTGCTGGCTCCCAGCCCTGCCCTGGGTTTTGTAAGACGGGCACAGGCACAGCACTGGGCTTGCTTCCCCAGCCGCTCCCGGCACCCGCCGAGAGGCTGCTCCTGCCTGCTCCCCACACCGGCTGCCCCCGTCGGCTCCCCAGCAGCCGTGGCCCTTGTGCGGCGCTGCCGGAGCTGCTGACAGCCGAGCCCAGCCTGGCTGGATCCAGACAGCTCAAGACAACAGTGAGCAGCAGGATGAACGGCCTCATCCACCGGCCTCACGCCTCCCCCGCGAGCACCACGCCGGCTCCAGCTGCCATCCCCGCACCTTGCCCCGCGGCTCGCCGGTCCCTGAGGAGCCCAGCCAGCACTGCCTGGACCCTGGCCCCACTCCTGCAAAGCCCTTCGCACCCAGGAGCCCACCCACGGCCCCATCACTGTCACACCGCCGCCGCGCCAGGGCTCTGGCACAGCCACACGTGGCGCGCACTCACTCGCACGCGGCCTGACAAGCGCACGCATGCTCGCACCGGCCAGCGTGGGCACTCAGGGAACCACGGACCTGCGTGTGCGCCCGGACAAGCTCTCTCACACAGCCCTCTCTAATAGGCAGTCAGGAGCATAATTTTTCCTCTAATTACATATTCAGCACTTCTGAGAAAATGAGATTTTGGTAATTCAATTGGACTGAGAAGCAGGGCTATAATAAAATGAAATTTGTAACAATCGCACAGTTAAATTAGTTAAATGGAGAGGAAGGAGCTGTGGAAAATTGACCCCTCAATCTCCTAAAGACTAATCAGACATTTGAACCGAGTTGTGCTAACAAAGCCCCCAGGGTGTTGCGGCGGCAGAGCGAGGGGGAAACCAGAGACGCTGCGAGGGAAGAGCTGGAAAACAGCCGGGACCGCATGGTGCCGCGGAGGGGACCCCTCTGCTCCGGTCCCAGGGTGGGATGGGATGGGTTTGGTGGGGAGGGTGCCGGGATACAATGCCGGTACCATGCCCTCTGCGGCACCAGCCATCACCAGGACTTGGCCACTGGGTCCTGGTGATGGCCAGTGCCGTGGAGGCCACTGCCCCCACCGGCTCCTGTACACGCGCCACATCCTTACCAGGCACCGGGGCACGAGGCTGCGTAGAGGATGGTGGGTAGTCCCTCTCTGCCAGCGGGGACTGCAGGGACGTGGGCAGCCATGCCCTGCAGTGGGACCAGCCGTGAGAGGGGACAGCCACCGCAAGGACACCAGGACAGGGATAGGCATGGCACACCGCATCGGGCAGGCACGCTGGTCGGGAGAGGGGCATCCCGTGAGCTGGAGGGGCTCTGCAGCAGGTACAAAGTAATTAGCCTCAATATTTATCTTGTCGTTCGTCTTTTTTACTTTTTCTTGTGAAAGAAAAGGAGAAAAAGACGAGTTTCTCATTTGCAAGTTAATTAGTCTAATTAGCTCTAATTAAGAGGTCCCCACACAATGCAGATCACAAATAAGCTGCCACCGTCGCCTGCTCCCGCTCTTCTCTCCCCATTTTTGATTCTATACAAGAGCTGTTTGAAGGCTGCGGCCGGCGCTGTGGCGGGGACATGCCGACGGGGCGCAGCCGGGGGGGTGACATGGCATCCCCCCAAGGCTGGGGGCTGCTCCCGTCCGCAGCCAGTGCCAGGGCTCCTCCAGGCACGCTCAGGGACAGCCTCGCTGCTGCTCCCCTGGGGGACCCCATCCCGGAGCCAGAGCTCAGCTCATCCTGGGCTCTCCGACCCCCTGCTCCGAAGCAGGACCACCATGTCCTTCCCCTGCTTCCCTCCCTGGGCAGCTTCTGCCTGCATGAGGGGCTTTGCCCGCATGCCCTGACGGGCCCGCTGCCGGGGGACGAGCTGGCCGCACACCCGGTACCCGTGTGTCCTGCCGGGCAGCCAGAGCGGGGATGCAGCCAGCACGGCCCCGGCTCGCAGCCCAGACCCCAAGGCTTCAGCTCCAGACCCGCCAGTGCAGCGTGTGCCCAGCCACGTCCCTGGCCACCCTGGGCAAAAGGACAGGAATTTGCTGGTGAACACTGGCCTCACCCGGGCCCGAAAGCCGCTGAAGGGGTGCCGACAGACAGGGCGGCCACGCGCTGCTGCGGGCTCCCCAGCCCTGCAGAGAGCTGTGGGAGGCCGTGGGGATGCAGGGGAGCAGCGCGATCCCCGGCACGGTGCGGGAATGGAGCAGAGGGGGAGATGAGAGGCTGGGGCAGGATGGGGCACAGGGGCAGCTGGTCACGGTGCTCTGCCGCTCGGCTTTGCCTACGTGCCGCCTCGGCACCGCCGGTCCCCTCCTCTCCTCAGCTCTGCCACAGCTCAGCTGGAGGGGAACGCGACGGCAGGGGGGAGCACAGGGTGAGGAGCCGGGGGCCAGGCGGTGTGCCACCCACCCTGCCTGCCCCCCCGCGCCACCGGGGAAGAGCTGCCGCGGGGCGCTGGGAGCCGCAGCAATCATGTCAGCTTATGTGTCATTTTCTACTCGGGTAATGCGAGCAGTGAGGGATCGCTGCTCGGAGACGAGGGGAAAATCATGACAAAGTGCTGCAAGCCCAGTGCTCCGGCGAGGGGGAGCGGGAGCAGCCAGACCTGCCTCGTCCCCCTGCCACGGGGCCACCACCAGGCATGCCGGCTGCCACCACCCCTACATCCCACAGCGAGCCCCACGCCAGCACAGCCCTGCCGGCACACACCAGCCACCGTGCCTGGGTGCCGGCCACAGGGACCCGGTAGGCACACGGCCACCCTGGCTCTGCAGACACACTCCAGCCCCAGCACCCATTTCATGCTGGTGGGAGCCCTCCCAGGACTGGGGTGCAGCAGCCCCTGGCTCTTTGATGGAGGGAGAACAGCTGAGATCCCTGAGGGTGGGAGCAGGACCTGGCTCCGCAGGCACTGATCCCGACAGGACCCCAAACCGCCTGCCTTCCCTGGCAGCACCAGCCTGTCCCACGCACCGAAACCCTGGCAGCACCAGCACGGAGGTGGGGGCTGCCCGAGTGCCGCTCCCAGCACTGTCCCCGCTAACTGCCTCCTCCGACCGGGTCTCCTTCCAGCGCTTGTCTCACTCTGTTTAATAGGTTATTGCTGCCAGGGATCACATCTCAGCAGTGCTGCTCGCGCAGGGGCTGGAGCGAATCCTGCTGATGCTGTGCAAACCCCGTCTGTAAGATCCGTGCAGCGCAGCCGGGATGCCAAGGCTGCTGGGGCGGGGGCTCTGCCCTGGCGGACGCCCTGGCTGCCGACCACCGGAGCAGGCTGGATGCTCGGGAAGGAACCAGGGAGGCAAAACAAGAACCCAGGCAGGGGGACACTGGCTGGGGACAGCAGGGATTGTAGGGGATTTGGGAACTGCACCCGATCCCTGCAGGCAATGCCTGCAGCCCTGGGGGCCGCCTGTCCTGAGGCAGCCACCACAAACCCTGTCGCTTGCTGGGACGTGGCCTTTCGTCCCTCCCTGGCCAGACTCTGCCCAGGCCAGAGCCTCCCCCAGCCTGCAGCCCACCAAGCTCGGGACAGCGGGGGCTGCTCTCCGAGCTGCCAGCTGGGCTGCAGTGCCAGTGGTGCCACCGCTGCCGCAGCCCTCGTCCCAGGGAGCGAGGGAGGACATCTGCTCCCGCCTGGCTGGATGAACGCCGAGGAAGGTGGCGCAGGTTAAACCCCTGCTAGGGCTGCCCGCGGTGCAGCCACGCTTGCCTGTGGGCAGCAGAGGTGCGAAGCCCTGCGGGCAGCCTGGCGCTCCGAGTCTGCTCGACAGCGGTGGCATTTCACCAAACCAGTAGTCACGGCATGGCCGGGACTACAGAGCCCCCCGGTCACACACTGCCGGGCTTGCACCAGGACTCGCACCAGCACAGCGGGGCTCACCAGGCGATACCCATTGCCGCAGGGAGCAACCTCAGTGTGCTGAGGCCCTGGCACAAGCAGGGATGTGCAGGCACTGCCTCGAAGCCCTGCCCAGCACACGGGTGCCCGTGTGTGCCCTGCACCGGGGGGATCACACCCACACTCGCTCTGCACCCCTGGGCTCTCACTGGGGGCTGCTGTTTACCCGCAGCGCTCCCTGCTCGGTCCGGCTCCTGCCCCCCACACCCCGCTGCCCGGCTGGATGAGGCCAGGGTGGCCCTGGCTGCTGTGGCCCCAGCAGGAATGTTGGAGCCATGGCTTTCCATGGGCTTGGAGCCTCCTCTGCCCCACTGCCCCAGCCTGGGCGTCCCAGCACTGGGAAGACCCAGCTCCTTCCTTGGACGTTTGGTTCCCTCCTGTGTCGAGGCACCCTTCCTAGCATTCCCCGATGACGGCACTTTCCCAAGCCTCCCCGCACCCTCCCAGCAGCCCAGCCCCGTGCCTGCCTGGTGTGCCTGCTTGCCAATACCAGCTGCACCTAAGGGTGCCCCTTGGTACCCCCGCCGCTCGCCGGGTCCACCACTGAAGCCCATCATTTCACAGACGCAAGCCCTGGGAACAGGGCAGCATCGCTCCTGCTGCCCGCAGAGCCACCGTGCTCACACCGGGGTTGGTGCCGGCAGGGCCCTATGCCAAGGTCCCTCCGGCACGACAGACACAATGCACCCACACGCAGGAGTCCTGTCCGAGGCCAGCGGCAGGACCCGGGCAGGAGCTGGCGGCAGCGCTCGCCCCATGGGGAGAGCAGCCGGGGAGCCAAGTCACCGCCGTGACTCTGCAGATCCCCAGAGGAGCGAGGAGCCCGGGGTGCTCGGCCCCAGCGCCCAGCATCCCGCCCAGCCCTGGCTGCAAACCCCAGAGACGTCCCGAGGAAAATCTGGTCTCAAACGCACTTTTCTATTTGGACGCTGGGCCCCGAGCAAGGGCGGCTGCGGGCCGGGGGCAGGCAGGGGCCGGGGGCGGTGGGAGCCGGCGTGGGCAGCCTGCGCCTGCTCTCCTAATTAGCCTTTCTTCTTTGTTAAACTGTACCCCTCCACCGGCTGCCTGTAATGCTTTAAAGAATGATAGATACTAAATCTAATTTAATCTACTCATTCACCCATCACTATAGTACTAAAATAGGAATATACCTATAAAAAGAGCATCGCCAGGCAGTGTAGGCCTAAATTACAGCTATTGTGGGAAAACCAGCTTTGCAAAGCTAAAATTAATGTCAGTGTTTTCAATATATTAAAAAAAAGGAAAACGTGGTTTTTGCGGCTTTAAAGCCTATCCTCCGCTGTGCAAGCAAGGTGGCCGCTGCAGTGTGGGTGCTCGGCCAGAGCCGGGAGCTGCCGCGCGGGGTCTCGCATCCATGCGATGCGCAAGCCGGGGGAGAAACCAGGTTTGAAATGAACCTGCTGCTGCAACACGCTACAATACTGCTCGGAATAGACTTGCTCCCTAAAAATATAATATGCTAAACTTGGCAGCAGCCCTTTTGGAAAGGAATTTTCCAAGCAGCCTTTTGCAGAGGCTGTTTCCCAGCGGGCCGGCCGCTGCTCAGAGGAGCTGCCTGCACCACGGGCTGGGCAGCATGGTGCGACCGTGGGCACCGGGGACACCCCGGCGAGCGGCACCTCGGGGGCAGCTCTGCATCAGGCTTCAGCCCACCTGCACATCAACCTGCGCTCGCATCCAGCCCCGCACGCACATCACTGCCTGCACCCAGGTCTGCGCCGCACTCCAATACCAACGCTGAGCCTCAGAGCCCGGGTCTGATCCAGGTCAGCACCGCACCTTGTCCTGGAGCGATTAGCTGCTCGTTTATAATTACAGCGGAGACACTTTTTAAGCAGCGACCGATTCCTCTGTTAATGAAACGCAGCCACCGAAGTCTCCTTTCCCACCCAGGTCCTCGCTGAGCAAGAGCTAAATGTTACCGCCAAGCCCCACCGAAGGATGCGGTGTTCCCGCCTGCCCCGCCAGCGCAGGCTGCTCCACCACGGGCATGCACCCACCCTCCTGCCACCCGCCCTGCAGCCCCCTCCTCTCCCGGCACCCCGCTCCTGCCCCAGCGCTGGAGCGTGGCAGGGCCAGGGGGTGATTCCTGCACGCAGCGCGGCTGCGCCACGCAGAGTGCCACAAACCACGGCTCCTGCAGCTTGGACTGGGGCGGCCGTGCCGCTGTGCGGGGAGAGCTGAGCTGAGCTGAGCGAGCTGCAAGGCGCCCGCAGCTGCCTGGATGAGCCATTCGCACTGCCAGAGCCCGTCAGCAGCTGGATTTTCCCTGGCACTAGGCTAGTCGAAGTTTTGCAGACAACTTCATTTCTTGGTCATGCCTTCAAATACCGGCACTGTCGAAAATGCCGGGGCCGGGGAGCTACGAAACACGTGCGGCCTCCTCAGGAACAAACACAGCAAATGCCAACAAGCTCTCTGTGCGGAGAGCATGGGCCCGAGGGGGATGAGGCCAGTTACTGCGCGCAGACCTTGTGGCCCCCCAGCTCTTGGCCCCACCGGCCAGCCCAGGCCAGCCCAGCCAGACACGCATCCCAGCGCGGGAGGAGCCGGTGGCCAGCACGGGCCCCTGCAGCCGCGGGGCTCAGGCACCATCCATGCTTATGTGCCCACCCCAGTTCTGATGCACGGACATCTGCCTCCCTACATACCCACACACTCCGGACAGGGAACCGTAACCCAGGGGGGCTGAACTGAGCCCCCCACAGACCCCACGTCACAACACCTTCGGGGAGAGTCGGTTACACCCCTCCAGGAGTCTCTGGCCGCGCACAGGTAAGTGGAGCCGGCTGGCCAGAGGCGAGCTCCGCGGCAGGTACGGGCTGACGGGCAGAGGCAGCATCGCTCCCTGCGCGCTCCTCCAGCGCAGGCGTGCCGAAGGTGCGCACGTTCGAAATCCAGAGCGAATTCAGGGCTAAAACACCAGGTGCCAGGCAGGCCCATTGCTCAGCTGGGCAGGATGAGGCGCCCGGCGGCAGCGCGTGCCCTGTGCCCCTTCCCCACGTGACAGTTGCCAGTGACGTCCCTCTGCCTGACGCCTCGTTGCGACACGCACCAGGAACACCCCGTCCCCAGCGCTGGGCGCAGAACCTCAGCAAGGGACAAGCCCCAGGAAGAGGATCGAGACTTTGGCCTCCATCATGCTCATTAGCTGGGTGAAAATCCTACTCCAAATCTCTTAATAAAACCCTCCTTCCTGGCTCGCAAGTCCAGACCTGCTGCCAAGGAGCAGGAGGCTTCTGGGAGAGCGGGGAGGAAGAGCCGCTAAACACGATGGTCAAATTGAAACAAACAGGGCGATGGGGGAACCCGGAGCTGCTGGGTGCAGAGAGCCGCGCATCAGGGAAAAGCTTCTCCTTCCCAGGGACCCCAAACTCCACTTGTGCACAGCCCAGCTGGGCGCCGGCAGCAGGCAGCCCACGCCTGCCTGCAACGCTGCCAGCCCCTGCTGCCTCCAGCCGCAGCCCCGGGAGCCAGCAGTCAGTGCAGCCGGTCCGTGCCGGAGCGCTCCGCAGGGTGAGCGGTGCAGCCGAGCCCCTCGTGGCAGCCCGGGGACGAGGGGATCCCAGCTGGAGAGGGAAATCTCCCACACTGCCGCCCGCTCCCAACAGAGGCTCCGGGCCCCGTGCGGTTGCTCGTTCAAAGCATCCATGCGCTCCCTTCAGAGGGACAGAAAACCTCCCCAGGGACGGGTGGGGGCTCGGGGCCGGTTTCTGCTCGGTGTCAGACGCGCCTGGGCAGCCGAGCAGCAGCCACGGGGACCTCGGCGCAGCCTGGGGAAGCAGAGACCGAAATCCAGCCCAGCCCCAGCTCTCCCCAGCCTCTGCCTGCAGGAGGGTGCAATAAATCACGGACCCGTCTTAGCCGGCCTCTGCAGCAGCCCCTGTGTGAGCCCCGGCCCCGTGCGTACCCCGCGGCCACCGCTGCACTTGTATAACCAGCGGCAGCACCAGCTTTGCCAGCCCCATCTACAGCGCGCCGGATGGAGCAACTCTGGGCCTCACCGTCCCCACTGCCAGCATGGCCACGCTCCGGCTGCAAGCCCACTGTAGCCTGCGTACAAGATGTCCCGAGGGACCGAAATGCTCCCCAGCCCTTCCCCGCCGGGGCAGGAGGGTTTGCGCCCGCGCCGCCTGTCCTCGGCTGCCGGGTGAGCCGCGCAGGCCATGCCGAGCACGGTGAGGATGCTATGAATTTTTAAACTCCTGAAAGCACAAATGGAGCAGTTCGCCTGGCTGGGAGATGGGATTTCCGACGCAGCAGAGAGGCTTTTGAAGAAAATACTGCCTCTCCCGAGCTGCACTTCCCCTGGGATGACGAGCCCGGAAACCCGGCGCGCTGGGTCCAGCGCAGGACCCGAGGGCAGCCCCGTGGGACAGCACACCTGGGCCAGAAGTTAAGGACCAAACCGATGGCCCGGGCACCCTCTGGCCAGGCTGCCTGGTCCTGGGGCTCGCCCGGACCCGCCACCCCCCCGGGTCCCTCTGCAGCACCTTCCTGTCGACAGCGAGACAAACCCACGCACGCTCGACCCCACGGCCTGGCTGCAGACACGCACGACGTGACAGCACACGCACACACACATACGTGCACACGCGTGTGCATGCACAAGCTCATCACCTTCCTTTCTCCCCAGAGGCTGTTCAGGCCACGCAGGAGCCTCATTCCTTTATCCGAGCATCCATCATCGCCCCTTGCCTCTGCCGAACGGCAGCAGCGCCGAGGCAGGGAAAGCGCTGGACCCGCGCCGACGGCTCTGCCTGCCGCACTGCCCGCGTCTCAGCCCGCTCTCCCGCCCCGGTCGCACTCCCAGCTGCCTCGGCAGAGAAACCGGAGAAACCCCAAAGGAATCGCGGCCGGGGACCACGAGCCACCACTGCAACACAACTCGACGGTGCCCGGGGCTGGTGCCGGAGAGGCCCCGTGGCCGGGGAGGAAGCAGTTAAGCTCTGACCCTCTGCCGAGAGGGAACCGGCCAGAAACACGTGTGAACCGGAAAGCAAAAAAAATCCCCCGGAGAGGGTGACTTACCTGTTGGAGGTAGAGGAAGGCTGGAGGACAGGGGAGAGAGTGAGGAAGCATGCCTGAGTTGGAGACAAGGAGGCAGCCCGAGTTAGCCATGGAGCACAGCATGTGTCGACAGGTAGCCGTGAAGCTGCTCGCGGGTCCGTCCTCTTCCGCACACCGCTATCCTCGTCTTCCCAGCTCGCCCCTCGGGCTCTCCCCTCCTCGGCCGTCCCTCCCGACCCCTCGGCGCTAGTTAGGAGGGATTCATCTGCGGCAGGCCGGCTGCGCCGCGCACCCCGGGAGCAGCGCTCGGCTGTTCACTTCGGTGCCATTAGACACTGGCACTGAGCGCACGGTCTGCAAAGGGTGTGTGTGAGCCAGAGCGGGAGCGGGGAGAGAGAAAGGAAGGGGAGGAGGAAGGGAGAGAGGGCGAGGGAGCGAAATAAAAGGGGTGGGAGTTGGAGGAGGAGGGGGAGTCCCCTGTGCATTCAGACATCAAACAGAGCTCTGTATAAAATGAAGAGAATCCGTAATGACATGAGAACAGCTGATCCCGCACTTAACCCCTCCGCCGCCGCCGCTCGCAGATGGCTTCCCCGCCGCCCGGGCAGCCCCTCGCAGCCCCCAGCCACGCGCTGCTGCGCTGGGGAAGCAGGCGGGCAGGATGGGGCCAAGCGGGCAGAACCGTCTCCCTTCCCGGCGCTGGCTCCCAAGGGAAGAAGGGTCTTACCGGGAGTTTCGGTGATGCAACACGGGCGCCCTGGGAAGCCGTGCCGAGCAGCCGGCAATTCCAGCCGCGCAGCCCCCGCGATGGCAGCGCCTCGCCGCCACGCCGGGCAGCCGCGGGACTCCCCCACGCACACACAGCCGGACACGTGCACACGCACCACGCTCTCCTTGGGAGACACACACGCAGACAGGGACGGCCGCGCTGGCAGGGACGGGCAGGGAGCCATGCAGCAGACCCAGCTCCGCCTCCCCGGAGAGGCACATACCTGCTCATGCCTGCAGCCCCGCAGCACGCACGGCCCCAGCAGCCACGCGCTGCGCCGCCACGGGCTCACGCCACGGCGGGCAGGGCCGGCAGCCCGCTGGCCTTCCCTACAAGAGCAGCCGCGGCCGCAGCCTCAGCACTGCCTGCACACCCTGGGCGCCGGCAGCTCGGCCCCACCAAGCGCAAAGGCGTGTGAGCCCCGGGCAGGGCCTGCTCCCGGCAGCCTGCGAGCCCCCCCGCCTGCCAGCCAGCCCCCGTTGGCAACGGGGAGCCCGGCACCCCGGGGTGACATAGAGGGGCCCTGCCCACAGGCACCGGCTTCCCCACACTCCCTGGAGCGATGGGGACCCCCTGCCCGAGCACCTACCGCCGGCGGCGGGCAGGGGGCCAGCCCCGGCAGAGCTCAAGAGGCTTTTTGGCATTTCGGACTGGCCTGCCGGTGCTGCCAGCAGCCCTGATGCATTAACACCATGCACACCTCTGTCACAGCTGCCATGGCAATAGCCTACGTGCCAGTGCCCGCGAGGGATAGCTGGCGTGGGCACACATGTGTGCTCATTCGGGTCCCTGGTCCCACCTCGTGCCTCCTCCCATCGCGGCCCTGCGGCAGCCCCGGCACCCTCTGGTGCCATAGAGCTCGGCGCTGGCATGGAGGTCCCTGCTCCAGCGCCCCACACCCCTGGCGCTGCGTCGCACCCGACTTCAGAGCCGCGGCCAGCGACGAAGCAGCCGGGACGGTGTTGTGCTTGGGTATATGGGAAACGAAACCTGGGCTCAGTTCACTTTCCATCTTGGCCAAATGTGATGCACAAAGGCAGGTCTGTGCCAGCAGCTGCTGATGCTCCGTCTCCGCCGGAGCCTCCAGCACACGACCAGCCCTATTCAGAGGCTGGGATTTTCCACAGTATCCCCAGACATAGCGACATGCTGCAGTGTCCTGGTACGCTCGCAGCGGTTCCCGTTTCTGCTGCAGATACTCAACAGCAGCGGCGTGTGGCACGGTCGGCCCAGAGCCACCGGGCAAACCTGGTGGAAACAAACAGCTCTGGGAAAAGCCGTCCTGAAAAAGCGGCGTCTGGGGCCAAGGGGGTGCCAGCCCCCCTGTGGGGTCCTGCTGCTGGGGTGACCACGCTCCAAAGGGACCGCAAGGCACCAAATCAGGGAGGGGATGCTGGGCCAGGGGGAGGGTTTCTCATCACTACCGCCCCGCAGTACTGAAAGCCGAAAGGAGCCTGGCAGCGACATCCGCTACCAACAGCATCCTCGAGCCGCTGCTCCCTGTGAGAAGCGCGGGCTGCAGCGAGCTCCCATGTCCCACCACAACTGCTTGCCCTCCAGCTCCCAAGGGACCACAACAAATCCCGATGCGGTGGCCCATCCTGCACACCTCAGTGCTCAGACCCTGTGCTCCCTGCTTGCCTCCAGCTCCCCTTCCCCAGAGACTCCCGTGGCCCCGGTGCCACGTTCCCCGACATGCTCCAGTGCCCGGGGCAGGACGGGAGGCAGCTTTGCAAGGACTGGGGGACAAACACGTCCTCCCCCAGCCCCTTGGGCAGCTGTGGGGAGAGGGGTCCCACCAGGCACCCACAAGCACCTGAGCACCACACCGCACCCTGGCACAGGGCGAGGGATGCCCTGGGCAAGGTGACAGGCAACTCCAAAGGCCCTGGGCCGATCTGGCTCCACCGTGGCTCCTGCACTGCTCTCAGGCAGAGGTGAAAAGGGAAGGGCATAGCCCGATGCTCTGGGCTTGCAGTGCCCAACCAAGCAAACCACGTGAGGCGGGAGCCGGCTCCAGGATGAGGTAATCTGCCCGTCCTCCCCCGCGCCGGAGCCTGGCTCCGGGCAGGGTGACTCAAAGGCACTCCTGGCTGGTGGCAGCGCCATGAGCCCTGGCACTGCCCTGAGCCAGCAGCCCGCGTCGCAGGAAGGTCCGGGCTGGCTCCAGCCGCAGGGCAAGGAGAGACGCTGCTTTCCTGCAGGGAGAGCACGTGGAGCGACGTGCTGGGCAGATACCCCAGCCCCGACCCTGCTGGTGCAGACCCTCTGCACCACCGGCAGCGGCAGGAACTGGCCACGTCTCCCAAGGATAAATACCTCAGCAGTGGGGGAACCGGGCACAACTCCGGGAGCTGAGGAGTGTTTGAGTCTCCTCTCTCCCTCTCCAGCCATCACCAACACCTGCCTGGCTGCAGAGATGCCCCCACAGCAGCAGGGAGCCCCCGTGGGACACCAGCACGGCAGGGCTGCATCAACCCACTGGCCGCCTCCAGAGTGGGGAACATGTCCCCGGCCACCACCAGCTGATTTCCCTCACCCTGCTGCTCCCAGCCACCCCGGCGGTGACGCCATGCTGCAGCCCCGGCCGACGGCACCGGCAGTGGCACCAGGACTGTGCCGGGGCAGCCGCATGGTGCCCGGGCCCAAGAAGCCCCGGCCAGGGCTACCCAGCCCCG
Organism: Gymnogyps californianus; assembly: GCF_018139145.2. NCBI lineage: Eukaryota > Metazoa > Chordata > Aves > Accipitriformes > Cathartidae > Gymnogyps > Gymnogyps californianus. The sequence goes on from NC_059489.1 coordinate 568,322, forward strand.
TGGAGCCGCAGTCCCGGAGGAACCCCTCCGAAACTGAAGTCTCCTGGAATGAAAGTTTATTTATCTGTTTAATTAAGATGTGTTCACCAGGCGCACAGACCCCGTTCCATCTGTCTCACTTACAGCCGCGTCCCAGTAAAATTAAACCTAATAAATATCAGACGAGGGAAAGCAAAGGGCACATGTAAGATATATGATCAAAGGCAGAAGTTGCACAGGGCTGCAGTTCTAAGCACATCTTTCTCTCTGCCCTTCGGGGATGGGTTGGCGATGTGCTCCCATGCACAGGATGGGGCTGGCTTTCCTTCAAATCAGCACTATTTTGATTTTTTATTTATTTTAAATGAACCCTTGAGGGCTCCTTGGTTTTGTTTTCTGGAAGAGGGAGAACAACATGGCACCGGGACAGGAGCAGCCTCAGCCGCTGGTCCGGAGCCCAGCGAGGCATCGGAGCTGAGGGGCAGAACCTGCGCTGGGAGGGCTGACGGGCGTGTGCCCCCCGAACCGCCGAGGGAACCCACCGGGGAAAGCGTGATGCTTCAGGCTGCTCCCAGGCAGCCGGGATGTACCGGCCGCACGTGGTCGGGAGCTGGCCCGGCAGCAGAGACCCGCCGGGAGGTGCCCAAGGCAGCTGGTGCGGCACTGCCGGCTCCCGCTCCCGGGAGAGATGCCAGAACCGCCGGGCGCTCAGCTCCCCTCTGAGGCACGCTTGCCTCCGCCATTTGGAAACTTTATCCGACAGAAACGAGGGCTCCGAGGTCTGCCTGGAGCCCTGGCCAGGGCTCTGCCCCGAGCCTGCCTGAGCACGCGGTGCTGTGCAGACTGGAGATGTGGCTGCGGCACATCCCACGCATCCAGGTGCCGAGGGGCCCTTGCGCATGTTGCACCAAGCCCCTGAGCACACATCAGACCTGCTGCCCGCCAAGAGCTGCCCCCAACGCCATGTCCAGACCCCCGACCTGCCCCCACACGGGATGCAATGGGAAATTGCAGCCCCCAGCACTGCAGTCCTCAACGGGACGCCATCCCACACCCTCTCCCGGCAGAGAGGGATGACACGGTGGCCCACGGACCTGCTGTGGGGACGCAATGCACAACCACGGGTGGGCTGGATGCCCCAGGGGCTGCAAGTGTCCGGTGTTTGACGGGACCCCCGTGGCAACCCCAGCGCGCACCTGCAGTGCAAAGCTGGGGCGCGGGCCCAGACGCTGCCGCTTGGGAGAGCTGCCAAGAGGGGACGCAGGTCAGGCCGAGGCACAACTGCCGCCGCAAGGACCGGTGAGCTTGGGTGCTCCCAGCCTCCACGGGGTCAGCCTGTGAGCGCAGCGCCGGTGGCCCCGCAGCACCCAGGGAGCAGGACACCCGTCTAGTCCTCTCCTCCCACCCGCTCCAGAATGCCCCCAAGCCGCAGCATTCATTAATTAAAAGCTCATTAGTAGTTAGTCATAGACATAAAGTGATTAGATGAAGGCGCTGACGGATCTGAGCTGCTGCGAAGCAAAGAGAAGGTCCCGCGCCCCCGTTGGCTCGGCTGCAGGGAGTGCCCCACCGCTGGGCGCAGACCAGGACAGCAAGAAGGGACCGACAGAGGTGACGGGTGAGAGCACCGCGTGCCAGTGGGCTCTGCCCCACTGCCGAGAGGTCCCTGCCCACCGCTCCGGCCACCTCTATGCCGCTGCTCCCTCTGCCCAAGCTCCCCCTGGGCTCTCCTGGCCCCTCTGTGCAGTGGCAGCATCAGGATTTACTGGGACTGGACTGGGACGCCTCTCCCAGAGTGTGACAGGTGCCAATGAGCACAGGAGGAGTGGGAGGCCACGGGGGCTGCGCAGGCTGAGCGTTCCCAGGCAGGGGTCCCCCAACTGCGGGACCTGCCGGCACAGAGCACCCAGCACTGGCAACAGCATAAACCAAAGCGCTTCCTCCTGCTGCCGGCATCGCCAGCCCTGGCCGTGTCGCAGCTCCTGGCCCGGCCAGCTCAGCTCACACCGTCCCAGTGCCACATGCTGCCCCGAATCCCCGCACGCTCCCCCATCTCTGGAGATGGCCACACAGCCGCCTATAGATTCCTGGCTTCTTGCTCCATCTCTAAAAGACAGATGTGGCTTAAACTAACCGCAGGCATACTGGCACCCGATATGGCCGTTACGGAGCAGCCCTGACAGGGCACAGGGACCCCCACGGAGCATGGGTGGGATGTTGGGGAGGATGCCCGGCTCCCCGAGGACGCCTGGCCGAGCCTCCTCTGCACGCAGTTAAACTTCCTCTCTGTCTCCCCCTGCTCCTTCCTCCTCCTCCTCCAGCAGCTCTCGGGGGGTCACTGGAGCCCCGCCTGCTCTGAACTCCCAAAGAAGCCGGAGATTGTACTGAAAAACTCTGCTCTGCGCCTTCCCAGCACCTTTGCTGCTGCTGACCCAGATCCTGCGTCTGCCCCCAGCTGCTGCAGCCCTGCCTGCCACAGCGGCCGTGAGGTTACAGATCCCAGGCAGGGGTGGTGATGTCAGCACCCGCATATGACATCACCAGGTGAGGAGGGGACCATGACCAACACACAGCAAGGATCTGAGACAGCAGCTGTGGCAGCCGGGAGGGGAGCAGAAATGCAGAGAAAGCACATGAAAGGTTAACGGGATCTAGGGAAAAACACCACCTCACTGAAACTTTCCTTGCCCGCTGCAGGGGGGACGGGACTGGGGCCTGGAGATGCTTCCACCTCTGGCCAGAGCTGCCAGCGCCATGCAGAGCTGGAAAGCGGCTGGGCCAGCACCCAGCGATGTCCCGCTGCCCCTCGTGCCATCCCTCCTCTGCCCTTCAGTCAACACGGGAAGTGCCTCGCGACCCTCGGTACTCTCCACAAAACGGAGCCCAGGTTGCAGCCGTCCTGCAAGACACACGAGCAGGGAAGCCGGTGTCCCCCCGTCATCCGGCACCAGCAAACGGTGCACAGGCACCTCCCGGCAGCCAGCCATGTCCGAGCTCTGTGGTCACTGCGGGACATGTGGCAGCTCCCACAGGGACACAGTTTACACCTCTGGTTGGGCAGGACAAGCAGGAGCTTGTCACCGCAGCAGCGAGAGAGCCTGGCTTCTTGCCTTCAGTCAGCGCGGCCCTTCCTAAAGCCCTTTCACTTGACAAAATATTTACATGAAATAGCAATTAAGCTCCCTAGATTTAATGAGAATTAACATGCAGGCAGCAGAACTGTGGCAGAACAGATGCTGCCGAGCACCTCGAGCTCGTGGGCTGGGTGGGCAGCATCGGCAGGGCCGTGGCAGGTAAAACGGCTGCACCGCACTCGGCAGGGTGTGCCGCACCGGTGCTGCCGGGGTCAGAGCCACAGCCACCGCAGGACCCGGCGCAGGATGGAGGGTGACGCAGGAATGATGGAGGGCGATGCAAGGAATGACCAACTGCAGACCCAGGGACCCAAAACGCTGCATTCCCAGAGCCCCCCTTCTTCAAGGTCAGACCTGCTGCCCGATGAGGGGTTCCCAAGAAAACGCACCCCCCCGAGCTGGTGCAATGCTGCACACCGGCCTTGCAGGCTGCAGCGGGGGGCTTCGGCAGCAGCCCGTGGGGCGCCAGCACAAGGGGCAGGATGGGACGGTCAAGGCTGCCCGGGGGGGTTAGCGCATCCCCGAGCAGGGGCGAGAGCAGGGGCGCGCGTGGCACTGCTGGTGCTGGGCACAGGGCAGCCTGGGCTGGGAGGCCACTGGGAGCGGCAAAGAGGTGACGTGGGCAGAGGGGGAGCACCAGGCAGGAGGTGCTCTGGAAGCAGACACTCAATCCTCATTATAAGGCTTTTTAAATGCACAGACAAGATATTAGCGTTTAAACAGGCTCTAGGACTCCAGGGCAAACTTTAAAAATCATAATATTTATAGAACCCTCCTTCCACTTGCCCCACATGCTCTTTATTTCGCCTGCAATTACTGCTAATTTGAAGACATTTTGCTTTGGCATCTCAGCCTCTTGCGGTGTCGATTACCGAGCCACCCGCTGCCGCCTGCCACCGCAGCGCTCCCCGCAGCGCTCCCGATGGTGGCCACGCTCCCACCACGCAGGGAAACCAAACCCCTCTGCTTCCTCCCACGCTCGCGACGCCAAGAAATGATGCTAAGCCGCTCTGCTGGGAGCAAAGCCCTCACCTGGCCTCTCTCCCGGCAGGGCTGGGGATACCGCTGCATCCCACACGATGCCGAGACCCGGCCGTCCCAGGCTTGCTGGCTACGTGCACCACACAAGACGGGGAAGGGAGACCCTCGAGCACCACTGCCCTGCCCCAGGCAGCAAACGCATTGTGGGGAGCTGCGCTTGGAGCTCCCACGGGGACAGGCACCCCGGTGCTGCTGCCCCGTGCCCTGCACCGGCTGGAGCTCCACGAAGCCACGCGGCGCCTATGGAACCGCAAGCGGAAACTCCAGAGCAGTTTGCTTTCACAGCCGTGGCAGCTCATTAAGTCCCTGGGCAGAATTAACGCCTTAGCAGGAGAAGGCTCTGCGAGCCCCGACGGGCTCCTGACCGGCGGGGATCGGCAGCTGCACCAAGATCTCTCATGACAAAGCACCTTACGCCTGAAAGCTGCTTCCCTGAGAAACAATGAATTCGCATTATCCTCTTCCTCCCCATAAGCTCCTTTCCCCACATCCCCCTTCACCCGGCTCTGTCTGCTCTGCTGCTTGCTCCAAATTCCAGGGGAGTGCAGCTCTCCAGAGCGTGTAATCCCCCAGGGGCTGCCGCAGCCCCCCGGCCCCCCACCAGCTCAGCCAGCTCCAGGGGAGTGGGAGAGAAGGGGTGGAAGGAGCTGGTGCCACTGGCTTGAGCCCCGGTTCATGGGCTGGGGTGCCACAGGGAGCCCCCCGGGATGGTGCAGAGCCTGACGCTTAGCCCAGCTCCTGCACCTTTGGGGAGGACGTGCAGCCCCACGGGAGGCTGCTGGCCTCCGTCCATTTCCCCTCTGCTCGCTGTCCCCGCCGCACCAGGAGAGGAGCTCGCACCCGCATTCAGCATCCCGTCCCCGAGCAAAGTGCCTGGACAGACCCCATCAGGCCCCCCTCCTCCCCGTCCCTGCTCAAAGCCCTTGGGATGGCCAGAGGGGTCTCAGCCGGTCCTCCACCAGCCGTCCCCCTGGATGGCTTGACAGCTCCACTAGCGCAGGGAGAGCCTGAGCCCCCGCAGAGCCCAGCCCTCCCGCCCAGCCATGCCCCCCGGCTCCGGGCTCAGCGGGGGACGAGCAGACAGAACCGTGGGGCCCCGCAGGCTCCAAAGCGCCCGAACAGGGACTGCAGTGCCGCAGAGGGGCCTCGGGGTCCCCATGGGGATCCCAGCAGCCTCGGCCACCAACTTCAAGCTTGGGATACAAGTGTGGGGGCCACCCTGTGAGTGGCCTCCAGATCCTGGGTGGGCACCCGTGGGGAGCAGACCCCCAGGCGAGAGAAGCTGGCTGCTGCTCCGCACAGACCCATCACCTGAACGCCCCGCTGCCACCACAGACCCGCACCCCCCTCCTACCACAACCCCCCAGGGCAGGCTCCGGAGCCCACCACTCACCAACCCGGCACAGCCGAGAGGGGATGGGATGGGGTGGGGGGGTGTTTCTGGGCAGCCTCCAGCCACCCTGGGCAGGTGAGGGGGCCACTGCCTGCAGCCAGCACTGCGTGGAGCTTTGAGGGAGCGGAGGGGAGGCAGGACGGTGGTTGGGGGGTGCCCTCAGGCAGGGATGAGGCCACAGTGCCCAGGCAGGGACCCCTGCCTGCCTCTGCCGCTGCCCCGTCCCTCCCTGATGCCAGGCCTGCCTCCAGCATTGCAGCCCGTCCCCTGCCCGCTGCCTGCAAGCCATAGGGCAGCGAGCACCTTGCCGGAGAAGGAAAGCTCTCCCTGGCCAGCAGCTCAGCTGGGAAGCAACAACGGCAAGAAAAGACCCCGACCCCGAGCAAAACCCTGGCAGAGAGGGAGAGGAAATGCCCACCTTTGGTGGTGGTACCTACCCAAAAATACATCATCATGTCAGCAGTGGGGTGCTGAGGAGCTCCACGGGATCGGCGGGAGGGTGGTGGGCTGCTCCCCGACTCCGGCTGCGCTGGGCACTGCTCCTCCTCGGTGGGCTCTCTCCCCTCGGGCGCTCGCTGTCCGGCTCCAGCGCCAAGGGCCGGCGCGGCCGCGTACCCTGTGCACTTGCCTCCCTCCCCAGCACGCGTGGTTGCTTGCCGCAGGCCACCGCACGCTTCAGAGCTGGCTGCCGGCATCCGACATGCTGCTGGTGGGAGAGCAGGGGCCGGAGGACGGACGTGGGGGCAGCCCCTGGCGTGCAGCGGGGCAGGGGCTTATTCACCCCAGAAACAAAAACAGGAGAGGGAGGGATAAAAATGAAATCCTCTCTGGCGTCTTTAAGAGCAAACGGAAGGGCGACCGTGCGAGGGGGAGCCGACCCGCTCCCCAGCCGGAGCACCCGGGCCGGGGTCTGGAGCCAGGCGGCCGGGCTGGGTGTTGGGGGGCAGCCGGCAGCAGCAGCGTGTGCGCTCGCCGGCGCAGCGTGGGCTCCCGCGCTGACACCCGGAGGAGCCGATGTCCTGCCTCAGCATTTTTCAAGCTACCCTGTCAATAAGGGAATCGGTCGCTCTCGCGGTTAACCTGCAAGCTGCCAGCCGGCTCCCGGCACCCCCCCGGCGGGCAGCGGTTTGCATGGCCGCCCACTCCGTCTCTGCTCCCGGCAGGCAGGGATGCTCGGCCGGGGTCCGGCAGGCCCTGCTGGGACGGGCTATCTTGGGGGGCCCAGCATCGCCCGCTTTGCAGGATGCGGCCGAGCTGTGGCCCGAGGAGGAGCAGAGCCAGCCGCCCCCAGTCCCCGTCTGCGGGAGCAATGGGGACGGTCCCTGCCCAAGCCGGCTGCCCTGCAGCCCGGGATGTGGCCGCTGTGGTCTGCACAAGAAGGGCACCCAGAAGTCCCCACCACCACTGGGGCAGAGGCCATCCCTCGAGCCCCAGCATGGCACCCTGGCAGACCCCCAGGACAGAGGCTGGATGGAGACCCCATCCCACATGGGAGAGCTGCGGGACCGGCCAAGATCCTGCACGGGAGGTGGGGGGAGAGCTGGCTGCAGGATGGGCCATGGGGACAAGCCCTGCTCGGGCTCTGCCCGCAGCCTGGCAGCAGCGTGGCTCCTCCACCCGCGGGGTAGCGGGGCTCCCGGGGCGAGATGGACCTTCCCCGCGGGGAGCAAGCTCCCAGCCGCCTCCGGCACACGCCGCAGGCACGGCGGCTCGGCAGCAGGGCAGTGCTGCTTGTCAGGCACTAAATCTCCCGTCCTCCTGGGGCACCGCTCGGCAGAGGAGAGCGAGGGGACCGCGTGCGCTGAACCAGACACAGGAGCAAGGGAATAAATAAGAGTAAGGGAAGGCACAGGAGCGAGAGGGGTGGCAGATCGGTCTCTGGGGCCCAGCTGGCTCTGACATCTCCAGCCCCATAATCATATTCAAAGCAGAGCCGGGCTGAGGCATTTCTCCTCCAGCACAGCAATAAAAGAAAGCAACACTCTCAATAATTCAGCACCAGGAGAGGGTGATAAAGCAGAGGAGCCACCACTGCAGGCAGCTGGGGCGTGGGGCTTCCCACTCCCTCTTACATCTTGGTGATCAAAACCCTCTCCTCCTTCTCTGTGCCCCAGCCATGGCCTGGGGCCCCACAGCCTGCTGGACCCCCACGCTGCTGCATGGGACGTGCTCTCGGCGTGTGCCGGCTGCATGGAGACCCGGGGCAGAGGGGCCCAACGCAGCAGAATCAAACCCCTCCATCACCATGCAAGCCAAAACGTGGCGGGGTCACTGGGCAGGGGGGCAGCACCATCTCGGAGCCAGGGCAGGGTCGGCAGTGGGAGCACTTCCCCAGCTTGGCTCCCTGGCCCAGCTCTCTTCCCAGCGCTGTTTCACCTTCTCCCACTTCAGCATCCCCAGCCCCACGTCCATGCACGTCCCTCACCCTGAGGCGCCTTTGCAAACAGCGCCCCGTCACCCCGCAGCCACGTCCTAGCTCTCCCATCCAAACCGGGTGCCGGGGCTGCTCAGCCACAGGACACCGACCCCACTGCTGCTGCCGCCTCCCCTCTGCTGCGGGGCACGTCTCCTCTCCAGACACAACCACGCGGCCATGGTCTGGCGTGTTCCGGGCACCCGCAGCCCACCGCAGCCCCAGGGACTGACCCGAGTGCCACCTGTCCCCCGCACGCAGCCGGACACCGGGACAGAGCAAAGCCCTCGCTTCGGCACGGGGAGCAAGTTGCAAAGACATCAGTAGAGACACCATTGCCAGAGGTGGGGGCAAGCCCTGGGCCCGCAGGGAGCTCCCTGCCTGTCCTGCTGCCCAGCCCCAACGATCACCCATGCCCTTCCTGCGCTGCACCAGGGCTGCCAGGTTTTGCTGAATGGCCCAGCATGGAGCCAGCCAAAGCTTGGACTCTCACTCCGGCATGGAAGCAAACCACTGTGCCGCAGCAGCCCCGGCACCCTGTGCCCCGGCCCCGCAGCCCACGCCACTGCTGCCGACCGGCATGTTTCCCCCCCAGGCTCACACCCACAGCCCAGCCTTCGTCCCATTAATCCTGGCTCCTGGCTCGTGCTGCCTGCAAGCCCAGCTCCCACCCCAGCCTTCCCGCTCCCGCTAGTGGCTCCTTTTCCACATTTCTCATGGCATCTCAGGACCCTTCTGGACCATAACCCCCTCCCAGTGGGTCACCTTCATCCTTGTCCTGCCGATGACAGAGATGAGAGCACTCCCCCCCCAGACACCTCTTTCCTCCATCACTTTTGCACAGTGACAGTTCCCCGGTGCCCAACGCCACTGCCTCGGCCACCCCCACCATCTGGTCCCACTGCTGCACAGGCACCTCCAGACCAGTGCCAGGGCACGGAGCGATGGATGCATCAGTGTCCTCATCCCCAGCCCCTTGTCTTATCTTTGCTCCTCTGCTTTACCAGCTTAGATCGGGGGGAGCACAGGTTTGTGCTGTACTCAGCAGGATGGACCTTTGGGGGGACTGGGTCCCCCCACCCTGCGATAGGACCAGAGTCTACTGCTGTGAAGCCCAGCAACACGAGGTTACAATGGGAAGGAGCCATCCCCGTCTGCCCAGCAGGCACTGGGCTGGCAGGGGTCACCCAGCCTGGCCCCCGCCTTTCACATGCACGAGCCATCGCCTGCCCGAGCTGGGTCTCAGCCCAGGGGACACCATGAGCTGGTGTGACACCTCACGGCACAGGCTGCAGGACCCCAGGGGCAAACATCCCCCACGGTGGGCAACTGCCAGGTCAGGGCCAGGACCTGGGGCTGGTACCACCCTGGTAAGGGCAGGGTCCCCTCAACAGGCTTCCCCAGGGACCGCTCCTGGGAGCCGCACAGACAGACAGACAGACAGCAACGTCAGCACACACGGACAGCTCACAGACACTGTAGCCCTCAGCCCTCCTCACCCGGGACTCACACCACTCACGTCATGCCTGCACGGGGGCTCAGCGCCCAGTGGGTGCCGGGGGCCACTGGCGGAGAGAGGCGGGCAGCCTTCCTCCCGGCCCTCCCCGGCGCACGGCTCTGCGCCTGCCCACCTGCCCCTGCCGGACCCCGGAGCCGTGGGCAGAGGGTGCTGCCCTATCCCACCCGGCCCCGCACAGCTCGGGCAGCAGCACCCATTGCCTGCCCCTAAACATGCAGGTTTTAGCATGCAGCTTTTAGCGTGGACCCCGCAGGGACCCTGGGCCCCGAGAGCAGCGGCTCAGGCTGCGCAGCCGAGGGGGCCCAGGAGCCGCTGCCCGAGCCCCAGAGCAGCCCCTCGCCTCTCCAGCCCGTCAGAAACCAACGCCTCTGTACCTTTTATTCAGCCCAGCTCCTCCTGCGGTGCTCGCGCTGGGCTCTCTAAGAAAAGACAAGAAAGAGGAGGAAGAATTAAAATCAATGATCGTCATCGCTAACCTCCTTACAGTCAATGCTATTTGCTCATTGACTGGCAAAATGTTCGAATACGAGTATGAACGTGAGCGTTATCTCTCTGGGCGCACTGGGAAACCTGCCCTGGTTAAGAGCCGCAGCCAGGCTGGGGGCTCAGCCCGGGGCGGCCGAGCCCCGATGCCGAGCAGCAGCAGCGCCTGCCCACACTATGCACAGGGCGATGGGAGCAGGACCCTGCCTCCAGCTCTGCCAGCACACCTTGAACCTGACCCAGCTCCTACGGACCATGGGCCCCTTCCTCAGCTTCCCCGGGACTCTGCAAGTGCAGCCCCGGCCCCACGCACAGCCCACGGCTCAGTGCGGTTGGATAGGACACAGCCATTGCCGAAGCGCTGGACACACAGCCAGTTTGGCGTGCCCCAAGCCCTCTGCCCACCCCGGCTCGCTGCACGCACCCAAGGATGCTCCTGCGTTTCTGCCCCCCGGCCGTGCCTGTCCCTGCCCCTTGCTCCCCGGCACGGTGCCATGCTCCTGCGAGGAGCAAGCCCTGCAGCACACAGCTCTGCTGCTGCTGTCCCGGCTTCGGGCACTTCTTGGAGAATATCGCCAAATTTCAAAGAAAACTTCCTGAAAGCTGCACTTCAACTAATTGGCTTTTGCAACATTGCCAACGCAAATGTTCATAAATCATGTCAGACCCTCAAAAATAATGAGAACAGCTTATACATCACGAGAGTTTTTTAAGAAGAGTAAGCGAGGGTTATTTCTGTTTGTTAACCGCTTCTTTGGGGACCTGGAGGTGTCGAGTCCCGCAGCCTCTCCCCGCCTGCCCAGGCGGGCAGCAACAGCTCTACTTTTAAATGCCGGAGCTGCAATACTCTTCTGATCCCCCGCCCCAGAAGGCAGCACCCTAAGACAAGGCAGCCCTGGGTGCACAAGCATGGGTGTAGGGACCCCGTGCCTGGGGCCAGGCGAGCAGACGCTGCTCCAAACCCACGGCCAGATCCCTGCGAGAGCACGGCCCACGGATGGTCCAGAGGCACAGCCACACGCAGCGGTGGCTCAGGAAGAGCGGAGCCGGTTCCCAGGCACTTCTGTTAGCAAACACCGCTCTTAGCTGCACAGCAGGATAATCAATTATGGTAATTCCTGCCTCAATGAATCAGATTCACGGAGGAGCACAGCTCATTAGGCTGGTGCTGACTTCCATTAGTGCTCTTATGATAAAAACCGTCCAGAAAGCTCTCACCCAGCCAGGCTCGGGGGTCTCCCTTCCCCGGCCCCCCATGCCATGGCAGACTCAGCTGTGGGACGCGGGTGCCCTAAAAAAGTTGGTTGGAAACTCCCCGGTCCCCAGCAGCGAGGGGACACCCCCACAGGGCCGTGGGCCCGGCAGAGCCTCCTGCCTCGCAGCAACCGCTCCCGAGGTCCTCCTCGGCTTCGCCAAGGCGGCGCTCACCAGGATCCCTGGCAGGGAAGGCAGGAGACGGCAAAGCAGGAGCAGAGAACTCCAGCGTGTGCTACAGTAGCTTTGGGTGTGCTGGGAACCCAGACAGCCTGTTTGGCAATGAATAATTGAAGGACGCTCGCTCTCCTCGGGGAGGTACGGTGATGGGTAAAATCTCATTTCCCAAACACATTTCCCAAGGAAGGCGCCTTCTGAGAAACTCCCCACAGCAGCTTGGGGCCCCGGCAGTCAGGATGCGCCGTGCTTGCCTGCATGGCCAGGGAGCTCGCCGAGCCCGGCACCAGCCCAGGCAAAAATCTCAGGTGGTCCCAGGCACCACAGGGATCGGGATGCTCAGCCAACACCTCCCCATCCTGCCGCACATGCCAAAGCAGGAGAGGAAAAGCCCCGGCAGAGCATTGATGGGAGGTGGGCTAGGAGCAGCTCAGGGCTCTGGGCGATCGGGGTCAGCGTTACTGGGGGGATCTTGCTCCTGCTCCTGTTTTCTGACAAAGCTCCGGGCTGATCGGCTCCAGCAGAAGCCCCGAGCAGCCTTGCAGGGACCTGTGTCCAGAGCAGGCGAGCCCAATACAGGTCAGCTAGCAAGCAAAACCCAACCCAGCTAAAACCACCTGGATCCAAAGCGGGATGTCTGCACGGGGCCCCCTTGAAATGCAGCCTGCGTCACCCAGCCCGGCAGCTGCACGGGGCCCCATGGATGCTGCACCCCAACAGCCCCCATCCCCGCTTTGCAACCGTGAGGCAAACCCTGCGGCAGGCCTGGGCTAGCCACCCTGCTCCGCTTTGCTGGGAAACTTCTCAGTAGTTTTTCAAAGTACGTTTTGACCCCCCTTCCCTCCACCAAAAATCCTAAATTAATTTTGCTTTTAATTAAATTCATTAGCAAAGATTATCTGGCTGAGGAAAAATAATATCCTACCCCTCCCCCAGCAGCCCTCTCTATTTATATCCCCTATATACATAAGCAGCAGCGAATATTTCTTTATGGGCCATTAAAGGTTTAATGTTTAATTTATAACCACGTTCTCTGGCGGGCGGGATGGCCAGGCACAATGTCAACACTTTTAATTAAATGAGAAGGGTTGTGTTTTTTTTTTTAACTAAGAAAGAGAAAACGCCCCGTTCCCAGCAGCTCCTGGAGGTGCGTGGCAGGAGCGGGCAGGGGGCCGGGGCGTGGGGCTGGCTCCCGCAGCTCAGCTCTCAGGATGTGTTTCACCACCGTCCGGCTCTGCCCGGCTGCCTGCTGCAGAGCCGGGGCTGTGCCGTGCTGCCAGCCAAGAGCTGCAGGCAGGAGATGCTCGGGCAGCACCCAGAGGAGCCCCGGCTCTCACGGCGGGGCTGGGTGAGGGGCTGTCACCAGGATGGCTTTAGGGCTGAGTCCTCAAACCAGCGGCTCCAGTCCAGAAAGCGCAGCCAGTTCTTGGGGACAGTGACAACACACGGCGCTGCCCCCTCTTTGGTAACCCCCTTCCAAATACTGCAACGGGCCGGCTCCTGCCTGCCCAGGGGACCCGCTCTGCCTCGCCGAGCCCGGCCGCAGGCAGGGTGTGCAGGTGGAGCAGCACACGCACCGCTCGCTCCTTCCTGGGGACAAGCAGGGTCCCCGGCACAGGGCTGGCTGCCAGCTCCAGCCGCAGGTTCCTTGGGGGCAAAGGCGAGAGTGTTGCACCGCGGGGCGAGGGCTGCTGCGGGCGCGGGCGATGCTGAGCAACCTGCAGCTCCCCCCACCCAGGAAGAACTGTGTCCCTTTGGCAAGGGACAACCGGAGCCCATCAGCCCGCAGGGAGGGGACGGCACGGCCCCTGCCAGTATTGCCAGTCCTAACTCTGGTTACCAAACCACCAGCCTGAGTAATTACTGTGAACCTTTCAACCGAAACTCTTGCTGCAACTTCTGCTCGTTCCCCGGCACCTCCTCCCACCCGATGACTGCGGCTCTTGCAGCATCGCCACCTCCTCCCTTCCAGTGCGCCACAATCCCGAGGAGGACGAAGTGCTTCCGACACACGCGTCGCCCATGAAACCCGCCGGCAGAGCCACGTGGCACCCGCTCACATGGCAGGCACCGCCGGAGAAGCCTAGCATTCCTGGCTCATCCCTCTGGCATCCCTCCCACAGCCCCTTGTCCCACCCCACATCAGACGCAGGGGCACAGGAGCGAAGGGGGAGCGTGTCCAGCCACACAGCCAGCCCGTGCGGGGCCCGGCACCTCCCGGGCCCCCGGAGCCATTCTCGGTGCTCTCCCAGCAGTGGCAGCCTCAGCTCTTGGCAGCAGGAGAGCACAGCCCTTCCTGCCTGGAACCCGGAGAGGGGCGGCTCTGAGTAGGCAGGTTCCTATTAATGGAGTATTTTATCTTACGGGAGAGATTAAATCTCTGTACAGAGAAGCGCAAAAGAGCTGAATCAGCAGCTGGCTGGGGGGCGGCAGGTTCAGCCATAAGCATTTGGCTCCGGCACAGCACTTCAGTGCTTCACCCTCCTGCGGCCACGCTCCGCCAGGCAGTGTCCAGCCCCGAGCACCCGGTGTGCACCCCTCTCCCTGCCTCGGTGAGCACGGGGCCAGCCAGAAGAGCCACAGGCAGCCTGGGCGGTGGACGGGACCAGCCCCGGCTCCCTCGTACCGCCTGGCAGCCCCACACCAGTCCTCTGCCATGCTGCTGGGCACCAAGCAAGCTGAATGCCCCATGACACCGGTGGGCTGCCTTCCTCCCTCCCTCCCTCCCTCATCATCCTTGGCACAGCAAGGAGGGGTTGGCAGGAGGTATCCCGGCGTGGCCGCCATGCCCACAGGACCGTGCCAGGGCACCGGGATCCAGACCTCATCCTGGGCACAGCCCTCGGCAGGCAACGCAGTCCCCAGCCTGTCTCTCCCTGGAGGGCTCTGCTGCCCAATGCCTGCCTGCACCGTGACGGGTGCCCCTTGCAAAGCTGTGCCCGTGCTCCCACGGACACAACTCTCACGTCCAGTGTGGGTCTGCGTTGGCTACGAAGCCACGTTAAGAGGCAGAGAGGCCACTCGCTGCTCACATGCATGCGACTGCACACACGTGCACACGAGGAGCAGGCGTGCGAGGACTGGCCACCACCGTTGTGAGCCAGGGAACAGAGTGGTGATGGCACAGTGCCGCTCACTAAAAGCATGAGTGTCACTAAATCAATAATTCATTTACTTTAATGAGATAAGTACTTTGAAAACTAATTGCAAACCTGCTCCATTTACTCCAACCCGTTATAGCCTTTAATGTAAATGGCAGAAACACTGCTGGAGGAAGGAGAAGGGCTTTTGGTGGGAGATAGTGTGTTGTCCTTCCCCCTTCTTCTAAGAAAGAGAAATATCACACCATCACTATCAATATCACACACAATATCGCTAAGAAAGAGGAAGAGTCACAAACGGGGACGGTGGAAACTGAAGTAACCGGCCGAATCACCACATGGAAGCGCCGATGGCGGAGCAATGGGAGCACCCAGCTCCCGGGGTGGGCTCCCGGGGCCACCACTGTCCCTCTGCACATGCTGCCACCACGGAGGGATCCGCCAAGAAACCACCCCCAAAGGACTGTCACCAGCACCGGGGAGATGACGGAGCAGCAGAAAACACACCCGGCAGGCGGGAGGTGCCGAGCTCCAGCGAGCTGCCGAGGGCACGCACCGCGGCTGGGAGCTGCTGCGCCCAGGGCTGTGATCAGCCCGTGTGTAATTAGCAGAGCTGACGGGCCACCCGGCAAAGAGAGAAACCACATTTGGAGCCCTGACTCGGGTGCGGCGGGGACCACTTCCCCACCCTGCTGCCACTGCCGCTGCCCCGGCAGTGCCAGGGCTCACAGCTCTGCCTTAGGCAAGACACGCCGGTGCTCTCCTGGTGCTGCCTGTCCTGGCATCGGGGCAGCAGAGGGGATGGGGCATCACTCTTCCCGTGCAGCAGACCCCCCCAGCCGGACCACAAGCTGGCTGCCGCACACACTGCAGGTGGTCGCTATAACAATTCACAGCTCGTTATAAAAACCACCGCCATATCGCTGGCACAGCATCCTCCAACGCCAGCCGGCAGCTGCCAGCTCCTCCTGCCTCAGCAGGAGCTGCCCCTTCCCATCCCTCCAGCACCCGCCAGCCAGGGCGGGCAGCGCAGGCAGAGCCCCGGCCACGCAGGCAGGGGAAAGCAGCACAGCCCCCACGTACCCGGCTCCGGCACGGCCGGGGAGCAGGGGCAGGCAGGGGTGTCCTGCCAGGCCCTGGCGCCGTTCCTGAAAAGGAGCCAGCGGCTCCCGGCAGCGATGCCGACGTGTTCCTGAACGGCAGCTGGAGCGGGAGCTGGATGCCAAGGGCTCTCTTCTCGCTTGCTGGAGCAAATGGCAGGTCATAAAAAGGAACCGTGACAGAAGAGAAAATGTTTCAGAGTCCACAAGGACCAGTCCAGGGTAAATCCATCTGCTCAGCAATTTAGCTAGAAAATCCTTTCCAATCATCCGTGCTGTAGGTCCTTCACCCCCAACGCGCAGCTCTGGGCAGAGCGTTTCCCACTCTGGCAGCCGCCGGCAGCTCAGGCGGGGGCGCCGGCGCCCGGTGATCCCGCAGCACCTCCAGCGGGGATGCTCGGGGAGGGGGTCATGCCGCCCCTTCGCAGTGTGCCCGGGCCAAGCCCACGCTCCAGGGACCCTCTTGCTGGCACTGCTGCAGCCGATGGCAAGGGGGGACCCAAACTGTGCACCTGTGGGCAGGAGGGACCCTGGGCAGAGAGCAGGCAGGTCTGGACGGAGGGACGGACAGTGGCACTGGCTGCGTAGGCTATTCCCCGAGCTGCTGGCTTGCTCGGGAGGAAGAATACACCGTCCCTCCTGGGGTCCTGGATCCGCTGCACCATTTGCGGGATGCAGGAGGGCTCCCGGGAAGCGCAAATCCCACCTGGGCCTCCATGACCGGCCCTGCAGCGCCCGGCCCTTGCCCCCTCCTGCAGGCAGAGGCAGGGAGGCAGCCCTGCAGCAGCCGGCCCCAGGAACCACGGCCAAGGAGAGATGGGATAATCCCCGCCTGGCAGAGGACTCGGCACAGCTCAGCCTCTCGCTGCCGCCGCGGCGCGAACAGACCCGGAGATCTCCCTGCAGGCATCCCTGTGAATCCCACCTCAGCCGCTCCTGTCTCACAGAAAATCAATGGCAAGCATCTCAATTAATCACACCGGGGGCAAATTGATTAGGAGCCTAAATAAGGTCAACATGGTTGTCTGCTTATAGGGTAGGACCCCTTAATCATCATTTTATCTGCAATAGGCTGTAGAACCTGCTATCACACTGTCTTTGGGAGCGTGGAGGGATTTTTCACTTATCTCCTGCAACTGCTAGGGCCAGCAGAACAGGAGCCATGGCTCTGCCATAAAGGAGCTAAATTCCAACATGCAGCAAGCGCCCAGCCACACGCAGCAGCGAGGCCTGAGTGCGAGACCCCCGTGGCCCACCAGCCCAGCTGTCTCCTCTGACTCAGAGGAAGACAAAAGCAATTAAGCACTGCTGCTCTAGGTGCAGTACATCCCCTCCTGACCCCCAAACCAACAGCTTATGCTGGAGATTTGATTAGCCCTGTCATTATCTTAGATTGCATACCTGAAAATATTCTTAGTGGTCACAACGGCACTGAACCTTTGCAGAAACCCAGCCACAGGTCTCCTCTCAGCTGCCCTCGGCATCTGGAAATCCCCCAGGCTGCTTCTCCGCTCCTCCAAGTGCCATGCTCTCGTCTCTGCAAAACCTGCTGCGCTCAGTGCAGAGAGCAGCCTGCTGCTTGGGAGCCGAGGGGTTTTACAGCCTGACTGTCCCCTCCGCCGCTGGGCAGGGTGTTTTATATGGTCCCATGTTCCTGACAGGCGCTCTGCACGGCGAGCAGCGCCGTGGGCTGGGGCTGGGACCCCCTAGTTGCCCCCAGGGAGCTCCCTGGGGCAGTGCAGCGGGTGCAGGGGTTTGCCAGGCGTCCCCAGCACCCACAGCCCAGGGGGACCCGCTGCCTCCCCATCGCCCGCCACGGCTCGCGCCCTGTCCAGACCATGCTTGGCCCAAGGGCTGGAGGCGGCAGACCAGCCCCAGCGGGGGGTTACGGGGCCCTCCAGCCCCCGCTACCAGGACTTCTGGTGCAGTTTGACGGTGGAGCATGGGACAGAAAGCAACCCGGGGCCGGCAGAGCTCATCTTCCCTGCAGGTCACCGAGTGGCTGGATACTGCACCCCCAAATGCAGCAGATGATTCCTTCCCACTCTGGTTTTGAGAACAAAAAGCCCCCCAAGGCAGCATGGGCATGGCGGGGCAGCGCGGGCAGGGCCCCCACAGCAGAGCAGCCCCCCAGCGCACTCTTCGGAGTGCATGCTCAGCTCGTTGCGGGCTAGTAACACCATTTGCTTTGCCAATAGACTTTCCAATTGCAAGTGAAATCAATTCAATTGGGTGTTTTACTCAGTCGGGACTCTGCTAACAGCAGCCGCTTTCCCTGCCCGTCTCCCTCGGCGGCTGCTGAGAGCCACAGTTGATCGCGCCCCGCCAGCCCTGCCAGGGCAAACAGGGCTTTTCCCTCTTCCCCCGCGGGGCACGTGCAGGGGGTGGTGGGAGCGCAGGCCCCCTCACCGGGATGCTGGGGCTGAACACGGGGAAGGCAGGGCCAGGAGAAAGCAAACGGCTTGCGCCTCGCCGCTGCCGGATAGGAGCCCCACAGGGGGCTGTGCTTCCCGGGAGGGGGCTGCCGGCACCGCTCGGCCCCAGGAGCTCCTCAGCACCCACAGGCAGAGGGAGGAGCAGAGGTTGTGCCCAGCAGCATCCCCCCGCCTCGGCTCAGCGCTGGCAGGGACCCCTCACCCTCCTGCTGGGGCAGGGCAGGCTCCCCTGCTCCGTAGGAACGCTCCAGTCAAACCATTTGCAAGCCATGGGCTGGGCCAGCGTGGGGGACAGAGCCGAGACCATTCCTCTGGTCCCCGCAAGCCACCATGCACTGCTCACGGCCCCTCCAGCCCCGGTACGCCCCTCACCTCGCCCGCACACCACAGCCCCAGCAACACGCCGCTCCCTTTTGTTGTAAATACAGTTATAAATATTATAATTTGGTTTAATGTTTAATATAGTCAGGTTAAATAAACATTCCCAGCCCCATAAATAATCATTAACAGAGGGTTCTAATTGTGCTGTTGGGATCCTGCTTCATGACTTATTTAGAGGGCAGATGCTATTCCCATCCTCGGCTCCCCTGTATGCCATAAATTAACCTGTGGCTCAACCTCTTTAGCGAGAACCTGATGGGACATGACAAAAGGAGACAGCTCCGCTCCGGGGGTGACCACCACCAAGATCACTTGATGCGGAACAAGGGAGGAACACGGCGGCCAGCGGAATGGCTGGGACCGAGCAGGCAGGGCCAGGGGGACTGGAGCCGCCGGAGGAGCCTGCGGGAACGCCGAGCAGCCTGCCGTGGCTGCAGCACCTGCGAGCAGGGTTAGACCATGGAAGAAGAGTCACGCATATTGGGGCGTCCTCGGCTGCGGACACCCAGGTGCAGGCATGGGGCGAGCCCTGGAGCGGAGGTAGGTGACCCATGGGCGAGGGGCAGCCGCCCAGCGCGGGGTCTCTGCTCGGTCCCCGCTGCTCCTGGGCTGCATCAGCAGACACGCAGGGGCACAAAACACGGCAGGGCGAGCGGAGGACGGGGAAGGCTTTTATGCTAAATACAAACGTACTGTAAAATTGATTGGAAACAATGGCAAAAAAAGAAACAAAAAACCAAACCACCAAAAACCCAGAGCGCAGGTCGGGGAATTGGCCAGAGGCAAGCATTTTGAAAGCACAGGAGAACTGAGACATGGAGGATAACTAAAGTGCAGGAAAACCTCCATGTAAGAGTGTTTTCCCCTTAAGGGATGCGTTGATGCATTGCTTTAAAAAAAGGTTTGGTTTTTGCTCTCTGTAGCTTAATTTCATCTTGAAATGAAAAACTACAAAAGTAAATGGAAAGAGCCCTCTCCACCAAGCCTGGACAGCCGCCTCGCAGCCACCGGGCTGATTTCGCTGGAAACGCAGGTGCCCTCTGCTCTGTGCCTGGGCAGGGACGTCGCCCTGGGCTGGGGAGGAGAGCGCCGGGGGAGCAGCCTTGCGTGCCCAGCTCTGGACAGACACGCTGCCACAACCTGGGAGGAGCGGGGACACCGGCCTGAGGGAAACCCGGACACTGTCCTGCTCCCCAGATGCCTCAGGCTGCTCCTGCTCACCTGCTCAGGGCTCCCCACTGACGTGGTCAGGATGGTCACACTCGGGGGTCTGTCCCCAAAGGGCATCCCACTCAGGCCATGCAGGCGGTGGTCCAGGGCAGCCCCGCACCGAGGCACACCCCCCGGGGTGGGCACACCGGCGGCACTCCTCCCACCCCCCAAAGAGCAATGCCTCCTGTGGGCCCCGGGACCGTCGCAGCGCGGGCAGTGAGCGGGTTAGCATCAATCCCTCTGGCCGGGATTGAGTTTCCGTCGAGTGAGCGGGCTGGGGCAGGGACCGAGCTGGGAGGAAGCCGGGGGTTTCCATTTCATCTCCGCACTAGTTTCTCCTATGCTCAAGTCAGTGCATTAATCAAAGAGATTGGCCAAATATTAATGCTAATGAAACAGCAGCAGCACGGCTCTCGCAGGGTGGGGGAGCCCCCCTGCAGCACCGGGTGCCAGTGCCAAGGGCAGAGGCGAGGGGGAGCCCAGCTCCTCTGAGGGGCTTCTGCCTGGCTGGGGAGGGGGCACAGAGGCTGGGACAGCGTCTTAGCACAGCCTCACTGCTGGCCGTGCACAAAAGCTTGAGTCCCTCCCGCAGGCAGCCGGCCGGAGCCCTCCAGCCCGTGGTGGGCATCGCCCAGCGCAGACCGAGAGGGGCTCAGGACCCCACAGCAGCATCTCCAGTGGGTCACACAAACAGTGCATGCCGTGCAGTAACATGGATGCCAGACAGACAGGCTGTTTGCAGGTGTCAGACTGATGTACAGGACACTTTTTCCAACCCTGCTCCCTGTTCGTTATCATCAGCAGCTCAGACCCTCACAGAGCTGGCTGGGAGGAGAGGATTGTCCCGGGCCATGAAGCATGGAGAGATCCCCAGGAGGTTTCCCAGTCCCGGAGAGGGACACAGCAGAGGGTACACGCGGGACCCTGAGGTCACAGCCCTCCAGAGCAGTTTTCGGTGTCTCTGGCACATTTGCTCCAGGCCCTGCTCAGCCCAGCGCGTTCCTCCCGGCAGAGCCAGGGGACCCTCCCCAAGACACGTGTACGCAGGGTGGCCCCAGCCAGTGCCAGCCCCGACTCTGGGCTGCAGCTCTATGGAAAATGGCGTATTTTATCTTTATGTGTCAGGATTTATATAAAAAGGGGATAGTTCAGCTCTAAATGTAATGAGATGGAAGAACAGCCCTCCAGTGGCTTCCTCCAGCTAGCACGGCATCAATAACATCGATTGCTAAAAATAACTAATAACCCTGGCCCGGCGTGGCCGGGGAGCGCTCCTCTCTGCACAGGGTCCCGAAATCACCCCCGTGCACCCTGCACACGGTAAGCCCAGGTCCGGCTGGCGGGAGCCCCTCCGGCAGGGCGAGGGTGAGGATGGGCACAGCCCCCCCAGCACAGGAGGGTGACGCATCCCAGCACCACTGGACGGACAGGACGAGCAGAGGGGATGGCAGCGCACAAGTCCTGGGCTCAGGGCAGGCAGGAGGGAAGAGCCAGGAGAGGAGTTGGAGGAGACGCCGCCAGGAGAGGACTGAGGCAGACGGATGGGGAGGGAGGGCAGAAACTTCCCTTTCAGATTCAGAAAACCCCTCCTGCATCTGCAGCCACCGGCTCAGGGCCTCACCGTGGCTGGTCTGGTCCCAGCACTGCCGGCTCACCCCCACCCTGCCCCAACCACCCAGAACGAAGCCACAGGCACTCGCTGCGCAGGAGATGGTGACTGATGGGAGTGGAGAACCAGCACGGTTGTGGCTATCATCCCTCTCTGCATACACAGACCTGCCAGGCCAGGGACTGTCCCCATGCAGAGCCATCACTTGGGACTTTAAATCCTGGAAAGCCACCACAAGACGCAATCCCTCCAGGCTCTGGAAATGGATGAGAGGGGACTGTTAAAGTCCCCGTGTGCAATTTCTCCAATCCCTGTCTTTTCTATCATTGCACATTTACAAAAAAGCACAGGGACGCACCCCTGCCTCCTCCAGAGGAGAGAAGGTGAGAGCTGCCTGTCCGCTGGGATACCCCAGGATCACCCGGACAGGTAACACCAGCACGGCGCTCTCCTCCTTCCATCTTGCTGAGCTTCCCAGAAAGTGAACAAAAACCAAAGAGGGAAGGAAACGATAAAACACCAGCCTGCAGTTAGGAAGAGAGAGTTATTTAGTCTGTTGGAAATGAGTCTAACTTAATAGAGAAGAAATAAAGTGTTTTAAAATTAACGACGTAAATGTCAGCCCCGATCGCGAGGATATTAAACTATATGGTTATTTGACTGCCTTCTGCAAAGTTACCTCTCGCGCACACGCTTGGAGTCAGAGTGAGCATGAACACCGCTGTGCGTTGGGCTGGCACCAAAAAGTGCTGCCCCTACCCAAAGGCAGCACCAGCACGTCTCTCGAGCTGCTCCCCCAGGCTGGTGCCAGCCTGCCTGGCACAAGCCTCCCCGCCGCGCTGCTCGACTGCTCTGCGAACCGGCCACCCAAGGGTGCACGGTGCCAGGCAGCTGCTTCGTGGGGCAGCGGCCACCCAGCCACCCACCATCGCCAGCCGGTGCTCCCCGGGGAAGCCGCCCGCTGCCGAGAGTACAAAACCCCTCCTTGCAACCTGCCAGGCACAGGTACGGGCTGCAGGGTCCTGGGTCCTCCCCAGGCACGCGTCCCCCTCGGCCGGGCGAGCAAAGGGCACCGGGCGCAAGCCTGGCCGGTTCCAGTGGCTGAGCAGCAGCACCCAGCCCCTCCTGCACTGAAAAAAAGCCCTTAAACCCATCCAGGAGCAGAGAAACACACACTGTTCCTGTAAAAGTAATTTTAAACCCCCAAAGACTCTTGTCCTGATGTTGGCAGGGACTCTATCAGAAACTGCCATTGAAAACAAATTAGTCCATGGAGCACAGTCCTCTGCAAGCGAGGTCACTGCGGCGAGCGAGCGGGTCGCTCTGCTGCCACAGCGAGCATCACTGAGCATCGCTCGCTCGCATGGCTCCTGCAACCCTCTGCCCCAGCAAAACCGTCTCCCAAAGCCCCGCAGGAGCTGGAGCGATGCACGGGTGCCTGGGGGCCGAGGGGCTCGGGGAGCGCGTGTGTACATGTGCGTGACAGGAGGGGCGGGCAGCGGGAGGGAGCGCACACGTGTGGACGGGGCAGCGTGGGTGGCACAGCGAGAGCACAGTTATTTGTAAATAATCCTTAATTAATGAGATTCTCAGTAATAGATGGCTCAGTGTTATTCCAGGCAGGGATGATGGCAATCTCCTTTCTTCCACTTTTCAATTACGTCTTCAGGGAGGGAAGCAGAAACTGGCCAGGGTGAATTAGAGAGACTTTTGTCACGTTTAATATCAATTCATTTTGCAGACTGCTGACGCAGCGGGATTTCACAGCTCGGAATTTATGGTTCTTTTGAGAGACATGCGCAAAAAAGGGGGAAAAAATACCCTGCCATCAGCACAAAAACATAAACTCTAGTGGGAAGGAGCGGGGGTCTGGGGGGACCCCTCAGGGACTGCCCAGGGGAGCAGAGCTCGGCACGGCTGGGTCCGCAGCACCCAGTTCCTCGCCTTCGGGAGGAGCACACCAACAGCTCCCAGGAGACCCAGAGCTGCCCCTTGGCCAGGGTGCCCGTGTCCCACAGCCGCCAGCTCCCGGGTCCCTGCCCACAGCGCTCCTGCCCACGCTGCCAGCGGCTCTCGAGCAGAGGCACTGGCAATAACGGCGCCGTTATTACGCAGTGTTATTCAGCCCCAAGGGGGTTTTATGCAAAATGACACATAATATAAATGACTGTTGTAAACAGAGAGTTTAATAAAGGGCTGTGTGCGAATTTACAGCCTCCCTAAGGATAATTAAAATTATTTATCTACTTACCTAGCTAGCCGCCGGAGCAGTCTATTAATTATTATCTATTATACACGGCCTGATTTGCATGCTGCCAGTGCATCGCCTACCACCAGCATCCCACATGGACGCACTGCAGCACGGGGAGAGCTGCGGGCAGCGCTGCCCGCTGGCGGGGCTGTGCTCCCGGGGTGCTGCTGGGCTGCCCGGGCCCCTCACAAACCCTCTGGGAGCACGGGGCATTCGTGCCTCGGGATCGGGTGTTTCTACACCAGCCTGCAGCCAGGGAGACCCTGCCTGGTTTTATAAAACAACAGCTCTGTGCCGCTGGCACAGCCCAGCCCCAGTGCTGGGAGCGGAGGCAGAGGCCCAGGCGCGGTGTGAGACGATGCCCTCCTGGCCCGGCTCCGGCACTGTGCAGCCACATGCACCAAGGGACAGGTGGAGGGAGATGCCACCAGCATCACCCAAGCCACGCAGACCCTTGGGTGCCCAGCAGCCTCTACTGCTCCGCTCCCTGCCTGCCAAGAGCGCGGAGGGGACAGCGAGGTGCTTCATGGGGTGTCCAAGCACCAGCGTAGCGGGCACGTCAGGAGAGGCAAACACATTCCCCTGTGCCCAGTGCTGGCGGGAGGAGCGGTGGCCGCTCCGCAGCCTGACGCAGTGCTACCTGCTCCTCTCTATTTATTAGCGTGACAGAGCAATCATCAGTGAGGAGGCACTGGGATCCCCCGGCTCCTCTGCACATAAAGAGACCTCAGGGGGCTCCAGTGCGCGGATACTTAACATTGTTTTATTAGCTTAATAAACCCAGCCAATGCTACCAGAATCTCCAAACCGGCCACGAGCCCTCCTCGCCGCAGAAGCGGGCAGGAGCAGGGAGAGCCGCCGCGGCGCGGGCTGTCAGCATGGCTCCCGTAGCCTGGCTGGCACTGAGAGCCCGTGCGGGGCTGCCCTCGGCAGGGCATGGCCCCGACGGCCCGGAACAGCTTGTCGGGAGCAGAGGATCCAGCTGCTCATCGCCACCGCAGGCACCGCGAGCTGTCAGCTCCTGCCAGCGTGCCATTAATCACTGCTGCAATTGCTCTCCCTGCCCCATCCTGCTCGGCTCCCAGCGTTGCCCTCGGCAGCCCCAACGCCGGCATGCGCGGGGCTGCAGTGGCACCCGGTGCTGTTGCTGGCACCAGCGCTGCTGGGGTCCCCCACAGTCCCTGCCAGCCCCCGGGGACACGCTGGGACAGGCTACGTCCTCAGGCACCATGCAGCCGGCAGGACCTTTACCCCTCGGCTGACTGAGCTCCGGCGGGTCCAGCCCCCGGTCCAGAGGTGCCGGCTGGTGGCACGGGGCAGGACAGCCCTGGGGGTTGGTGGCAGCTTGGCAGAGGAGCATGTCGTCCTCCAGCAGCCGGTGAGGCAGCGGGGCTGCGCTGCCTGCACATGCCCACCGGAGCGGCTCCGTCATGAGGAGCTCGAACCCTTTAGTGGGCTGCTGGGTTGTTTTAATCTGCCGGGGTGGCTGGCAGCGAGGGGCTCCTCACCCTCAGCCCTGCGGGTCCTGGCTCACGGCACTGCCTGCTTTGCTTTGATCCTGTACAGTTACACTTCCAGTCTCACAATCTAATAAAAGCCGCGTGATCAAATTCCAGGTCATTACTCAAGGAAAGAGACCCCTCCACAGCCGGCAGCGAGAGCTTCAAACCAATTAAAGCGAGCCTAGTGCTCCTGCCTGCTGCCTGCCACACGCGGGTCTCGGCGGGCCCGGGCTCGCAATAAGCAAGATGCAAAAATGTTAATGGAAGCGCTTAAAGGCCATGCCAGGGGGATTCTTGTAAATAAGGGCACTCGGCGAGGCGGGGGCAGCTTCTCGGGCTCGGCTGCAAGGCAGCACCGATAAAAAGCAGCTCTGAGCTCTGAATCAGTCTAAGACAGGCTTCTGGGAGAAAAGCTTGAGTGTTTCCTCCTAAAACCGTTGGTGAGTACCCCCGCCTGCGATGGCTGCCTGAAGGCAGCCCAAGTGGAGGAGGAAGGGAGCGAGAGGCCAGGCTGCCGGGGTTCCTTGACCCTGGGTCTGCTCTCCTGCCCACTCCCGGGACCACTGGCGTGGGGACAAATCTCCCCACGGGAGGGGGCCTGGTGACCGTCACCATGCAAGGGGCAAGGTCCTTGGCACCGGCACAGGGAATCCCAGCCCAGCTCCAAGCGAGCACACCGCAGTCCACCTGCCACCCACATCCCCCGGCACTCGCAGACGCACATGTTTCAGATGTTAAATACCAAATAAAATCACTGTAACCAAGCCGGAATCGAATCTAGTAGGAGGGTCGATACAGACATTTAGCACCACGGCTGGGTATCACCGGCTCCTCACGCCGTAGCCGTCAGCGTCGATACGTCGATCCAGGTCCCCCATGGGGAGAGGGCAGAGCCCAGGCGGTGCGGCAGGGATGGGGATGGCATCAACAGGCAGGGGCTGGAGCCAGCAAGGAGCCCCAGGGACCTGGGGACTGAGAGCTCGGGGGCCAGGTAAGGCAGCCCGTGCTCGTGAGAAGCAGCAACAGCTTTTTGCTCAGCCCAGCTCATCCCAGGGAGAGAGGGAACACCAGCACCCCAGGGCTGGCACTGCTGCAGGCAAGAGCACAGCACAGCGTGCTGCACCTCGCAGCAGCAAAGCGCGCAGACCCGCAACGGCAGGAGCGGGGACGATGTACAGAAAGGCAGCTCCCTGCTGTGCTGCCCAGGCTCCTGCCTGCAGCAGGGCTGTGCCGGCACACCAGTCCCCTCCTGCCTGTCAGGGCCTCGGGAGCGCCTGGATGGCCGCTGCCGGCTGCCGGGAGCTGGCATTATTCCCGGGTGGAGTCACAAAGCACCCAGGGCCATAGGCACCACACAGTCAGGATTTCTACTGATGCTCCTGCTCCACACACCAGTGCAGAGAGCAGAGCGGGGCAGCAGCCTTTGGAAAGCCCCCCCGAGCCCCCACCTCACTGGGGGTCACGCCACGCTTGCCAGAGCCAGAGCAAACAGGGTTGTGCATAAATACACCCCTGGCCCTGCTGCCTTCCCCTCCGGCGGCTGCTCACAGCCCCAATCTCCGGGATATTTATTGTTCATTCCCTCCTAAATCACGGCTGACGGCGGGGCTGCTCGCACTCCATTATGGAGAGAGCTCGCGCCGCGTCGCAGTTCCGTTTAGCTTGCAGAAAAAGCAGCCTCAGAGGAGAAACCCACCCCGGCGCTGCCCGGCGCTCGGCTCGGGATGATGGACGATTATGGACCATCTGCACTTTCAGGAGGGGATAGATTTATGAGTGGCACAGACAGCTAGAAGAGTGTCCATTACTATAACTCACTGGCCTCTTCAGAGATATTGTAATCAGGCCCTCTGCCGCTGCAGTGGGAAAGTCCAGGTTAAGCGCCGGCAGGAAGGAAAATCAATTATGTTTTTTTAATATAGTGCTGGCAGCGGGCAGGGAGGGCAGCCTGGGGACCCCCGTGCGGCGCGGGGAGGGGGCTCTGCCGGCAGAGCGGGGCTGCACTGCTGGAGCGCGGCACCGAGGACCAGGGGCCCTGACCCCGCTAACACGTGCTCGAGCGGCCACGGGCAAACTGCCGGTGCTCCTCATGGCCCCACTCATCCACCCGTGACAAGGACAGCGGCGTTGGCTTTGCTTTGCCGGAAAAGGCTGTGCAGACCCCTCCAGGCTGGAAGCACTAGCGAAGCTGATCCGTCCCGCAGATGTGCCAATAAGCGGGAGCCGGCAGTGCACGGAGCACGGCAGCAGCGGCTCAGCCAACAAAACGCAAGCCCGGCCGGCACAGCACCCTGCTCCCCACAGCAGAGGCAGGGCAGGGGGGCAGCTCCCACCTCCTCATCCTACATGCACCGGCCTGCCGGAGCTGGGACCGGCACTGGGAGTGTGACCAGGACCAGGCTTCGGGAGCCAAGCGGAGACATGGGTACGATGCGATATCCCCAGCAGCCCCCTCATCTCGAGGGGGCTCGGCTGCGACTTACAGAGGGCCTGGAGCCACCCGCCCCCCCAGCAGCAGCATCCATGGTCACCTTCTGCTTTAACTGGGGACAGCACAAGGAAGGGGGCCGGGGAACCAGCCCCTGTACTCAAATGCAGAGGAGTCTCAGAGGAAAACAAACCACTAGTTTCAGATAACCATGGTCACATAGTCTGCAGGACCTGGCAGCTCTCGCCTTCTCGGAGCTGCTCCCCCCCATGACGGGTCTGTTGGGGGGCTCCTGCCATGGCTGGGGGGCACAGGAGCTGCACTTCCCCCATGTCCCCTTGGCAGCCAAGAGC
This sequence comes from Gymnogyps californianus, assembly GCF_018139145.2. Lineage (NCBI taxonomy): Eukaryota > Metazoa > Chordata > Aves > Accipitriformes > Cathartidae > Gymnogyps > Gymnogyps californianus. The sequence goes on from NC_059489.1 coordinate 596,087, forward strand.
TCCCCGATCACTGCATCCTGCCACGGCAGCCAGCACCATTATTTTTTACACAACAGAAATAAAAAAAAAACCCAAATCATTACTCAGGAGAGCGCGAGCAAGAACCACTCAGAGAAGCAGCCAAGCCCATCACTCCTGCCCGGCCCCCCTGCCGCTGGCGGGGAGCGGCTGGGAAGGCAGCGGGGTTCCACGGAGGAAGGGATGCTCCACTCCTGCTCCTGGTGACCAGCAAACACGAGGTCTGGAGCACGCAGTCAGGTCCTGCACCCCTTTGGAGGATCCAGCCCCAGCAAGGAGAAGGATGCAGATGCGATACGTGAGCACGGCAGCACGTGCCTCCTCCGCGCCCCAGCGCCCACCCGGGCACGCAGCCCGGCATAGAGAGCTGCAACTCAGAAGAAAAAAGATTTTCAAAAGCTATATCCAACATGAAAAGCGATTTCCCAAACTGGTTTGTGCATCTGCAGAGCAGCTCTCTACAAGGAGCCGTGGACAGCCGACAACCGGGGAGGGGATGGCTCACCACCGATCGGGTTGCTTTCAGCTCCTGTTCCAAGAAACAGCAAGAGAGGCTGAGCCTCTCATTCCGTAGAAGCTGCTGAGCACCAAGTCAGCGCCATCCCCGGGACTGCCGAGGAGAGCCGCCCACAGCCCCACTCAGTGGAAAACCGGGATCTGAAAGCCCCTGCCCTGCAGCTCGCGGCGAGTGCAGAGGATGCCCATGGCACGGGGGAGGCTGGCGCGCTCGTCCTGCGGACAGGACACCAACTCGTGTGCATGCAGCCACCCCCAGGGACAGAGACAGGTCCTGACTCAGGCAGCCCCAGGGGAGGAAACCCCCCATGCCTGGCTCCAGCTGGGACCCGCGTGTCCGCGCCCACGCTCCGTCACATGCGCTCCCGGGAACGACAAGCACCGGCCCTGCAGCCCCACCGGCCGGGCATGGGGCTTGCCCGGCAAGCGCCCACAGCTGCTTCCGAACCGGCTGCGCTGCCCGTAAGCACCGCGGTTCCCGGACACCTGCGCAGCTTCACTTCGACAGCCCCAGCCCTCTCTCCCTGCTGCCCAGGGGCCCGCGCCAGCAGCTGAGGACGGCACTGCAGCCCCCTCTGGTTCCCCTTACTGGCACCCACCGCTTCCACTGAGGTCTCCACCAGCAAGACCAAGCGCGCAGCAGCTGCACGCTCAGCGCCGGCCAGCACACCGTCCCGGGAGCGAGCGGGGTGGAAGGAGGGAGCAGATGGGATCTCTGAGTGGCGGAGGGGAGGAGGAGAGAGATACACGTTGAATAACAATGGTGAATTCCCCAGAGCTTTGGTGTTTTTAATGGTGGATTAGACTGTCAGGCAGCAACTAAATGGTGTAATAAAAAAAGCTAAGTGCTTGTATTTCAAGGTTCCTGCCTCCCGCTCTGTGGGGAGGTGCGGGGCAGGGGGCTGCTCCCGCTCCCCATGGGGTCCAGCCTGGGGTTTCCGAGGAAGAGCGGAGGAACTTTTCAAAGGAGGTTTGCACACAGTTTACATAGAATCTGCCAAATGTGGGATTACAGCACATAAATCTGTGCAAACTTCCTTCTGCAGCCTTTGAACGTGTGGCTTTTGAATGAAATGTGTCTCGTGTTGTCTGTGGCCTGCTGTTCAGAGACACGGAGGGATCTCCACAAAGCCGCAGCCCTGCAGTCGCTTCCCGAGGAGCCTTGCTTTTGGTTTTCTTAAGTTGGGTAGAGAAAAGGAAAGGCAAATGTTCCCAAAAGTTAAAGGCAGAGGAAGCCGGTGGGGGCCCGGTGCCACACAGCGAGCTCTGCACGAGCCTCACCACCACCGCGTGCCCTCCGGCAAAGCATCCAGGGCGGCCAGCGGCTCCGGCTGCCCCCAGACTCCAACTGCCTGCTGGTGCAGAAGTGGCCTGATCCTGCCCATCACCCGGAGGAGGCAGGAGGGCCATGGCAGTAGCAGAGCATGCGGCACCCTAGCGCACACCTCCCAGCCCCAGGGCAGCCAGTGCTAACCCTGACCTGCCAATGCTCACGGCTCCAAGGACCACAGATGCCGTTTCCTTTCCTCCTCCTGCTCCACCGGCGGCTGCTGCTGCACCCAGAGCCCTTTTCCTCCTCCTCCTCCTCCTCCCCCCAGGCTTGCACCCACAGTGGAATCAGCGTTTTCCCCATGGGAACGCTGTCTTTCACCACCTGCTCCTCGCAGAGGCCGGGCAGGAGCAAGGGGCTGCAGGCTGCCCGGCTGCACCGAGCCCCCGGCGTTCCCCAGGCAGGGAAAGCACTGCAACACTTCCCTTACCGGATTGCGGAGAATTTCAGAGAGATTGCGGGGAGATGGAATAACAACCCTGCGATGGCATTTCCAAACAGCATTAATACCCATCACAACGCCTCTTCTGACACCCCCTCCTGATCCGTCAGAGAGCTTTGTTTATTAAACATTTACTCTGTTTGCACTGTGTTTCTGCAGCCTCATGCAGCCCACGCTGGTTTAAGGGTGGGCACGTGGGGCAACCACCCAACCCCAGGGCACCGCAGACCCCACCGCTGTCTGTCCCGGTGCCAGGGCAGGGACGGAGCTGGCGCACAGCTCACCTCCCCCAGCGGTGGCCAGTACCCCCAGGGGACACGCCAGTGCTCCGGCAACTCTCAGAGGAGCACATCAGCACCAGGAGCCGGGCTCCCTGGCGGCGAAGGCGCCATGGCCCCAGCCGGGCTCTGACTCGCCATGCATGACCCGGAGAAAGGATTCCCCCCTGAAGCGCTGCTGCCCCAACCCCTGGACGTGCTGGGGCACGGAGGGAACCACTGCACGCAGAGACAGGGACTGTCCTCCCGCGCCAGCGGGGCCAGGGCAGCCCGACAGGCATCACGAGGGGCATTGCACCACGGCCTGACCCCCCAAATGAACACTGTGACAACCCTGAGGACAACCAGCACCCACGCATGTCTGCGGAAAGCAAGGAAGAGGCTGCGGAAGGGAAGACACCCTTAAATATCATTCTAAAACCTGGAAACTTCATCTTTGAAGACACTCCTTACGATCGCAGCCTTCATAATTCGCTACTTGTTCTCAAAACCAATATATTTGAGAGGCATTTCATGCTGAGAAACACAATAGCAGGAGACATCCCTCCGACGCCAGCGGCACCCCAAGCTCCTCTCTTCACGCCTGCACCCCCCCACCCCCCAGCCGCCTTCAGCATGGCCAGGGCTGCGGGGCTGAGCCCATCTCTGCTGTCCGGACCCTGGGCAGGTCTGTGCCACGGGGCCAGCCCGGCGGCTCTGCCGCTGGCACTGGTGGTGAAGCGCTGGCAAACCCATGGCCAGAGAAATGATGGTGAGGAAACACATTGCACAAGAGGGGCTTGCCCACAGCTACATCCTGACACAGCCCCGCAAGAACCACAAAACCCAGGGCTTTTAGGGCCAGAGAGACTCTAGGAAACCCCGCAGGGGAGCTCCCAAAGAACCACGGATGTTTCACAGCCAGGAAACACGCTCCAGGTACAGACCATGGCGGCTGGGATCCCGCTTCGAAGGCGTCCCAGGCAGGGCTGGGAGCATCTCTGCAGCCCCTCGACCCCTTCCCTCTGCCCCAGCCAGGGGCTGCAGAGATGTCCCAGCCCTGCCCGTGCTGCCTCCCCCATGGAGGTCCATGGCCAGGAGCGGGGCTGGCTCAGCCCGTCCCACCTCCCCTCTCTCCCCAGGGGGCCAGAAGCATCCCCACGGGTGGCTTCCCCTTCCCACCCTGCCGCTCACCTCCCTAGCCCATCATGCAGGATTACATGTAATGAAAACCACGTGCTTTTCTAACCTCATTGTGCATCTCGTGTTTAGGGCCCTTGCTTTATCAGTTTTTATCCCGTGTAATATACATCACACTGGTTTATTTATGGGCCCCCTCTTCGGGAAGGTATTTTTCAGGCCTGGTGAATAAAACATAAGCCTTTGCTGCTTGTCAGAGCGAATGCGGCTCCTCTGATGTCAGCCTGACTAACGGCCTTTAGTTTTCTCCAACGACTGCACTTTGAGAGAAATTTATTTGTATTTGGGTTCGCGTTGGTCGGGGAGATGCGAATTCTTTTCTCTTCAGAATAAATGAAGCTTCAGCTCTACGGCAAGGGATGGGAGGAGGACAGGCGGGTGCGGACCCTCAGCCCCGAGCGACAGTGTGGGAGCGGGACCCCAGAGCACGCAGCCCCTCCCGGACCCCCTCCAGCAGCCGTCCCACAGGTGGGAGACATGCAGGACAGGCTGGTCAGGGCTGAAGCAGCAAGCCCGGCTCCCAGCGCTGCCCTGCCACTGGAAAAGCTCCCATCCAAGAGCCCTGACCACGCTGGTCGGCTTCCCCCACGCTGCGGAGCCCAGATCCCTCCCCACAGCACCTCCGCATGCAAAACTCCCCTCCTTTGGGAACCACTCTCCCCCGGGAGCTCTGCACCCAGCGCTGGGTGCTCCCCAGGCTCAAAGCAAACATCAGAAGGTGCAATTAGCTCCTTTCCTTTGACAGCATCTCCACCCTGGAGTCAGGAAACACACATTCCCTCTGCTCTAGGGATTCGCCTCTGCCCCTTCAGCCTCCCTCCCTCCACGGCTCGCTGCCCACCCGGGGCTCTCCAGCCGTCAGCACCGAAACATCGGCACCCACCAGGCAGGATCCTTGTGCCCCTGGCGCAGGCGCTGCCGGAGCCCAGGCAGGACATGCAGCGGGGAAGGCTCCTGCCTCAGCCACGCTCTCAGAAACACGTGTTCGGCATTAGAAAAGATGATTTCCTGGATTGCAGCTGCCCTGCCTGCTCCTGGCTGCAGGCAGGGATGACAGGCACATGCTTGCGAGCGGAGCAATTAAACCCATCCAAGCTGGCTGCTGCAGTTTCCCTGCACTTGGGCAATGCCTCGAGTTCACAACTGACTCCGTTTACTGGCAGGCAGGCAGCAGGGTTTGGTCCTTCCCCTGCCATGTACTGGGGGACGGTGAACACTACCACGTGCACGCCGTGCTGGCAGCACTTTATACCTGCTCTGCAGATAACAAGACAAATCATGCCCAAGAAGCCATCATCTCACGCCAGCAGCACGAGCTGCTGTGGGTAGTTCCGCAGCAGTAAGCGAAGGGAGGCAGAATCCTCCTTTGCAGCAAAGATCATCGCAAACAAACCCCAGTTGCGGCAAACACGAGCAACAGGCTACAGCCTCCGCGACGTGCCAAGCATCCCCGTTGCGGCAGGATCTCCTGCCCACGTTACAGCTGAGCCTTGCCCCGCTGCCCTGCCCATCCGCTCCCGTAGGGAAAGCGTGTTCAAAGCGTCCCACCAAGGCTGTCTCGCTGCACAGAGAGGCGATCACCGGTGTACCCTCAAAGCCGAGGTGCCTTTACACCCTCCCACCCGCTCAGTGCCACGTACCCACAGACATCTCTCCCCTCGCAGGGATGCAGCGGTGGGCAGACATGCACGCCTGCACGCTGCCAGCACTGACACACGTCGCCGGTGCCGGCTCGTGCACACACACAGCCCCGCACGGCACACGGTGCGGTGTGGCAGAGCCAGGCGGTCGCGGTCACCGCCACACCATGGGGCAAACCCTTCCCTTCGCCGGTTAAGGAATTCCTGGCTGTGACCCAGAAATCCTATTAACAAATCAAACTATAAAAACCAACAGAAGCAGCCAGGAGATTTCCCTCCATCATCTGCTAATTTATAGGGTTACTGGTGTCAGCAGTTTAAAAGAAGCAAAATTCTATCAAAGAGCCACTAAAACCCGGCGCTGTGTGCTTTAAAACAATCACAAACGTTCATCTGAAAAGACTGCTTGGGATATAATTCCTTGATGTTTAATTATTAATATTCCAGGCAAACTAGTTAAATTCTACTGAAGAGAAGGAGAAGCAGTCAGAGTTAAAAATTAGCTGAAGGAGTATCATAAATCTTTCTGGGGAGTATTTTGCAGAAGTCCCACTGGAGCTACTTGTGCCGAAAAGGAAGAGAGGGTCTGCCGTGCTCCGGGAAACTCGGAAGGGAGGAGAGGGAACCGGCTGCACACGATGCCTCTGAGAGACGGAAAGGCTGCAGAGCATTTTCCAGAGCAACGGGGATCTCTGCTCCCCGGACAGACAGGGAGCGGGCACAGGGACTAGCGCAGCAGCTCCATCCATCACAGGAGGTGGCTGCGGCTCTGACCTCCCGGTTGGTCTCGGCAGCAGCTCTCCCGCACCGCCGCGCTCCGCCATCAGCAGCCCGGCACGCGCCGCAGCTCTGCTCAGTCTATACACTGACTCGTTTGTCAATACATCTCTCCGACGCTGACTGATGCGCCTCATCGCCCTCGCTACCAGATAAGCTCCTCTTAACACAGGCGTTTCTGTAGCCCGTAATATTTGGGGACACCTCGCTGGCCTTCCAGACCCCACCTGCCCCGTTCTCCCTCCCCGCTCAGCACCCCCAAACCCCGCAGTGGGATCCTGAGGCTCGATGTGACACAAAGCCAGCGTTCGGTGTCCAAATGCAGATGTTGGGACAATGCCCAAACCTCTCACCCCTGCTCTGAACGAAGCCCCCCACCTTTCCTCCGCAGGGTCAGGGTCAGCCCCAGCCCCGACACCACCGCACACCACCTCCATGCCCGTGTGTCCTGGCGCGGCCGCCCTCCCCGGCACCACAGATGCCTGCCAGCTCCTCCGCTCCACCAGCACCCTCCCTGCCGCAGGCTCCTCAGATGGGGCTCTGCGCCACCCCTGTTACCCGGGGGATCCAACAGCCCCGTCACCCACGGTCAAGCCGCCTGCCATCTCCCAACTGGCCACCCTGGCTCACCCGCAGCCTCTGCCAGGCACCCCGCTCCCCTCACCGGAGCAGACCGAGCCCCCAGCCCTGCAGGCAGGGCAGCACCTCCTGTCTGTACAGGGTCTCGGTCCAAATCCATGCTTTTCTACTTTTTTTTTTTCAGCTTCCAATTTCTTTTCCAATACGCTTTCAGAAATCCCTCCAAATCCCCCCGGCACAGCTCAGAGAGGACGACGACAGAGAGCTCTGCCGAGCCAACCTCCTGCATCTTACTGGGTTCACAGGAAGCACATACTGGGGCCTCCCCGTTCCCACACTTGAGTTTTCTTCCCCCTCTCCTCCCTTCTTTGCTATTTTGTTTTACTTATCTAGCAGAAAATGAGAAGCCAAGGCTTCTTGCTGCTTCATCTTGATTCAGTCAGTTTTATATCTCACAAATGCATATGCAGATTTCTCTGCTGCTTTATTTGTTCATTAAGACTTCAGTAAAAATGTTATAAAAATGCCATTTTTTGCTGTTAATTGCAATTTCTGTTTTAATATGCAAGTTGTGCCGGCTCTCCTCGGAGACTCCCCAAGCCTCTCTGTAAATAATACAGCCGCCCCAGCCTAACGCACGTTGCCTGCCGTGTATTAACACGGCTATCAGAGCCCAGCCAGGGCGACAGCAGCGGCGTCTCCTCCAGACCAGCTTCTCCTCCGCTGCTCCCAGTACGGGGTGTTTGGCAAAGAGCTCCTGCCACCACGCTCAGCAGAGGCATTGCCACCCCCGCAACGCATTCCCCGTGGGGGACCCCAAGCCCCAAACAGCATAGCAGACCCCCCCCCCAAGCCCACAGCATCCCCGTCCAGCCCTGCGGGATCCCCAGCATCACAGGCAGCAGCACAGCCTCCCGAAGCAGCCTCGGCCAGGGGAGCAAGGAAAGCACTGCTGGAAGGTGCCGTGGGCGCCGGATCAGGCCAGGAGCAAGCTCTGCTGAGGCTGCGAATGCTCCACTGCATGAGGGGTCACCCAGAGAGGGGCGAGGAAGATTTCCAGCCTGCGTGGATGTGACCCGGGAGGTCGGTGCTGTGTTTCCAAGGGCCAAACCCACCCTCAGGGACACTGCTGAAGCCTGGGAAGACGCCAGGGATGCAGGCGGCCCGCGCATCTCTGGGTTGCTATGAGGCTTTATAGATTGCGGTGCCACCGTTCAGTGATTCCCCAACACTTTAAAAGACCCTATTATCACTTGCCTGTGTCTTTGTGCAACGCAAGTCATTTTGCTCTGATGTTTCCCATATTGAGCGTCTGCCTCAGGCTGAAATTTTGAGGGAAGTTTTAGCGAGAACGGTTCAAACATTTCCGAGACCAAGGCTGTGGAAAAATGCTGTTTTGACACATTAAAAAAAAAGTGTTCTACAACCCTAACGCTCAGAAACCTCCCCACCTTCCCGTGGCGCAGCAAGCAGCCCGGAGCAGGGCAGGAGGCGGTGGGTGCCCCCGGTCCCTGCTCCCCCACCCGCCCAAAGCTCTGGTGCTATGCACCCCTACACACACAGCAGCCATTGCTTCTCCTGCGCTTCTCCCCCTCCCCATAAAGTCAGGGAATAAGTCAAGAAAACAAAATTGCAAAGCATCGCTGAGAGCCCCGGGACGAGGCACTGAGACACAGCCCAGCCGCTGCACTCCCCCACTGCCGCTTCCCCCAGGCGCTCTGCACAGGGGTCCGATCCTGCCGCAGGGCAGCCGATCACCCGACACATCCCTTCTGGTCGAAAGGGTGCAGTGCAACAGCACTCCCCCCTCGTTTTTACCAAAAGCTGGGCTGCGTGGCACATGGCCGGCTGACCCCGAGCCAGACCTGCCGCAGAGGTGGCAGAGCCGGGGCTGGGCAGCCTCCACGGCTGGGACATCCCCAGGGAGCAGAGATCAGCTCCCCAGCAGGACGGCTGCCCGACTGCCTAACTCGAGAAAGTTCTTTACACCCGACCCAAGGCGGCAGAGCCCAGCAGAGGGGCTGGGAACACACCACTTGCGCTTAAGTAACACAAGTGCCCGTCAATAGGAACCTATGAGAATCAAATGAAATAAGGGGCATGGCCATCAAACACGGGAAAATTAAGCTGTTAAGAGACTCAAACTCATTAAATGCCTGTGATAACACTTTATTTTAATGGTACATTTAATTCATACTTAATTCCAGGGGAGCTCCAACAGAAGCCCCTATGGCATCCACACAAAGAGCAGATAAATGGGTTGTACTTAGTGCTGAGACAACGAGCACCCGACAACTCCGGCACGGTCGCACATGAGAAATGTGTTAACAGAATATATATCCTGTGACGTGTATCACTGGCGTATTTGATAACACATCCTCAAGAACCAGATTCAGAGGGACAGATAGCTCTTCGGTGCCCTGACAACGGGGATTAGCTAGTACGCGCGGGGTCTACGCCTGCAATTTCTACCTGCTCTCATGCCTGCAAAATTCACAAATGCAAGGACGACGAGGAAAGCAGGGGCACGAAGAGACCGCAGGCTGGAACAACAGCAGCAACACAGCAGCGGAGCGGATGCTTGCTTGCAAAAGAAGAATTCAGTAACTGGCAGCCAGAAACTCCCAACTTTTGGAGTGAAAACGGCTCCTGCCAGTGCTGCTGCAGCAGCAAAACGCAGCAAAATGAACCCAGGAATTAGCTTGGCGTAACTACCTCTAACAGCCTACCAGTCAGCAGTAAAATCAACTTTCTGGTTGCTAATTCTGGATGATTGAATTGCGCAAAGCTTAAGATTTCTTTATGCCATCATTTTTCACTCTAAAAAAATTCAAGAAAACGTTGGGCTCTCGTGGCAAATGCCTGTTTTGGAAGCAAGCTGCTCTTGTGTATCATATTGTTCTGGTACCGCATCACAATCTATCAAAGTCGGAGTCCCCAGAGCAAGAGAAATCAAAACATCATGAATAAAGTGCAACTTTAAAACTCCAGTAGTCTGACAGTGTTAGACTAAGCCTCCTAACATGCAGCATTGTATTGATGCTTTCCCCTAATAAAGTCAATGCTGGCCTAGCTTCACTGCCTACAGCGCATTTGCTCAATTAGAGGAGAACAAATAAGGCAACAAGCCAAGATGGAAGTGGTAAACACTGCACCGAGCTCGCAGGGGCTGCTGCACCCAAACCGCGGGCAGCCGCAGGTGCCCGCTTTGAACCTGCTCTCTGCCTGCACGCTGCCAGCCCCAGGATGAGGGGTGTCCATGCCTCTCCCCTTGATCCTCCTGCCCCGATGCTGCTGGGTCTGTGGGGCCGAGCACTCACCCGAGCAGGCACAGCACCCGCTGTGGGACCCCGTGGCTCAGGGCAAAGATGATGCCGTGGTACGTCACCCAGACGTGGCATCAGCTCTGCAGCCGCTTCAGGACCTCCCCCTCCTCAAATCAGGACCACCGCTCTTCGGGACGGGGACACAAACCCATGCAAACACAGCACAGGTTTTCACTGCTGACCCTCCCAGCCTTGCAGAAACACCCAAGTCCTGTTTGCACACAACCTGCCAGCGCTGCTTTTAAACGCGGTGCGTACAGCGCTCAGCTCCCCGGCGCCGCCAGAGTCTGTGTGCCGGAGCCTGCCGGGGGCCTGCCGGCGTTCCCAGCACCCCATGCAGCAGCACGCTCCGGGTCTCCTCGGGGCCGTCCCGCTGCATGGGCTCACCACGTCCCCCCAGAGCGGGCAGATAGCTCTGATCCTCCCTGACATCTCCAGCGGGCACGGGCTCCCTGGCTGCTGCGGGCAGCGGTGTTTTCTTGCCCTCGCATGGTGCCTCTGGCTCTCGGTTAGCATTTTGAAGGCAATTAAGACAGCCTGAGCTGTGAGATTTGTCAGCTCTGGCTCGAGCGGCCAGGCAGCGCAGGAGGGGCACAGTGTCACACCTCTGCCACTGCTCAAGTCGCCCACCTCAGTGCAGACGCTGGAGGAGAGCCCTGGGGAACCAAGTGAGAGGGAAGAGGCAGATCAATACCCGATTCACCTGTGCAGCCCTGGGGAGACAGGCAGGGTGCCCATTTCACAGGTGGAAACATATGCTGCAGCATCGCGAGCAGCCAAGGGTGCCCAGGCTGCAGCAACGCAAGCCGGCCAAGCACCCAGCCCCATTGGGAAGACACCAAGGGGCCCCCTGGGACCCCCCACCTCCCGCTCTGCCTGGTGCGCCCCAGAGCTGCCAGACTGGGGCTCAGCCCTGGCACCTCCCACAGCCGACACTGAGCATCCCGCAGTGGGTCCCCGTCCTCCTGCTGCCATCTGCTCCAGCACCGAGTGCTGCCATTTGGAGCACAGGATGGAGGCACCCAAAGGAAAACTCCCCTTGCCAAGAGGAGCGAGCAGGAGAGCCGGGTAGCCGCGGGGCAGGAGAGCTCAGTGCATGGTTAACTGGATGGAGCCAGGCCGGTCAACGCGGCAAACAGCAGGAAATATGGGCATGTGTAGCAAGAGCTGCAGCAGGTCTGGGGGGACCAGGCAGATGGCAATGCAGGAGGGGGGAACGGAGACAAAGACTGAGGCAAAAGGGACGGCAAATGGCGGAGAGGAGAAGGGCCACGGGCAGGACTGGCCACCTCATGCTCCGCACCAGGAAACCCGATTTACACCAGCCCTGTTGCTCACTCCCTGGCCCATCTCCACCAGGGAAGGGCGAGGGCTGCAAAGGCTCTGCCAGCCCTCGCAGGGAAGGAGACCTTTGCTGCCGAGGAGCGACCAGCAAAGAGCCTGCTGCCACCCCACCAGCCCGGGTCACCAGCACAGAGCTCGTGCCAGGCGCCATGAACGGCCCATCAGTGCAGAGACCGCAGGAATTAAACAGCCTCCTGCACGGCCAAGTCCATCGCCTCTCAGAGCCGTGCTCTTCTGGGCTGGCAAGTGGAAGAGCGAGGCTGTAATAGAAAATCTCCCTGCGGCTCCATCCAGTCTAAGAAGAATTAGATCAGAGCAGCCGAAATCCCCCAGTGCCAAGAGCTCCCAGCCTCGCCACCGGCGCTGAGCCCAGGGAGAGATGCGGGCAGGGTGCGCAGGCAGCTCATGGCACCGCAGGCTTTGCCAACGCCAAGACCTCGGAGACCTTTCCCCGCCGAGGGCAGTGCCGAGTGCTGTGGGAGCTGGCGTGCTCCCAGCGAGGCTGATGTGAACCCAGGGAGGGGAAGGACAGGGCTCAGCTCAGCAGGCGCCCCACATCAAACCAGCCCGCGGCTCCAAGCAGAGCCAGGACCCAGCCGTGCCGGCAGCGCTGCCTGCCGCACCGCAAAGACAGAAGGGCCCTGGCCAGCGCCCAGCCCCGGCGAGCTGCAGCATCAACCGAGTCCCACACTCCTTGCCCACGCCACCTCCCTCCGCCGGGCTCCCACTGCCAGGGCTGAACGGTGCGCGATGCCGTGGCCGCAGCACACAGACCTCCCGCAATTCCTCCTAAAGCTCTTTCTCACTGCAAGGGCCTTTCTCCGCTCCCGCCCAAGCAGGCACACAGACTTTTTTTTGCACGTTTTAAAGCTCTGTCACACCCCACTGAGCTCCTTCTCTCACCACCAGCTCTAAATCCACAACCCCGACTGTGGGACTTCCACCCAGCCACCGCCCCCGCCAGCACAGCGGGGAGGGATTACAGCACCTCAGCTCAGCAGCAGCGATAATCCTCTGCCTTATCAGTGCGGGGAGCAGCCGGCGAGAAGGACGGCTGGAGCTTGCAGGGACCCTGGTGCCAGTGCTGCCCACCCCAGCTCCCAGCAGCGGGAGGGAGCCCCTGCCCGGCCGGAGGGTGCCGATCCTGCGGCAAACCTGTTCTGGCCGCTGCACTGAACCCAGCCGCCAGCAAAGACCGTTTTCACACAATCGCAGCCCTGTAGGTCGGGGCTTTACCCCCAGGAGATCCAGGCTGGCGGGGCGAGGGGCTCAGCCCCGGGGCGAGGGGACAGAGCAGGTGCAGAGCTGCCTTCTGCGCTGATGCAATTAGCTAAAGCAGTTAAGCCACAACTCAAAGTCTGCGCTAAATGAGTGGTGTTTGCTACGACAGACCCTCCTCGCCTCTGTGCTCCCGTCAGGCCTGTCAGGCACTCGCACTCCCCTTGCTCCTCTGCCCCCCAGCACATCTCATCTCTGCGCTGTCCTGTAGACCCCCCGCCCAGCCTGCCCTATTGCTGGGAACGCGCAGGGCACCAGTACAACAGAAGGATTTAATTGCATGTCAAAATTAAATCTCTTTTGATGAAGAACAATTCAACTACTGCTCTGCCTAATCAAATTAACAAAGTCTTTTTTGATTTTCAATTATCTTCTTCACTGGAACACTTTATCCGGTGCTCCTGCGATACAGCTGACAAGCCCCGACTAACAATTGAGGTGTTTTGCTGCACTTCAGCAACGCAGGGCGACCACGGGAGCCCCCCTCCGCCTTCCCCCCGTCACCAAGCCAGGAAACGACTGGAACAAACGTGCAAGGTTAAGTAACGCTGGCAGCCCCTCGCTGCGGCACGGCCGGACCCCCACCTCCACAGCTGGGGATGGACCAGCTCCTCTCCTTGCCAGGATGCCACCACAGCAGGCCCAGTGGAAGGGCTGCACCGGGACCATCCCACCCACAGCACCCACGCTAGTGCTGCTGTAACACCCTCCTGGAGGCTGGAAGGGCTGACAGCCCGAAACACCCTCACCATCACACCAAACCAGGAGCCCAGAGACCTGGGGACAGCCAGCAGCAAGGCCAGCCCTGCCACACCATGCCCTGCCCACAGCAGCAGGGAGAGGGGACCCGAGGGAGCCCACCCATGAGCTGTGGACAGCCGCAGCACCCTCCACGGGAGGAAACCATGCAGACACAAGCACCCGTCGCCTCTTCAGCAGCACCCATCACTGCCTACCCTCCCAGGGCACCCAAACCTGCAGCACCCATGTGCTTCCCCAGCCCGCTGGAGCATGCCAGCCCCCGAGCTGCAGCGGCAGGGCTGGAGCCCACTAGAGGGAGCCAGTAGGATGGAGACTCATCCTGCCAGGGCCTTGCGTTCACCGCTGGCCAATTATCACTCGTGCATCACATTTAAAGGTCACTTAAGGAAGGGAATTGACTTGTGTGAAAACGTTAATAGAGAGGCTGGTGCATCCATTACAGGGCGCAGAGCGCCTGCCTCACCCTGGCAGAAGATGCAGCAGTGCCCGCAGTGCGGACCACTGGTGCTGACCGCCCTGCCTGTGCCCGGAAGGCACCTGGACTCCGTCTCCGAGTGGAACAGCCAGGCGGGGGCGAAGAAGGGCAGGAGATGTGCTAGCCTGTCTGACCACAGCAGTGGGCAGCATTCCTGGCAGAGGACAGGCAGATCCTGACAATTTGCAGGCAGCAGACAAGCACCGAGGCTGCCTTGAGTTGCCCAGCCCTGGAGTGTACAGGCCCTGGTACCTCGAGGGATGGCTCCATCCCCTTCCCCTCCTACCAGGGACATCAATTACCTGGCGAGGCTGGAGCCCCCTGTGCTCCCCCTCCTGACAGACTCCAGGGACCTGCAGGAGGCAACAGATGGGACCCAGCCCCCGGACCCCAGAAAGCGACCTATCCTACACCCTTGCCGGTGCCAGCTCACCTGAGCACCCCCACGCCAGCGGGGCTGTGCACACACACACCCACGGGCCCTGGAGGAGCTCTGAGCTCCCTGCAGCTGCAGAGACATTAAGCCATGATAGCAGGACAAAATGTATTAAAAGATGCTAATTTAATTAAAAGAACACGACAATGGCTAAATTAGCAAGTGAAGGAGAACACCTATCTGTAATAAGGGCACAAATACAAGAGCAGAGGGATGCAGCAAGGCCCCAGGGCAGAGGCACAGGCTGAGCTTCTCCGCTGCACAAGGATGGGGTTCGAAGGACCATCTCACCTCCTCATCCGGCTGCAGATGCTCAGTGCACGCAGGCAAGCGCACAAGACTCTTCCCCCGGATTATCCTCCAACTTGCAGCCTTCTCCCTGCCACCGCAGGCATGCTGGGTAGCCTCCAGCAGTTCCTCCTCCTCCTCAGCACAGTTTCTGCTCCCAAACACAGGCTACAGCATCTAATCCTACTGCAAGGTCTCTGGGGCAGGGAATGGGTTTTTACTGGTACCTTCCACTGTGTTTAAACAGCAGCTGAGCAGAGATCTGCCTTCTCCCCGCAACGCCAGGGGAGCACGGCCCGTGCTGCTGCGAGCGGGGGGAAGGAGGGAGCCCCTTCCGCAGCTCCTGCTGCCCGTCCCCAGCGAGCTTCCCTGGCAGCTGCCCAGAGCGAGCTCCATCCTGCAGCGCTTGCAGAGGTTCGAGCGCAGCTTTATCGCCTTTTTTCCGCTTTATTAAGCTGTTTTCAAGGGAAACCATCTTAATTTGTATCGATCTCCGGTTGAGCAGTGCCCCTGCCTGCGAGCTGGCAGCCGCCCCAACGCATCCCCCTCCCTCCTCCGGCCACCCAACAGCGGGGGCAGCTCTCTGCCACGGGGCTCCCTGCCACGCTCCAGCCCACGGCGGGCTCGGCCACGCGTGTGTTCCCCGCCGGGCTGCAGTACACTCAAACGGCGGGCAAGACCCCACCGCCCCGGCCGGGAGGATGCAAAGCCCGTGCGGGCAGGCAGGCAGGGCGGGCAGGCAGGCAGCACGCTGGCATGGCAGCACACCTGGCACCGGAGAGCTGCCCGGCTCTGCCCCGCCGCCGGCCGGGCCCAGCCCGGGGCCGCCCGCCCGCTCCCCGCCGCGACCCCGGCCCGGCGCGGGCAGCAGCTGCCACCTGCCGGCGGCCCGGCCCCGCCGCCGCTCCCCCGCACCCGGGGCTGCCGCGAACCCCCACCCGGGGGAAACCCCCCCACCCCCCGGTCCCCTCCGGCCGCAATCTGTCCCCCTCTCCCATCCCCAGTGCCACACGCTGCCCATCACCAACGGGTCCCAGCACCGAACTCTGACGGCACATTCCGCCCCCCCCCTCGCCAAGGCCCTGTGGTCCCACGGGTATAGCATTCGGAGATGGGACACCCCCATGCACGCGCAACTCCCCATGCGCGGTACCCTTTGTAACGGGATCACAGCGCGGAGTGAGGCGCAGGCGGCTGCGTGTCAGATAATCACGCATGCACCAGGCGCCTTCTGCAACGCAGACCGGAGCGAGAGCACAGCAGGGCTCGCAGGATCCGCGGCAGGCTGCGTGCAGGGCCTGCGGGCTGGACTGCTTTAGCACAAACACCTGCAAGATCCCCAAGCCCAGCCAGTGCCGGCAGCGCTCCCCGGCTGTCCCGGCACAGGAGAGCTGCTCTGACTGCCCAGGCAGAGGAGGCGGGGGGCTGAGCAGCAGACGCAGGCACCCTGGGAGCCCACCCAGTTCGGCAGCACCAGCATGGTGGCACCAGGGCACAGCGCAGCCTTGGGTAGGACAACACACCCCAATTTTAGGGCTCTGCTTACCCTTGGGGTGACCTGGACTGGTGGGCCAGGAACAGCAGCCCCATCCCTCCTCCTGCCGTCGCCAGGTACAGCAGCGAGTGTGCAGAGGAGCTGGAGGGACACGCGGACACTGCTCCTCCAGAACATCGGTTGCTTCCAAAGAGAATATTTGATTCCCTCTTCATGGATGAAGGGATGGGCTCCCATTCCCAGGTCTCTCCAATTCCACTCCCTTTTGTGCATTTTCCAAAGAGGGGTTGATCACATCCTGGCAGATGCTGGGAGCAGACGCCTAATGGAGGCCATCTGCCACATTTCACAGGGAAAATTATTCAAACTCACTAGGACTTTAATTTAATCAGCTGGCACTGAAGTGGGCACTGGGCTTTCATGTGAGCAGGTGTGAGCACAAATCGGCAAAGGCAAAGGCAAGCGTTTCATCTCCATTCACCGAGCCCACAGAATAGGAGCTAAAGGCACTGCGTGGCCAGCGCACCCACTGGCACTCTTCCCCAGCGTAAAGGCACAACTTGCACCACGTCTCAGGCACTCTGCTACCAAGGAGCACTTCCATTAGGAAAGCTCCTCAAGTAACCCCAGCATTCGGGAACCGCAGCGCGTAGGGAAGATTCATTGCAGATGACACGAGACCAGATGGGGCATCGGTTACAAGTGGAAGGAGTCTGCTGGCCTCGCTTGCAGGCGCATTCATCCCCACCAGCGTTCCTGCAGACCCGGAGCGCTGCTAACACAAGGCAGAGCTGTTCAGAGGGAAAGAGCAGGAGGGAGCCGTCCCCAGGGACCCAGCAGCTTCGTTCAGAGTGGCTGTGGGTGCTGCACGGAGCTCACCCGCCTTCCCGGCCCCTTCCCGTCCTGGATGAAACCTCGCTCCCCCAAATGCTTCCCATATGCGCAGTGACAGATCGATTTACTGCAAAGAGGGGGAAGCGCCAGCCTGGCACTTGGAAAAGGGAACAGGAGGAAAGGTGCCGTCTGTGCTGCATCCTCCGAAATCTCTGCCTTACCCAAACGCGAGGCAACTTCCCTGAGCCCCGCGGCTCTCAGCTCAGACGCTCCTGGTGCACACTGTTACCCTCAAGAAGAGATAAACACGTGTCTGTCAGAGAGAGGAGGCTAACACAGCACGGCCTCTGCTTGAGGCATCTGCACAGAGACTGGGGATCTCTCCAAGCGTGTGGTGTCTCCTCACTGCCCCATCACAGGCCACAAAGGAGGTGCAGGAGCATCCCACAACAGCCGCCCCACAAGTGTGCAGTGAGCTCCTACCACGGAGTACAAGGTGAAAAAGACACAAGTGCAACACGGCACAGGAAGGGAGATGGGGACAGAGGTCCTGCAAGTGGTTCATTAAAGTCCTCATTTGATCAACATAAGCAGAACCCACCTGCACAGCAGAGGACAAAACCTCCAGCAACCCCTTGCCAATCTGATCTGGAAAGAAATTCTTCCTGACCCCAAATCTGGGGGCACATTTACACCCAAGCCAGTAATTATGTCATATCACGCAAATACAAGGCATTTACCATGTTCTCTCCCATCAGTTGTATCACTTTCTCCCCAGCATTATGGCATGTCCAGACTCAAGAACTAAACCACGCCTTACCAAGCGTAAGCTCACCAGTGATGGCCCCATGCAGACACCACAGACCCGCAGGCTGGGGGTGCCCGTGGCCCTGCCGCGCTGTTGGTTAACACACAGCTGAACCCCCACGGGCACCAGCTCCTGCCACATCATCCCCCTTCCCTTCTACCAACTTCCACAGCCACTCCAACTGGTATCTTCCTATTGACACGTGACACGAACGGCATTATCTGCATTTTGCAGATACTGGTACTAGGCGTACTTCAACTACTGCAGGCAGGTCCGCTGTTCCCCCGCAGCGTGCCACCGCACGCCCCTCGTCACCCCACAGGCTGACACCACGGGATCGCCTGTCCATGCAGTGCAAGCCCCAAGCCTGGGCTGAGCTCCCCTCCCCGGCAGGATGCTGCTCCAGGCGGGATGTGGCGTGAGCAGCCAGAGCCCGTCACTCCGGCACACCACCAGCCCCGGGCAGCGGGAAGGAGCAAACCCAGGGTCTCATCCCTGGGGCTACTGGGAAACCACTCATCTGCCTGCTTAGGACCTGTCCAAAAGGCCACGGTCCAGCTTAGCTGGAAAATCCATGGAGCTAGAATGAAATTGGGCAGAGAGGGAACAGGGATAACTTGGCAGCTGCTCACATTTAGTTTGCACCTTCTTTGCCAGTGTGGAAGGAAACAAACGACCTGTGAAGGGAATGGAGCACAGTGATTCATTACCCCTGATGTGTGATGATGGCTTAATTATTTTTCTAACTGGGGAGAGACACTTTCTGACAGCAGGTGCAAATTAATTCTCCACTGTTTTAAGGAGTGATCGGCCCAGGACAAGCAGAAAACTGGAAAACCTAATTAAATCGGGAGCTGGGTGGAATAAATGGAGCGGGGAGTTTGTTTGCACGGTGCTGATGGATATTAACGATTGCTGGTGAAGGCACCAGGGCTCCCAGCAGGGAAGTGGAGCTGTCTTAGTGGCTTCATGTGCCCGGCCGGGCTTTGACAGTTTTGGGCAGGAGGTGTCATGGTAGTCACAGCACATGCTACTACTGTGCACAGACGGGGAAAACCAGGGCTCTCCCTAGGGAGAGGCATCGACTGCTCTGCACGTGTTGAGCAGAGGAGGATGCGTTAGCAGGCTGCCAGCCAGATGTGCAGCACTAGGGATCCCCGAGCCCCTCCAGGCTTCGCATCCCTCGAGGGCAACAGGGCCCAGCACCCAGTTACTGAGCCGCCAGCACCCGCCTGGGCAGCAGGCAAGCAGTCTGTCCCATTTCTGTGCAACCAGAGCAGGGGCAGGTTAAACATCTTCGGAGGAACCAACGCCTGCCCTCCAAACCTCCAGCCCAGGCTTCCAGAAGCAAGAGAGGAGCTAACGCAGCTCTTCCCACCCCAGCTCCGGCACAGAACGGCGCCTGCAGACGGTGCCAACACTGTCCGCTCCTGCGAAGGAGCATGAAAAATAACCAACACCTGAAGGGTTTTGCCACAGGGGGGAGCAGCCCAGGACTGATCCGAATATCGTTAGCGCCGTAATCAGGGAGGAAAGAGTTTATGTTGAACAGTTGCCATGGAAACACTATTTATACTTTCCTGCAGCTCCAGATCCCAGCTCCCTGACCCCAGCCCGGCCACCACTCAGCCCTGCTGCCCCTCTCCTCCAGCTGCCCTGGCAGCACAGCCCTCGCAGAGGCTGGGGTCTCCATCACCCCCTCCCTCCACTTGCTCTTCGGCCCCCAGCCCCCAGGGACTCGAGCCCCTCTGCAATTGCCAGCAAGATCCCCACAGCCTCGGGGTGCTGAGCCAGCAGCTGCACCACGGGGCTGTTCCCCAGCCACGTCCCAGAGCATCTCCAAGGATTTTAAAGGGAAGGGGTGCCTGGAGCCTGCCCTGTCCCATGCACATGCTGCAGCCCAAGACCACCCACCGCTGCCCACCCCTCCAAAGGGCCATCGGGCTGCCCCGTGCCCAGCAGACCCGCCGCCAGGAGAGCACTTGGAGCTCGGAGTTTGCAGAGTTTGCTCAAGAAGAGCCTGGCAAGCCCACAGCAGAGGGGATCTCTGCTCCCCAGCACACACGCCTGCCTCTGCGACATCCGAGTCCCAGCTCGGATGACACAAAGCCGAAAATGGGGGAGATGAGCAGCATCGGGAGGTTAAATGGGTGTCCTGGTCTCCCTGCTCATCCTCCCACCCAGGCATGCTGCTGCCAGAGGAGTTTGCACCTGCTGATGGCTCTCGGCCCCACTCATCCCATCCCACCACCCTGGGGGGGCCCTCCCGCCTCCTGAGCCTGCCTGCTGGGCTGCTCTGCCAGTCACCCCCCTGCTCCAACACACCGGCAATGCTGGGAAAAAGAGCCCTAATTGCTTTTTGTTTTTCTGTTTCTCCCATCATTAAATCCCTTCTTCATCCCTAATAGTTTGGGATTATATGAAGGTTAATATGTTTCAGGTTCCACACAAGTACAGCTAATTAACAAACAGTCCCCTCAATTCCCTTTAATGCCTACACATGTAATGCGATCACTGCAATTACCTGCTTCCCAAAGCCATTACAAACCACAGAAAATTAGCTGGAACAGGTGATAAAAACCTTCTTTTATTGGTTCATAAAAGGAGCTGATCTCTGGGCAGCAGCTCCCCACCGCGCAGCTGGAAGGGGCCAACACCCTTCCCCAAGCAGCCCGGCTGGGATCACCCACACTCCCTGCTCCCACAGAGCCCTCAAACACCATTTACTCCAGCCCCGAGCTCCACCTTCTCTTGGGTGGTGAAGCCCAGACTCGCTGCTTCAGACCACAGCACTGAGTAAGAGCCAACCTTGCTTTCTAGTGATGAAAATGAGTCTGTAATTAAAGCAAAACCCACCCAGATGCTGGAGGTACCCCCAGCAAGGCAGCAGAGCTCTGCTCCCGAGGGACACCCTCACATACTTGGTCACACAGGGCAAGAGCAGAGCCAAAGCCAGTCCTGGCCCAGGGTCCTCAGGGCTGGTGCGCCTGTCACCATCCTGAGGTAGAGCTGAGCCAGCATCCCTAGGGACACAGAGCTAAAGCACCCGGGGACAGGCACAGGGAAAGGCAGAGAGCTGTTCACCATCCACTCCCGGAGGGAAAAGGGGAAGGAATCTAAAAAAGCAGGAGAGCCCTTATCTGCCTCCCTGTTCTCCCAGAGAAAGAGCATCCTCCACAGACTTCAGGAGGGATCGCGGACAAACTCCCTCCACCCCTCACTTAGCCCCGTCCAGCACTCTCTGCCCAGGGAGCTGCACTATTCCTGCAGCAATCAAAACGCTCGCAGTTAAACTACTTCATGTCTGCTTTCAGGAGCCACAGAGGGAGAGACCCAGTGCCAAGGAACACAATGAGCTCCCAGAAAATTGCTCCACTGGTCTATTAGCCCTCGTTAAAAACCTGTACCTATCAGGCAAGTTTCAATTTCCAGCTACTGGATCTTGTTGTGCCTGCACCTGCCAGATGAAAGAGCTCTCTAATAATCAGTGTCTCCTCTGCTCCATTATTTACACTGCAGCAGCAATACACGGGCCCTCTCCAGAGCCTGTGGCCCTGGGGAAGCACCAGCTGCAGACCCCAGCCAGGCACAGGGCTTCTCCATCGCCTGTGCCCAGGGCGAGCCACAGCCCAGCCAGGCAGGTGACAGTGGCAGCGCAGGGGGAGCAGCGAACACAGTCCTCCTCTCCCCAGCACCACAGCTACGGGGACACCCCAGCGCCCAGGTCCCCATACAGCAGGGAAACCAACCCCCCAGGGCTGTTCAGAGCAAACAGATCAGCTCAGCAGACACGAGGGACCCTGTCGCCCAGCCCAGCGGGGTGGCAGGGTGCAGCCCTCCCATGCACAGCCCAGGCATCCTCCCAGCAGGCAGCATCCCCCCGCTTTCCGCAGGGGCTCAGCTCCTAGCTCCTCCAGCACCAGCACGGTCACAGCCTTCCCAAGGGAACCACGCTGCAGCTCGTGCCCGACGGAAGCAGGCAGGGTCCCCGTGCCAGCGAGGTCACCGTTCAGCTCCTGAAGGCAGCTATAAATCTGAAAGTCTTAGGCTGGTCTTTAGCAGACGTTTATCTGTGTCACGCAGCCACCAAAGCCACATGCAGCCCGGCAGGGATGCCCCGGGTCAGGGTGCGATGCCCGGGCAGGTGCCCGGCCCTCCGGGGTCCTGCTCACCACACCCCATCCCACAAGTGCCAGCCAGCCTCTCCGCAACTGCATCTTATCTTCTCAGCATCCTCCTCGAGTGCCCAGAGCACCCTCCAGTGATGGACCTCCTATGCAAGAGCTTCTTATAAATGTAAATCGGGAACAGCCTCACAGCACAGGAGGAAAATCACTGTAAACAAAATCTCCGTTGCTGTGGAAACCATTAAAAATAGATTCCCCACGCTCCCCCTTTTGTGCTGGGTATTATACAGCTGGGTTCCTTCATTCCACATTATTATTACTTTTTAATTATGAATAATTTCCTCCCTTCTATAGGAAGATGGAGTAAAAAACAGAACTTTCCAAACCAGGGGCCTTTAGGATATGTTTCAGTATGCAAATGAAGGCAAACATGCATTCTGTAGTGTTTATGCCACAGGGTAAAAATCTTTATGCATTAACCCTTCCCGTGCCACGTTCCCTATTTTCTCCCCTTTCCTTCAGCCAGGAAGGCCAGGGTGCCCTCAGTCCCGCAGACAGTTGGCTCGAGGATGAAGGCAAAGAGCAGCGGCACAGACATGCGGGGTAACACTTCATCCTTCACGAGGGGCTACGACAAGTCGGCTGCGGTTCTCTCCTGCCAGCCCTGCTGCGCTGGGGCAGACTGGGCACTGCCGCGCTTGCCTGTCCACAGTCCTTGGACACCGCGTGACAGAGATGCTCTCGTGGCAGGGACCAGCTTTGCCTTCACAGGAGCAGCCCTTGATGGTCAGAAACATTAAGACCAGCGCAACTTCTGCTGCCTCAGCCCCTGGTGCGGAGCAACCCGCCAGCGTTGGGCGAGCATCGCAAGCAGGGAGAGGGGGGGCACGCTGCCCCATGGGGACAGGGCACAACAAGTCCCCGTCTCACTGAGAAGTGACAGAAATCCCACTTAACACCACTGTCCTGTGGCACTCCCCTCCGATACAGGAGTCGGTCTCTGAGCAGAGGAAAGATTTAAAATTATTTGGAAAAATATGGTACCTGGGAAGATGGTCCCATTCCAGAGCCTGACTCAGTTGCTATTTGCGGCCCTAGTCAGAGGGAGAGGATGCTCCTCCATCAGGAACACGGTCAGCCACCAGCACCACACCGGGTGCCAGCTGAGGACCTGGCAGCAATGCACCACAGGCAGCTCCTGCCCAGGCCTGCCAGCAAATGGACGCCTACGTCCCCCAGCACGCACGGGCCAGGCAGAAGGTTCCCGAGCAGGCTGGCTCCGGCCCATGGCCATCAGTTCGCTGGCTCTGCACAAATTTCACGCTGCCGTGGAGGAGCAGATGGATGGTCCTGGGAACCCTCCCAACGCACGCTGAGCGAATGTCCTGCCTGCTCTGACAATGTGCTGCCCGGCTCCGCACGAGCCGACGGCAGAGGTCAGACCCCCGCGCCTGCCCCAGGGATGCTGCTGAGCACAGAGCACACAGGGCTGCGGGACAGACATCTGTCCGTTTGTCCATGGTGACCTGGCTCAAGATAAGGAGCTGCACAAGCAACAGCCAACATTGATGTGTCAAGGACACCCCAGTCTAACTTCATTCCCCCAGAAGGTAACCGGGTCTCTCGATACAGGAGGGAACACGACTTACTTTGACTTCAGAAAAGTTTCTGACACCCCATTACACAGCACTTATAAATAAAGCAGAGCAGCATGGTCTAGCCAGAAGCATTACAGCACAGGCACAAAAAACAGGCTGGAAAACCACAAACAGGCCTGTCTTTGCAGCATCTGATTTTCCTAATTAAGCACAGGAAGTTTTCTTCTGTTTCCTGCAAACTGGGACAGGGCTAGAACTGGGTTGGGGCTGGAGGGGAGAGGGCAGAGGGTGCCCTGCAGCAGGCAGGAACCGCAACCAGCACACGCCAAGGAGGGGGCACCCAGGTAAGGGGCAGCCTTTTTGGGAGAGGAGGAGTATTTATTGTGGATCACAAGATAAAAATGAGCAAGCCCCCGACATGCTACGTGGAAGAAAGGCCAACAACATGCCGAGATGCACAGAGAGCATCACCTGCAAGACACACAGAGCAACTCTGCTCATCACTGGTTGCACGCTGGCTGCAGAGCAGAGTCTGGCTGCAGCTCCATGGCCCCTGCAGCAGCACTGACCCACGGCCACGCACCACGCAGAGGTCCCAGAGACAACAGAAACCAACCCTTCCCAGCCAGGAGGGACAGGGCAGCCGCCGGCCCCTTCCCCACCTCCTCCCTGGGGTATTCACAGCCATGCCCAGAGCACAAGCAGGCAGCCAGAGGTGCCTGAGCCCAAAACCTGCCGGGAAGCAGCCCTCTGCCAGAGCTTCCAGCAGAGGCTCCCAGGGTGCTCCGGCAGCAAAGCCCTCGTGCCAGCCCATGGCATCGTTCGCTTTCTTCTCACCCGATTTGAGGGAGACTTTAGCACACCGCTGCCTCCTTCTAGAAATCCCCAGAGAAAACAAGATTCCTTCTGTACAGCGACAAGCTCTCTCGATTCCCGTTTTCGAGTGCTTTAGTGCTCCATCTCTCCTGCCATAACCTAGATTTTAACCTGCCCCCAAGTATCAACACTGAACTTTATTGATTATTACAGCTTAGTGCTAGAAGGGCCATTAGACCTGGCGAGCACAGTGCCCAAGAACATGGGCCGAAGACGGCCATGCTCTAATCCCATGTTCATTCAAGCTACCACATTTCTGCCAGACAGATATCCAGGTTTGATCCAGAGATGTTCAAGCGATGGAGAATCCCCCACAGGCTTAAGCTGTTCCAGTGGTTAATTACCTTCCCTGATAAAAATATGCACTTCGTTTCTAGTCAAAATTTGTCTAGCTGGAGCTTTCAGTGCCTGGATCTTGTTATGTCTTTTCCCTGCTAAATTAGAACGCTCTGTACCCGCAGAAATCTCTTGATCACAGCCTAAAACGACCTACGTCGCAAAGCCACCTCTTAAACTTCTCTTGGATGAAAAGTTCAACCTACTTAGGCTACACCTCCCACAGCAGAGCAGATTTTCCAGACCGTGAACCATTTCTGTAGCTCTTTTCTGCACATTTCCCGTGTCACCAGTGTTTTTCCAGCAAGGACACCAAGAGTGGTCCCAGCATCCCAATGACACTGCCGGCACTCCCACCACACACGCGAGCTCACTGCATGGCTACTGGAAACTTTTCAATCAAGCCATTAGCGGATTGCAGCCACAATCAACCTAATCCCCCCTAATGGGGGGGAAGACAGCCATGGAGAGCAGCCGCCCGCCCCCGCTCTCCTCCTGCCAGCTCAGTTTCTGAGCAGGACAGTCCCCAAGCCCCTTTGCCCAGCCAGCGACCTGCGCCCGGGCCAAGGGGACAGATGAAGCCATTGCCGCCCCAGTGCCGCTTCCTCCAGGCTCAGCAGGTCCAAGTCACAGGTTTGTCACTGCCGCTCCGGGCAGAGGAAACAGCCCCTCAGGGAGCAAAGCTCCAAGTGCCTTAAAAACACCTTGGGAGCTTGCCTGAGGCGAGGGGCTCAGCAACCAGAACGGGGGAAACCCAGGGCAGGTCTCCCGTACAGCACCCAGAGCCTGAGGGGCACCCGGCTTTCTGCCAGCCCTCCTGGTGCCACCCACAGTGGTGCCTACCGAGCAGCACCCAGCCTCTGCTCCCCACCCTGCCAGGGAGCTCCACGGCACCCGAGCCCCTGGCTAAGCTGGGACGCACCCCACACCACGAGGCTGCCAGCACGGATGCGCTGTGGGAAGCGGCACGGGGCTGCGGCTGCAGGGAGGGCAAGAGCTGGGAGCACTGCCGGGGGAAGGCAGGCTACCGAGGCAAAAACTTCAGCACGCTGACCTACGCCTGAGGAACGGCCCAGCAAACCGGCTGCACGCAGGGACCGGCTTCTGCAAACGCATTCGTCAAGTAAAATAAACGCAGGGCAGTCCCTGGCCCCGGGACCAAAGCTGAGAGAGGAGATAAACCAGCAGATCACGGGGAATACTCACAGGTTGCCTGGCTCCCGTCAGCACATCCACTCCAGTCAGACCAGCCACGAGACAAGGAGGGAAGGTCTGCGCTGGGGACACGGCGACGCACAGAAACCCCCGAAATCCTCCCCGGCTCCAGGCCAGCAGCAGCCTCCCTCCGCACTGACACGGGGTGCTGGGGAGCAGCCCAGGGAGACACAGCTTTCTGTGCTCTCTGTCAGGCAAGGTCCTGCTCCAGCCACAACTGCATCCTTATTTAATTCACAGCAATTATACTCACATTCTGCTAGACAAATAGATTTTACAAGCCCTCAGTTAAATGTGGATAATTACGGCTGCCTGCACCAGGGGACAGCCCTGCCCAGGCTCAGGAGGAAGAATCACATCCCGATTCCACTAATGCTGTAAATTAGCAAGGAGCGTCCCAATGGCAGCAGAGTAATTACCAGCTATCGCATCCCCCCCTTCCTGTGGGCTGCTGCTCCCGCGCTCCCCCCACCCCGCATCTTCCTCCCTCGCAGTACGTGTGTGTTTTCAGGCATATGCTGCTGTTAATGGGGCTTCTGTCACTTCAGCTGCTGGCAGAGATTATTTTATCTCGGGAACCCTCTCCCAGTGCCAGAGCACAGGCTTTCGGCTCTAAATCATCCGTGGGGGAACTCACAGGTGCAGGGGAACAGAAGACAAAAGCATCAACTTTTTGGTAGCGCCGGTTGTGCTGGGCAGTGCCTGCCACAAAGGCTCTGACAGCGACGGGCAGAGGGGGGGACCCAGCAGGACAAGCCCCCAGCAGACCCCTGGGAACACACCCAAGCCCAGCGGGCACAGAGGGGGCACCGGGGAGCAAGGAAAGAAGGAGGGGGCACAACCACCCAGACAAGAGCAGAGAAGAACATCTGGTCCCCAACTAGCACTGGGGGCTGACAGAGGAGCCCCAGGGCAGGGGGGAAGGCAGGGGACAGGCTCCTGCCTCGCCAGGACACCCAACAGCAAACACCAACTACACCGCATGGTCTGCAGAAGGACATTAAATCTGACCTCTGCTTAACAGGCAGGTAAACCGAGGCACAAGGCAGGAAAGGAAAAAGAAAAAAGCCATTCAGAGACTAAAACAAGCATGAAACTCCCTCCATGACCCCACTAACCTTTTCCATCTCCTCTCCATTCTGCTGCACTCCCAGGCTGAAAGCAGAGCTCCAAAGCAGCCCACCTGCAGACAACACCCCCCCACCCTTCCTTGGGGGGCTCTTTATAGGGCAGCAGCCTTGCTCCCCGCCCCAAGTCCTCATCGCTCCAACCGCCCGCAGATGTGCCTGATGAAGGAGAAAGCCTCCTGCAGAAAACGAGGGAAGCCCCATTTCAGGCAGCTGCCAGCTTTCCCTGCCGGTGCTGCCAGGGACTCTCCCGCGGTCCCAAGCCCCTCTGAAGCTGGCAGGTAACAGAGTGCAGCGAGCGATGCCCCAGGGAGCTGAGGGCTCCCAAGCCCGTCCCCGGGCAGGGATGTGCTGGGGACCTGGCTGGGGACAATCCCCACCAGCCGGTGTGACTGCGTGGGGGCTGCACCGCCCGGAGTCCCCGCTCTTCTCTCCCCACCTGCAGCTGCCGCAGCAGAATAAAGATAAATAAGGAAAACCAGAATGAAATCGCCACGTTTTTCCAATCGATCTGTCAAAGCAAACCCCTGTAATCCAGCCTCGTGCGGCCCTGCGCTGACGCTGCCGTCCAACGCCGGGCAGAGCCATCTCTTGCCAGCCCCCCTGCGCGCCCAGCTCAGCTGCACCAGACCCCTCCAGCCAGCGCCTGAGCCAGCGCCAGCGCCGCGCACGCCGCCCGCAGCGATGCACGGGGCCACGGGCCGTTTGCAATGATTTATTGCGGTATCACCCAGATGAAGGGAGGAGGACGTGGAGCAGCGTCGCTCCCCTCCCGGTGCGAGCAGCATGCAGGAGGAGGATGGGGCGCGGGGCCCTCCTGCAGTGGGGATGCTGAGGAAAGCGGGGCCACCTCCGCACCCCCAATCCGCCTGCGGGGAACAGCTCCACCCCTCCAAACCTCATGAAGGTCCCAGCTCAAGCTCTTCTTCTGGTGCCTGAAGACAGATCAGGTAGCAGCTCTGCAACCCCTCGGAGAGCTCCAAAACTAGGACTCAGGGGGACAGATTCACTGTCTCCCCACTGCTCCCCAACTTGTCAGGCCTCCTCAGTACTTGGGCACTTGCTAAGATACTCCAGAGCCCATGTGCGAGCAGGGCTTAGGCTGGGGGTGCCTGGGAGAACACAGTGCACTTCATTAAAATAATTGTTTAACATAGACGGGGCATTCCCCATGTTCAGCGCTGGCTGCCGGAGCCCCGCGTGGGAGATCAGACCTGATGGCCACAGCAATGGACAAGTCTGCAAATGCGGATTTACCCAGCACAGCAAGCGTGCATCCTCAACTCAAGCCGCATTCCTCTTCACAGCCTGCTCACAGCCTCTACTGTGGATCCACGTGATGAAGCTGGGAATACTCCTGCTCTGGGCAAGAAGGCCAAGCACCAGGCAGGCAGCACCGACGGCAGTGCTGCAACGCTGCGGAGCACGGGGCGCCACGAGCAGCTCACGGTCACGGCCCAGCCCCGGCAGCACCACGGGCTCTGCCCGGCACTGCCATCGTGTGCCGGAGCACCGCCGACACTCCCGCTGCCCGGGCACTGTGCTTGCACCCCCGAGGAGAGGGGGGCACCACTCCATGGCTGGCATGGCGGTCACTAGCATACGGAGGCTCTGCAAGGCTCCTGCCAGGGAAAGCTCGTGCACTTTACCACTGCTGAGAAGCTTCTGTGTTCCTGAAATATCATCTTCCCCTGGGCAACTTCATATGCGAGTCTTGGGACTTGCCGGAGCATTAAACTGACATCTAGGTCAGAGTAAGGAATAGCTCAATGCCTCCAGGAAAAAGGGTTTTCCTTTCACATCCCAGTGCCTCCTCCACCAGCTCAATACCCAGACTAGCAGCAAGCACTTAACATGGGTGACCACTTCAAGCCTAGCGTGAAGCAGGCTGTGGGGGTGGAAAAGGGATTAAAAAAATTTCTGAGACCTAGTCTAGAGATAAGCTGCCATTTCTGGAGTCCTCTCGGCTCTTTATGGCCCCCAGAGCAGCACCTCTGCAGGAAAAGGCACTTGCAGAATTTAAAGCCTGGGGGAGCCTGGCTGGACACAGACGGACTGCCTGGACCTGGGCCAGGGCCGGCAAACAGATTCTCACCATATTTTGCATGGCAGATGCCACGTCGAAGAACCAACGCTGTGCACAGAAGATATGTCCTGGCCGGTGATACCTGTGACCTTGGTGGTAAACAGCCTCCCCTGCCTCGCTGTGCAAGCTCCAGCCCCGCCTGCAGCTCCCGGGATGCTGTGTTCATTTACGGGGGTCCTGGGGAGGGGTACGGAGGAGGGATGCATCATGCTCCGGCAGCACGGACCGCACGGCACGTGGCACAGCCGAGGGTGCCTGGAGCGGCCACGGCCCCTCCGCTTCTCAGGAGGGAGCACACAGCCACCGGCAGCCTCACGGTGCGGTCCAACCCCCCGGGGCTGCCCCAGCCCTCGCAGAGCCCCGCAGCCTCCACGGTGCCAGCCCCGCACTGGGCACCGCTGCCTGCGGGTCTCACGGGCTCCAGTGCTCAGCTGGCAGCTGCCTGCCCGCAGAGCTGTAATGCAGTGGCTTGCGTGCGCCGGCCCTGCTCCTCCAGAAACACAAAAAGCCAATTAAATAAATAATGCTTGCTAGGAAGGACGGCTGAGGGACCAGAGCCCTGGGCTCCTGTGGGCAGTGGTCGCTGCCACCCTTAACCCCCGTGGCACTGGGGAAGGGTCAGGCCAGTGCGGCGGGTGGGGAAGGAGACCCTGCCCTGTTATTTTAACACCATCGCGCACACTTCCCTCTACAGGAATGGGGACGGCAAGGCAGGAGTTTGCTTGACGAAGTGTCCCGGTGGCTGCGCAGCAGGAGCGGGGCACGATAGATCACAGGAATAAAACCAGGAGAAGGGTGAGACAAGCAATCGGCAGAGACCGGCTGTAAATCTCGGTGCTGATGGGGCTGGAGATGAGCTGGCTGGCTTTCGGGGGGGGCGAGCAGCAGAGAGAAGAGGGTGATAACAAGAGCCGTGAGCGGTGCTGGATCCTGCGTCCCGGCTGATGCAGAGGCCTCGCTGTCAGGGAGACAAAGTGGACCCGCTCAAGTGCGTCATTGATTTTTAATAAAAGCCAGTAACACTCTGGAAAACCAGCACTCAGCCCCATCTTCTCTTCCCTGGTTGCCCCATCTCCCCTAGCCCCAGCTCGCTCCACCCGACGGCACTGCCCTGGGGCTGGGGATTCAGCACAGACCCTGCTCCCGCGGGATCGCCCGATGCGGGGCTGCTGCCTGCCCGGTTGTCCTCTGCCCATTCCCTGATAGACGGTTGCAGGGATTCGCAGTGAGCCTGCAGGACCCGGAGCAGGCGCTGCCCACAGCGGCGCTAGCCATCGGACGCTGTCTCCACGCTGTCACTTTGCCAGAGATGGGTGCCCTGCTGCACCACAGCGACTGAACCCCGCCGGCGGGGCCCTCATTAAACACCTGCAGTTGCACCAGCGAGGAGGAACGGGCAGATGCGGGGAAGCCCAGGCTGCGGGACGGGCAGAGGGGACGGGTCGGGCATGCGTGCACACCCAGGGACAGGAGCCGTGGGAAGGCAGGGCTGGCAGGAAAGCTCGGCGTACAGCAGCGCATGCACCTCTCCCCCGGCGTGTCACGATGATTGAGTGCAGGATGCAGGCACCATAATGGTTTCATCAACTTAGCTACTTTTTATGAGAAATTTGTTCCAATACCTTCCCTTTCCCCGGCTGCTGTCACCTTAACAGATGCCAGACCAGAAAGAATAATAATCCTGGCAGGAAACTTTGAACCGGAGCGAGCGGCTTCCCGGGGAGCGGGGCAGGAGGTGGGAGAAAACTCATTTTTGCAGGAGCTCAGGACCACTCAGAGCTGCCTCAGCCTGACACCGCCGGCGTTGGAAGGTTCGCTTGTGCCCTCCTCTTCCTCCCCGGGGGGAAACTGCCTCATGCAGATGTGCTGTAGTGCTGGCGAAACACAGCTTTGGACAGGAGCCCTTCAGCCCCAGCCCCATGCATCCTGCCTCCCTGCCTGCTGGACCAGCCCTCCACCCCAGTAAGCACCTAAAACGCGCCTCCTCCCTCCCTGACACAATTCCCGCACCTATTTCTGTCCCTGACACCTCTCGCCCTCCCCTGCCGCCCTCTGCCCGCTTCCCCAGCCCCAGGCACCCCACACACGGCGCTGCCGAACAGCTCGGCGCTGGCTGACGACGCGCCGGACCTCCCGCTCCCCTCGCCCACGCTCTGCTCGGGTGCTGAGCTATGCCCCGAGCACCCTGCCACTCACTCCTTCCACCCACAACCTTCCCAATTAACTCCAGCGCCCGCCTGCCACCTCCCGCCTGCTCCAGCCAGGCAACAGCCCACTGCAGCCTGCGCCAGCCGGGGGTCTCAGGAGACGCACACGGAGCCCCGGTGAGGTTTGAGCCTCTGTCCAGCAGCGATAAACTGCGTCATGGGTTAGGCACAGCCACGGGGTCCCCCGTCCAGCTACGCCTGATGCTCTGCCAGGGAGCGGGCACCAGGGCTGCTCGCCTAGCACCAGCAGCCCCACGGTGATGGATGGCAGAGCATCACCGCAGCCACGGTGCACAGCGCAGCGTGGGAATGCCTCCGCCAGCCGGCTCTCTCCTTCTTCCCCAATGTGGGGAGGGTTTTACACTGACAATGAGCTAAAGCAAACGGTGCCTGAGCAGCCTGCAGGCCACCCTGCTCATGGGCAGGATACAGCCCAGATTTACCACTGGCCCCGCGCGCTGCGAAGGGCCTCAGGAGTCCGGGGCTGCGTCCCTCTGCCCCGCGGCAGAACCAAGGCGAGGGCAGGGAGACAGGGCAGCGCGGGCTCCAGCAGCCGGCACAGCCCATGCCCTGGCAGCAAATGGGCTGCAGGCTGGCAACGGTGGGGGCAAAGACCCACAGGACACGCAGCCCCTTCCCAGAAGATGTAACCCAACGGGCAGTGGGACAGTCCCCACCAAGGTAACGTTTCCATTGCCCAGCCCCTGGGAGCTGCTTTAAGCTGAAGCTGTCCCAGTCCTTGCCTGAGCGACAGCCCCCCACCTGGGGCTGGGCAGGGGCTCGCCGGGGTCCCCCAGGTTCCCGCCAGTGTCTCCTCCCTTTCCTTTTCTTTCCACATCACAGTGCTGGTCTTGCCATGTGCCAGGAGCCACAACACCAGTGCACTCCCGCTAACAGCGCCTGCGAGATCCCCCTCGTACGCCTGCACCGCTCCTGCCTTTCGTGCCGGTCTGCCGAGGCCACGCTGGGCTCAGAGGACCCACGACACCCTTTGGCACCTCTAATAACAATTCCTAAATTACTACTGTGTTGGCAGACACCAACCAGCCATGTCCGGGTACGCTGGCTCGCATGCAGCCGCATGCTGCCCCGGCTGAGCGGAGCCATTGCCACGCTGCTATCCTGCATTTCTTTGCCGTGGCATTTAAAGGACTTCTCCTTCCCTTTGGGAAATGAAAAACTAAGAAGCTTCATCAATCTAACCAAGGGGGCAGAGATCCTTCCCCCAGCAGGCCAAGCCAAACATTTGACACGATAACAAACTGCAGCCACGTGCAAACCACGTCCCCATCTCATGCAGAAGAGCCTGGCCCAAGCCCCCGCCTGCCCGGGCAGCTGAGCAGGGGCTCCCTCCAGCCCCCCGCCCTGCCTTTGCTCCCCCAGCACTTGCAAGCTGCAGATGGGTACAAGTTGGCTCAGCAACAGCCGTCCCTTTCGATGCACGTCTGCATCTGCCTGCGTAACAAGCAGCCCAGCACCGCGTCTCCTGGACGGGCAGGAGCCACGTCTGCCCACAGAACAGCTACAGAGGCAGCGCGGCCGTGAGGACCAGCACAGGCAAAGAGCCGGCGCCAGGCGGAACAGACACAGATGTGGTGGAAGGGAAAAAAAGCCAGATTTTATCGTGCCCCACGTCCTGCTGCCAGATCCCCCCGGCCACCACTCGGCAAGGTGGGACGTGGCCAGCCTGCTTGGTGATCCATCACTTCCTCGGCTCACTGCAGCATCCCGGGAGCACATCTCACCCCCAGCCTGTAACACCGCGAGCGCCAGGGGACAGCGCGGGCAGGAGGCAGCAGCACGGTGCCATCGCGGCACAGGTGGGTGGGCAGCCGCGGGGTGGCACGGTCACCTCCTGCCGCTCCTGGCCAGGCAGGGACAGGCAGGTCTGCAGGCTCCAGGGACACCGCAGACTGCGCCGGGGGATCCGATCCCTGTACCTAGTCCCCGGGCATCAATGACAGCCGGAGCAGGCGGAGGAAGCAGGACGGGCCGGAGAGGCAACCAGGGCAGCTTCCCCCAAGCACGGCAAAGCACCGGGAGCTAATCTGGGGATTCCCAAGGCTGCGAGTGCCAGACCTGCCCTCGTGCCTGCCTTCTCCTGCGAGGAGCTGCTGCTTTGATATGAGTCATCGCTGGAAGACGAATTCTATTTAAAGGACGTTATTCGTAGAAAATTGAGTTTTAATAACAGGGCATCAAACGAGGAGAAAATACCAAACTTCCAAGCGGAGCTAAGTTTCTGTATGTTATTTATACAGCACATTCACTGCTTGAAGGAATAAAAATCACGCAGAGAGCTCCTCTCTCTGACAAAGCAGCGAAGGGAGCCCTCTCCTGCTCTCTGCTCCTGTCATGCCAGAGCATCTCCTGGCCACGGAGAGCAGGAGTCGAGGCCGGCCACCCTGGCCATGGCTACTGCCGCCGGCACGGCCGGGGGAGCGAAGGCTTTGGGCTCGCGAGCCGCCCCGCGCCACTGCCGCGCTCCCAAGAGCCTTCGGGCTTAGTTTAGCCTGCTGGTGGGAGGGCGGGAGGAGACAGCGCTGAGCTCGCTTTAAAAATAGATCAAACCCTCTGCTACAGAGCCATTTTATTAGAGCAGCACAAGCTGTCGGGCTGGTGACACCTATGCGAACACTCGGGTAGGTTTTCCCAGATGAATATGAAAAGCAAGTGAGGGGAAGGACGACAAAGACAGCAAAGCAGACTTGTTTTCCAACAAAAAAAAAGAAGGGGGGGAGAAGCCTGCCTGTACGCGTAGCCCCTCGCCCCGTCCACAGCCATCTCCCAGGCAGCACCGGGCGCTCTGGGACCAGCTCTGCACCAAGGTCTGAAGTCGCTCACACCAGGGTGAGGCTTTGGCTCGTCCCAAAGCTGCCTGCTGCCTGCCAGCTCCTCTGCTCACTGCCTGCCAGCTCCTCTGCCCGCTGCCCGCCGGCTCCTCTGCCCAACGCGTGGCTCCCATGCTCCCCACCTCACCATGCACCATGCCCAGCTCTGGCCAGGGCCAACATCTCGTTTAAAGGGGAGAGAGAAGTGCCTTCAGGTTTCCCGGTGCTGCAGCAGAGCAGCGGCCGAGCCTCAGCCCCGCCTGGCCCAGCTGCCCCGGAGCCTTTCCTGGGCCGATCCCAAACCCCGGCAGAGCCACATGGCAGCTGCGGCTCAGGAACGCTGCCAGGTCCCAAACCTGACGAGAACACGGACGAACGAAGCAAATCAAATCCCACGGCTCTGAACTTAACACTGGAGCTCCCCAGTTTGCTGGGCTGCTGGATGTGGCCGCGGGAACCGCAGGGTCCTGGGGTGCACAGCCGCTCCCGGGGGCTGCGCCGGTGCAGCCCCCAGCCCGCTCGCCATCACCAGCCCCGCCGGGATGCTGCAGCCGGAGAAGCACCTGGCGATGGCAGCTGATAAAACCTTTCCAGCCTGGCCCTGAGTCAATCCATCACCTGATTTATTTGACTGCCCTCAGCCTCTCCTCCCCTGCCAGCACACGGCTCTGCCTCTGAGGGGGAAACGACTGGGCCAGAGTCCAGCTCTGGCAGAATTTAAAAAGTAATCAGTAACGCGGGTCACCTTTCCCCGGGTGCAGCTCGCTCTGCTCCCGCTGCCATGAACACTGGATATGGACATGGAAAAAAAGTCAAAAGGAGAGTGTGCCGGCTGCCAATCGGTATTGATGGAGGACTGCACGGGCTAAAGCGGAGGCTCGTCCCTGCCTGGACAGCAGCATGGCCTGGCTGCCGACCAGAGGGAACACCAGCCTGGTGTCCAGGGATGTGGTGGGCTGTGTGGGACAGGAAAGCGGAGAGGGAGATGGGAGGGAAGGGAGCCTGAATCCCGAGCAGGATGGGCTGCTGGAAAATTGCTGCCGGTTCCTCCCTGCAGCCCCAGCAGCACCCAGGGGTGCAGGGCTGCTGCCCATCCTGTTGACGGAGCAGGGGCCACGCTCCAGCCGGCGGCAGGGAGACGCCGTGGGAGGCCCAGGCAGCAGAGGACACCAGGGCTCTCCAGGGACCTGGGCCCCCGTGGTGCCTCTCATCCCCACACCAGCAACAGCGGGCACAGCTCTGCCCCGGCTCCCAGCGATGCCCCTGCCAGCACCATCCCCCCCCCGAGGCTGCCCAGGAGGGGGGTCCCGGGGCTCAGCAAGGCTGAGGGGTTCAGCTTGTGCTGCAGGAGCTCTTCCCAGCTGGGCGCAGCAGAGGGAAACCCCAGACACCGAGCTGGAGGACCCGGCTCGCCCACTGCCCCTGAGCCCAGCAAAGCCTCCCCGAGCTGGAGCAGCCGAGTGCCAAGGACAGGATTTATTTCGGCAGGTCTCCGCAGCTTGCAGCATCCAGCCCCGGCTCCCAGTATTCCCCTTTGTGCACACTACAATTGACTCATGTTTTTAAAAGGAAAATTGGGAGGGGGGGAGGGAAAGAAAAAATACAGAAATGCCTCAGAATCAAACCTCGGAGAAAGCGTGGGAGCTCTCTGGAGAGGAGGAAAGCACTTTCTATATAATTCACCTTTTGTCATTTAATCACCACCCCTCTTGCTGCCGGCAGCCGAGCGGTACAGCCAGGTAATGGCCGTGCACTGGGAAATCCACGGCGGGGCCTGGGGAACGCTTGCTCCCGCCGGTGAGCAGGTTCCTGCCCTGAACACCGAGCTGCGTCGGAAAACTTCCATTCCCTGGCCCAGTTCGCCAAGGAGACGAGCTGATTTCCTCTCCTCCGAAGCAGCTTACGAAGCAGCTGGCAGAACGCCAGGGTCTTTTTAGAGAAATGTTAATGATGCCCAGGGAAGAGCTAATCATGTGTCATGGAAACAACTTTGTGCCAGTCAAAGTGCTACACGGCCGCAGCCCCGCGTGGGGCGGCCAGGGGACACAGTGGCCGCAGGCGAGGGCAGGACCGGGGCTCCTCTCTGTGGCGGCACCGCGGGGACGCCATGGGTCAGCTGCTGGTGTCCGGCGATGGCCCCATGCACAGGTTTAGCACCTGCAGCTCCCAGGGACTGCTCCTGGTGACAGCGGCAGACCCCTCCTAGCCCCCCCAGACCAAGGTGAGAGCATCACCCACCGCCGGTCTGCCTCGGCCAGTGGGACCCAGCGAGCACCGGGGGATGGAGCAGCTGGTCCGGCGCAGCGCAGTCAGGGATGCGGGGATGACCCTGTGCCGCACTGGCACACCCCAGGGAGCAGAGCACCTGCCTGCCAGATCGCCCGGGGACAGTCTTGTCATCGGGCACAATTTAAGGGAAGAAAGCTCAGATTTCTGGTTTCCCCCCCCAGTGCCTTTTCAAGCTGACCTGTCCCCTAGGAAATAACAAACTCCTTCATTTACTTGGGGACCTCCATGGCGTGGTCTCGCTCCTGGCATTTCGCATCAGCCCCTGCGCGTGTGCCAGCGGGACGCCCCGAGCCCGGCTGAGGAAGCCTCTCCCGGATGAGCAAAGGGATTCTGAGGGAATTGCTAATTCCTCCAGACCGGCCTCCCCTGCCCCTGCGACTCACTCCTCCTCCTGAGAGGATCAGCAGCGACACAGTAACATTTTGCAAACCACCTCTCTGAGTTTTTCAGCATTTTGCATCCATTTGTCATTTAGCTTCTCCCCTGACGGGTGCACGACTTCCAGCAGGAATCTTTTCATGCCTTTATGGCAGTTTGCAGCTTACAATAAAGGGCATCGTCGGCACCTCTCTGGCAGCCTGACATCTCCAGGCATGGTGTGGGGCTTCCACAGACCGTCCTCCTGCCACGCAAAGGGCCTGGCACAGACACAGAACAGGAGGAATGGCTGCAGAAAACAACCTTGGCTCAGATGGGCACGTGTTGAGTCAGTCTAAATAACACAATAGCAAACAAAAACATATCTGTACGTTAGGGCGAGCTCCAAGAGTAAAGAGAAGAGGACCTAAGAGGCCGCAGCCTTCAGCTGTAAGGCCAGCAGAGTTTTATTCAGTGCAGGAGTAAATAAAGTCCTCAGCAAGAGGAAGAAAGCTCCCAGAGAACAGACCCAGAACTCAGCAGATAAATAACCCAGCCAGCGGACCTGAGCCGAGGGAAGGGAGCCTGCGAGGCATGGGGGGGAGGCAGCAGCAGCACAGCAAACCTGGTGTGCCAGGCAGCACGGGGCAGAGCGAGGATTGCCGGGGGCTGAATGAGATGCTGTGGCAAAATAGTAAAAGGTTCATTAGTTATGTAAATAAAAAGGTAATACAGAAAAAAGTGAGGCTGCTACACAGCATGGATGAGTAGAGATAAAACTAACCTAGGTGTTGCCTGAAAACTGATTGAACAATTACCTTCGGCTTTCAGGAGGGATGGTGATTAACACGCTGTCATCTGCAGGATGCTTTACAGAACGGAGGAACAGAAACTGAAGCTACAGTCCCCAAAGCAGGAGCAAAACTCAAAACGCCCAGTGAGTTCAAATCAGAGGAACGAGGAAATCTCCATCCCAGAAACCCACCAGAACTGGCCCAGCTCACAGACCAACCACAGACGTGTCAAGCTGCAATGGGCCACAGCACTGGAAAAGAGCAGCACGGAGCCAAGAAAGGAGCCAGGGGCAGGGAGAGACCCCCCAGACCCCCCAGACCTCCCCAACACGCAGAACAGAAGCTCGATCAAAAACAAGGTGGAAATACATGACAAACAGGTAAGATGCAACATTGCCTTACCAAAGGCAGCTCATGTCAGAATAAGTTGGTATCTTCCTTCAGACAAGGGGAACGCGAGCGGCTTGGCCAGCAGCAGCACCCCAACGAGACGGGCTGGCGAGGGCCAGGGGAGGCATTTGCCGTGCCGGAGGAGAGGCTTCAGCCCGGGGGGGGCTGGCAGACCTTGAGACGGGAGCGACCGAACAGCACAAAGTTCAAAACGCTGAACATAAGGACTACGCGAGAATGTCTGCTCTAACCTGGAAAAACACACAGAGAAACATCTAGGTATATTACTCAGTTACAAGCTGACTATGAGTCACCATCTCCTGCATCTGTGAAAAAAGCAAGCGTGTTTCTAGGCTGCCTGGCAAAGAGGTTTCCAGGAGAAAGCAGGCAGCAGCCACGCCACTGAGCGATGCTCTGCTGGGGCCGGATCCGTCCCGCCGGACGACCACGTGTGAGAGGGGCTGGGATGGAGGAGCAGGGCAGGGCTGCCCAGGGGATGGAGAGCTGCTCCAGGGAGCAGACAGAAGGACAGAAGGACAGAGGAGCTCATCCAAGCCCAGCCAAGGCTTCTTCTCTACAGATATGCAGGGAGAAGGCACTGGGGAGGGAGAGGAGCTGTTCAAGCTAAAGGACAATGTTGGCACAAGTATAAACGGGTGTAAAAGGCTGCAAATAAAGGGAGGCAGGAAGGAAATCCGGCGGTTTCTGTGCATGAGGAGGGACAGGCACCGTCCGGGTGCTTGATGGGGTGAGGAAAGGGGCTGCGGCTGGGACCGCCTGGACAGTGGGGACCGGGCTGGGGGGTCTGGGCCTCTTCCTAAAACATGCCTTTAAAACTCCTTTTAAATGGTACTCAGATGTTTCACCGTTTCCATTACCGGAGCTGACAAGCGGTGGCCCACAGCTGAGCAGCCCTTTCCCCTGCAGAGCAGCGCCCGCCCGCTGCGGGGAGCAGGCAGAGCACGGCGGGTTCACCCACAGACGCCCACCGGCCACCGCCGCCGCCGCCCCACAGCCCCGTCCCACCGCGGCACTGGCAAACCGCCGGCCAGGCGCCCCTGCTCCATGCGCTGTCCAGATTGCTTCCCTAACTCCGTGCAGAAATCCAGGCTTCTAATCAGATGGAAAGTCTCCATCCCATAATAAACAGAGTATACTATTTATAAACCTGAAAACGTCTTTATTATTATTATTTTCCCCCAGAAAAAAAAAATAAAAAACCCCTTGCACAATACTGTTAAGTACACCCCACCAAGGACTCGCAGGTCTGCGGCGCTGGTATCGCTTCCCCAGGCAGTGCCCAGTGGAACAGATGGCAGTGTGGGCGTTAGGTACCAGCCTCCTGGCAATCTGAACATCTGTTACCGTTAGAAAATGCTAATTGCCATCAATCAGGACAGCACCTACCCACATTTACATGCAAGCACAAAAAAATTACGTCTAAATTTCTCCGAGTACAACACTTGCTGCATGTTAAGTAACTGGAGCTGCTCAGATGCTGCAAGGCAGCTTGGCACCGGCGGCTGCGGGCGATGCACCACATCTGAGCGCCCAGCAGCACCCGGCCTTCCCCAGCAGCACCCGCAGCGCGAGGGGCAGGGGACCTGGCAGGGCCCGTCCCCTCCTCCCACCCTGCCCCATCCCCGGGGCAGAGCCCTCCGACCGCAGCCACCCCTGTCTCCGCAGGCAGCTCTCCTGCACGGGAGCGTTGCCCAGGTGCGGGGCATCCCAGGGAGGACAGTCCCCATCCCCTCTGCAGACGCTACAGGATACGCGCATCCTTCTCTTCTGCGCAATGCTCCCACCTCACCCAGACACATCAGGCACGCAGCAGGAGCACTTTGCCCCCAGCTCGCTCACTCCGGTGACTCCAGAGCAGCTTTGGGCCCTGCACCCCAACCTGCTGCGCTC
Source organism: Gymnogyps californianus (assembly GCF_018139145.2). NCBI lineage: Eukaryota > Metazoa > Chordata > Aves > Accipitriformes > Cathartidae > Gymnogyps > Gymnogyps californianus. The sequence continues at coordinate 636,036 of NC_059489.1, forward strand.
GCAGACCCACAACACCCCCGCACACCCGCCGCTGCTCCCCTCTGCCCTGCCGCATTTCCCCATCCCAGCTTGGAGAGGCCTGCCTGGCAGGAGCTGCCCGCTCCACACAGCCCCCGGGCAGGGGCCAGCTGGGCCAGCAGCATCTCACCCCAGGGGACACCGCGACGGACCACTTGAGTCCCACTGGGAATCGCCCAGTCCTGGCTGTTCCCTGTGGTCCATCCTACAGGAAGGTGAGACACTCTCCGTCCCCAGAGAACGCAGGAACAGAGGGGAACAGAAACAGCCCCACCATGGTTTATCAGATTACACCGCAGGAATTGTAGGGAAAGGTTTGGAGAAGCCCACACTGATATCGCCGTGGGCAGCCTCCTCCTGACTGCCTGTCAGCCCCGAGGGACACACGGCCCGGCCCCAACAACTCGCCCAAACCCCTGGCAGCCCATGGGCTCCGTGAGAGCGGCCGAGCTGGGACAGCACTTGGAGCATCTTCCCTCAGAGGCGAACGGAGGCACCGGGGCACCGGCTGCCGAAGCGAGACATGGCAATTCCCGTTTTGAAGGAGCAGAGGCGCAAATCTTGGATGGCAAACTCAGACACAAAGTTGAAGCAGAGAAGCACAAAAACAAGAAACCTGGAGCACAGTGATCCCCGAGACACAGCTCCCTCCGCAGCGGTCCCAAGGGATGCTCTGACAGCCGGAGCCGGAGTGCCGCCGTGCTCTTCACCCCGAGGCGCTGCCGGGGCCCCTGCCTCCCTCGCAGCGGGGAGCTGCGCCTGAATGCAAACGATGCTCCGGGCTGGTGCCAAGATCTCCTTGTTCCTTCCTCAATTTAGGACACCTCTTGGTGCTGCAGCCGTCACGGAGCTGGTAGGTAGCTGCAAGGGTGTCAAAGGAGTGCGCTAAGGCTCACCCAGGAGCGACTCTTCTTCGACGGCAAAGACGACCCTCGAAGTGCTGTTTTACCCACGCTTAGGTCTTTTCTCTCAGGACTGCAGTCCTGGATCGTAGCTGTGAGACAAACTTCGTATTGCAAAAGCTTTTCTACCTGCTGCACTCTCAGCCATCTTCAGGTTCTGGCTCGCAGAGGCAGCGCCCACGCAGCAGACGCAGACCTTCAGACACCGTCCCTGCCGATTTTGGGGGTCAGCGGGTCGGGGTGCAGCCTGACCTCCAGCGGAGGGGACCAGGGCGGGCAGTGGCTGAACGGCCCCAGCCCCGGGGGCAGGCGAACTCTGCCCGCTGCCGCTCCGCTGTGTCTGGGGCTGCGCCGCGAGCGGCGACGCCAGACCCAGCCCCCTGCCGCGCCGGAGGTGGTGGGGGACAGTGAACCCCGCGCCACGCTCCTGGAGAGCAGAAAGGCCCGCTTCTCACGGGGGGGTCCGTCCCACCCCACACCCCCACCAGCACCCAGTGCACTTGCCAAGCGGCTCAGCCCTCGTGGGCACGACCCGGCCTCTCTCCTGGTGTGCTGCCATGCACCCTCTTCCCGGGGGGCTCAGCGCGGGCAGCAGCACCATCCTGCAGCACCCACCATGGCAGCGGCGCGGGGGCTGCCCCCCCACGCTTGGCCCCAGCCGCGCTGACTGCCGGCACCGCTGCCTCGGCTCTTGGAGAAAGCTCAGGCTCTTCCCAAAGAAGAGCAAGAGGAGCGAGGAGGAGCGATCTCGCTGCCGAGGCGAAGGAGACGGGGGCACGGGGATGGAGAAGCTGTCAGGGAGCATCAGGAGAGCCTCACCAGACACGCTGCGCTCTTCCCACGGCCGAGGGGAGCGGGGGACTGTGGTGCACATTTAATTTCCTTGCAGCCATTACGTCATGGTTGTTGGGCTTTGGCTCCATCCCCTGGTTCACCCCACATCCCTCCCCAGCCCTGGCTCCCTGACAAACTCCCACCGGCGCGAGCAGGTTGCAGCACCGCTGCTCGCTTCCTGCGGCTCCCACCATTACTCAGCAGCCGAGGGAATCGCTCAGAGCTACAAGGTCACTCAAAAACACCATCTGTCCAAGAACCGCTCCTCGCCCTGGAGAGAGCAGGAGAGAAATTATTCCAACATGCCGAAGGCCACCGTCCTCCCCTCCGCCACCCCGGCTGCACGCCAGCATCTCGTGGCGCTCACTCGGCCCCGGCTGCAGCGAGGGGGGGACCGCAGCATCCCCGCCCGGGGAGACCCCCACCTCTCACACCGGCGAGGCAGCCCCAAGCAAGCAGCACCCGGGCTGGGGCAGCCTCCCATGCTGGGGAGCAGAGAGCCCCAGCATCACGAGGGCACCCAAAGCCTCCGGGAGCGGACGGGAAAACCTCCCAAAGTGCCCAGCCGCAGGGCGAGGGGTTTGGTGCCGAGGAGCGTGGGGAGGCCACGGCTATAAATACGACCGCCCCAGGCAGGCAAACACGCCAGGGCTGCCAAGATAAAACACATTTACCCAAGCCAACGAGCTGGCTGCGGGTCGCTGCCCGGGCAGCAGGCGAGCGAGGAGGAGCACGCCCGGCAAGCGGCACGGGAACGGCACCCGGCCAGCCCCGCTCAGCCGCAGGCCCCATCGCCTGTGCTGGCCAGAGGCCACCGCCGCCTCCCCGGCCCCTGGCTGGTGGCCCCCCCCAGTGCAATGAGGTGGGGTGCAATGTGGGGGTGCAATGGTGGGGATGCAATGGTGGGGATGCAATGGTGGGGGTGCGTCCTACCTTGAAAAGGGGGGACAAGCCACGGGAGTGCCACGACAGCCCCCAGGAACTGCCTGCTCCAGGCCCGCTCCGTCCAGCACCGCCCGGAGACTATTTATGGGGAGCTGAAGTCACTTGCACTCGGGCTCTGAAGTCACATTTGTCTCGGCTTGTGCTACTTCTCCTGCGCTTCAAAGTGTCACAACACGGGCGCTATCTTTATCGAGGCGGTTGTCCCCCACACGCTGCGTCCCAGATGCACTTTCGTAGCTGCTCGCAGCCAGGCGCTTTCCCAGCCCCGTTTTCTCGCCAGGAAAGGCACGGCGCGGCGCGGGGCTGCCAGCGACGGCTGGGTGCCGAGCGGAGGGACTCTGACTCACACCCAGCCCAGCCAATAAATAAATATTTGACTTGAGTTCATTTGCAAACTTAATAACGGGGAGCACATCCAAGGCGCTCAAGCGGTGCTCAGAGGCGCGTCCCCGTGCTCGGGGCAGCGCAGCCACCTCTGCCAAGGGGGCAGGAGCAGTGCCCGGCTGTTCCCCCCCAGCAGCGAGCATCCCAGCGGCTATTTCCCACATTCAGCCCCAAACCCCCGTGGCTCTGTCCCACCTCTGCGAGGCCCCCGGCCGCGGCGCTGATGGCAGAGGTGGGCATTGCCCCTGGTGTTGCACCGCAGTGGAGTCGCCCGCCGGCTGCCTGCACCTCGGTGGCCCCGGGACCCCGCGCCAGCCCCAGCGCCCGCGGGCTGGTCCTTGTGGTCCCGCAGCGAGCCCCGCTGCGCGTGAGATCCTTTCCATATGGGAGCAGCCAGCGGAGCTGCCAGCTCCCAGCTCCAGCGCTTGCCGCTACATCTGGAAACTCTTCTCACCCTTAATTGTTCTTAATGCTTTAACACGCGGAGTGACTAATAAGACACTAATTGGGCGGCGTTAGCAGCGAGAGACGGAGTGGGGAGCGCGGCTGGCAGTGCCCTCTGTGCCGAGCCGGCGCTCTCCCAGCCACTTAGCTGCCGGTGTGCTGCAAGTATCATAAATCACTACAAACCCAAGCGCTTTTCCCTTCTCGGCCTTTCCCAGAGCGGTGGGAAACCCGCCTCCAGCAGCGGGGAGAGCAAAGAGCTGCAGATTTTAGCTCTGTCTCATGCCCACCTGCGCCCCAGGAGCAAGGGAAGAGAGGACACGAGGTCCTCCCCAGCAGGGACGTCCCGCACACCCTCCCCGCCTCCAGCACAAAGGCACCCGGTAGCCCCCCAACCTCCCCCTCCATCGCTCCCCTCTGGCACCGAGCCCACGGCTGCCAAGTCCTCACACCGCCACCGCCGCCGGCATCGCCTGCCCGCGGCTCGCATACCGGGCACCGCCAGGACGGGCTCCCACTTGACATCGCTCACGTGGAGCCGATGTGAGAAGACGAGTGATGAACGGCCACGGGGAACGCACCCGCTCCTGGGTGATTTATGGCAGCGGCTGCTGCTGCCAGGGAGCTGGGGCAGAGGACGTCTGCGTTTGGGACACTCCCGTGCCCTGGAAAGCCATGGGGTGACGGCCCCCCACTGCCGGGGCTGCCCGGTCCTGGGGGCCAACCCCCCGGGGAGCTCCCGCGGGGCTGCCAGCCCTGCCAGCATGTCTGCCGGCAGCACCGCGCTCGCTGGAGCCGCTCGACAGCGGGAAATAGGCACAAATCTTGTTACACACTGGCTAAGCCTCCCTGGGCATGTTTTCTATAAATCTCCTGGAATTTATTATATGATAACTAGCCTGGAAAAGCTAAATTAAATCCACAGCCAAGAAACTGACTTTCAAGTGTGACCTAATTTACTTGCTCAGAGGAGAGGGAGGGAGCGGGGATCCCGGTGCCAGTCGTTCCCGGGATGACCTCCCCGTGCAGCCGCACACCCCCCGTCCTCCTCCTCGCCGTGACTTTGGGGACGGAGCTGCGCAGCCTTTCATGTCTGAGCGGATCTCGCACTCCCACTCGCTGGAACAAAAGCGCCTCGAGGGCTCCCCTGTCAGATGTTTCTCCATTGCTCATCTTCAAGCCTTCCTTTAAGGAGCGCTCTCCTCCCGGGGGGACTCCAGCAGGTTTGGGGATGATGGGGAGAGTCATTGCAGGGCTCCGCATCAGCGCGTTCCGCCATGCTCCAGGCTGCTCCCTGCCGTCCCTGCAAGCCTCGTGCACGGCACCAGCACCCTCGTTTGCAGTTCACGGCCGGCAACCCAAAGCCTTCATGCAAGGCCCAGCGAGGGAGACGGCTCTTGGGGAGGGAGGTTTAACAGCAGAGAAGAAAGCAGCAGGGAGAAAATCTGGCTGGGGAAGAGGCTCGGTGGCCTGAGCACGAGCGAGCCCACCTCTGCCCCGGCGCCCAAGCGGGTCCTGGCAGCAGCGGCTGCACCGGCCCGGCCAGACAAGGTGCATTCCCCCGGGACGGCACCTCCCTCCCCACGCGGGGGCACGAACGCACATCACCACCAGGGGTAACAACCTGACTCCAAACCCCTGCAAAAAGCAGCACAGCCCCAGCCCCAACACTGCAAGGTCCCAGGAGAAACTCCCAGTGCTCCTGCTCAGGACAGGGCACTCACGATGGGCCGGCTCTGGCACACCACCGTGCTGTGGGGCAGCCCTGCACGGCCCCTCTTCTCGTGGTGCTGTGGGGCAGCCCCACACAGCTCCTCTTCCCACGACCAGCTCGGGGCGCAGCCCCACGCTTCCCCCTCCGGCAGAGGCCAGGCAGGACCGCGCGTCCCCCTCGCCCCGCCGTCCCTGCCCACTCGCTGGGCTCATGGCTCTTTGCAGGAGCGGGCTGCAAGAGGCAGGAGCGCGGTGCGGGCAGCGCAGGCAGCGCAGGCTGGGCCCGCGGCAAGGGCGACGTGGGCAGAGCGGGACCGCGGTGCTCCGGCAGACCCGGGGGTGGGCTCGGGGCTGGCACGCGGGCGCGTGCTGTTGTTCTGGAACGGAGTGCACTGGCAGAGCGGCATGTGGGAAGCTTGCATAATAGTGCCAGCCCACACTACGCCTGCTCCTTCCCAGCATGATCAGCCCCTCGCTTTCATGAGCAATAACATCCACCCAAAGTTTTCTAAAAGACAAAAAAAAAGCTTCAAGGTGATACACAGAGCTCAGCTGCCTTTGCTGCCTTCAAACCGATCAATGCAGCTGGGGAAATCCATCTGCACAGCCTCTTCGCAGAGGCAAGGCTTCTCTAATCCCCCGCTCGGGATGACCTCTGCCCCAGCCGAGGGACCAGGATGCTCAAAATCTCGCTCCCTAGTTGATGATTTCCGAGCATGCACTTGGGACCAGGGCAGAGCAGAGGAGCTGGCGTGCGGCGAGCCCCCAGCAGCGGGCTGAGCCGGTCAGTGATGCACGGCTCTGCCGGCACCCACTCCCACCCAGGCGCTCCCCTCTGCTCACACCAGACAGGAGAAGAGCGGTCCCGGCTCTGGGCGTCCCCCAGGAGCAGCAGCCGGCGGGGCAGTGCACTGGGAGATGCGTGCAGCGGCAGACGGTGCCACGTGGCCTGTCCCCAAGCAGCGCCCAGTCCCCGGCCATCGCGTCAAAAGCGCGGCTGCGACAGCGCTGCCGCGGCCCCTCCGAGAGCCGGCTGCCCCCTCGGGTACTCACAACGCTGGGAAGAAACGGGGACAATGGCTCGTCTGGAGGAGAAAGTCACACTGCCTTTGCTAGGTTTAAATTTTAATTACTCCTTAAGCTGGTGCAAGCTCCCAGTGCAGGCTGGTGTCAGCACGAGACAGGGTTTTAGTCCGTGTCATGTGAACTGATGGGGACGGGTTCAAACCAGACCAAACGGAAGCCACGCATGCAGCCACGGTGGGTTTTCACGGCACGGTCTGTGCCGAGGGCCAGGTCTCGGGTCCGGCCAGGCTGCGACGCGCAGGGCTGTGCCTGCATCGCGCTCATGTGCTCCCGTGCAGGGGGACCACCGAGGTCCCACGCGCTCTGGGACCCCCGCGCTCCTGCAGTGAGCAGGAGGGAGATCGCCGGGACCAATCCTTGCGGAGCAGCAGGGAGCTCAGCCTGTGAGGCAGGACCGGACAACACCCCCCGACCCCCCAGCCCCCCCGAGGACCAGAGCAGCCGTGGCTTCTCCCTGCAATGTTCCCCTTGGCCAGATCATCTCACGAGAGCACTTGGGCCACCGCAGGTGGGCACGGGATCCGTACCCAGCGCTGGTGCAAAGCACACAACGGGCTGAATCGTGGGCTGCTGCCCCAGGCACGGCCCGTGGGAAGCAGCAGCTTCATCCTCAACCAAAAACGGTCTCCACGCTCCCCCCTACCTGGGCTGCTCGGCGGGAGCGACGTACCTGGAGGCCAAGAGCAGGTACCTCGTGCTGCGGTCGCAGGCCGGAGCTCACGCTCGCGTTCGCCCCTCGGAGCCGTCAGGAAGAGCCGTCGGGGTCTCACAGCAGCAGCTTCTCAGCCTGAAAGAGAGAGGGAGAGGCTCCAGTCCCATCCCTGTGTAGGCATTGCTGCTAATAACGGAGGAGGACGCCGCAGAGCTCGGCGCCTCTGAACGCCACGGCTTCCAGGGACTCGCACATTGCTTGTCCCACTCTTTTAACAGCACAATTATCTCACGGCTGGAGAGCAGCTTTGGAGCGTGGCCCAGCTGCCCAACACGCACAGAGGCAGCCCAGCAGGCAGGACCCTGCCCACCGGCAAAGCTCCCCAGAGAGGGGGAAGCGTGTCCGGCCCTGGGGAACAGGGCTTGGCTCCAAGGGGTGCGCGGTGGGTCCCCGGCTCGGGGGTCCCAGTGGGACCACGTCCCGGTCTCTGCACTGATACAGGATGCTGAGGCTGGTCCTGCCTCCCTGAGGAGCACAAACCCTGCCCTCAGCAGAGCACACGGGATGGAGACAAGGAAAGGCAAAGGCTTCTTCCTAAGGGAAAAAATACCCCCCTGATCCACCCGTTCCCCCCCAAAGGCTCCTCGGAGGCAGCCGCAGTCCCATGTCACTCTCATCAGGTCTGGTTTGTTTTTCCCCGACCCAGGTTGAACGGCAGATAATTTAACAGCTTGTCCCCCATTGTAATGGGACTCTTTTCCCTGCTCCCCCTCGGGCAGCCCATCCATCACGGCGCCGAGCAGCAACGTCCACCCCGCGACCTCCGCCAGGCAGCCCCCCGCCCGCCGTGAGTTATGACGCCTGCACCGCACGGCGGGACGGGCTCGGCGCGCCGGCTCCGCGCTGGGAGCTGAGATTTATCCCCTCGGCGGAATAGGGGGCAGAGGCCGGGAGATAAGTCACAGCAAAGCTGCAGGAGCGTCTCTCAAGGTCCTCCAAGGTTGGCTCATTAAAAAGCAAGGAGAAGAGGAAAGGAAAAAAAAAAATGCCCGCAGTGGTGTGGCTCACAAATCACCCTCCCGCCTTCACATCAGCCAAAACCAAGAGGGAGGTGGAAAGAGAGCCGGGAACCCCCGGGTCGGCTCTGCAGCAATCCCCGGGGGAGGCTGCTGGCCCGGGCTGTGCGAAGCCACCAGCATCCCCCAAACACCCATCCCAGCAGCATCCCAATAAACGAAGCAGCGCAGCACCCAGACAGGGATGCCACCTCCCAGTGGTGCGGCAGCATGGCAGCCCGGGGAAGGGGCAGGAGAGGCAGCAAGCAGCCAACGGGCAGCCCATGGAGGCTCTCAGATGCTGGGCAGGGGAGGAGGACATGGAGGAAGATGGGCAGAGGGATCCCACACACGGCACAGAACTGCTCCTGTGGCTCCCCAGCCTCCCAGGGGAGGAGGTGGCCAGGGCTGCCGGGTGGGCACACTCCCGCGGCCGTCTCCATCGGCGCAGAAAGCAGGCAGGCGTGCAGCCTGAGGCTCGGCAGTCAGGACGTGCCCTCAGCCCCACATCGCTGCCCTTTCCCAGCCCCGCAGTGACACCCGCCTCCTGTCTTCAGGCTCCAGCATCCCCAGCCACCAAGCAGGGACAGACACCTCTGGGGCACACATTCCTCCAGCCCCAGGAGCAGGCTGGAGCGTGCAGACATGCTGGGACCGGCGCCTGCAGTTGCCCGGCTCTGGGGTGCAGCCGTCAGGCTCTGCTGCGAAACCCAGGCACGCCAAGCACGCTGCCGGGAGCAGGCACCATCCCCGTGACGGGAATCCATCACCGCTTTTGGGGAGAGACCACAGAAAACCCCCCAGAGAAACGGTGAACAGCACAGCAACTTCCCAGCCTCCCCAAACTTGCTGGAATTCCCCTTCCGCCTCATTAGTCCTGCTCATTAGGCTCTGCTCCTGATTAGCACACAGAGCTAGAGCACAGCTCAGCACAACTTCCCGCTCCCCAGCCCCTCCATCCCAGTCCCCTCCAACATCCGTCTGTCACAGCCTGATCTCCTAACCGCCCCCCGCGCAGCAGCCCCTTTGCTGTCCTCTCCCATCCTGCCGTCGCAGCCCCTCTTCTCTCCGCCTCGGGTTATTTGTGCGTTACCAGGAACCGCAGCAGAGCTGGGGGTTCAGCGGGGATTCAGCCATCCCACCCCGCTCACTGGCTGCCTCCGGCATGCACTGCCGGCCAGCCAGAGAACGGAGCGGGCAGCACGGATGGGCACCCTGCATCCCCTGGGAAAGGCAGCCGGCGAGCCCGGCACCTCTGGGGGAACCAGCCCGAAGCGGGTGCTTGAGGCACAAGCCATATTTAAGCCTGCGAGGGAGCTGGGTGTGAGGGCTGGGAAGAACAGGAGGATCATCTCCTCCGAGCTCCTGCACCACACAAGGCAAAGAGCTTCATCCAGAAATCCCTGCAGGAAACGACAGCTCCTGCCCGAGCCCAGCTTCGCTCTCGAATCACTTCCCCAGGGGCTTCAGCAACCAAGAGCCCTCCCTGCCAAACCCCAGCCCGGCACTGGGCAGCACTGGAGGCAGCACCCCCGGGTTTCCTCCTCGACACCTTATTTCCAACACGAACTCATTTAGCTACAGCTTCCACGTTCACATGGTGGGGTTTACCTAAGACCGAAAAACCCCCATGCACCCGCAGTGAGCGCAAGATGCGATAAACACAGGGAAAACCCAACAGCGTCCCTAAAACAAGCTGAACATAGTAATATTTTTTCAGCACCTTCTATTTTCAAAAGCAAACCCACGTGTGTGCAGGGGGACGGGGCTGGCGCGTTCCCCACCGGCAGCGTGGGACCGGTGGGGGCCCGGCAGCAACCCTCACCCGCCGGCAGCCAGCCCCACTCCTGCAACATCCCCCCCCCCTCCCCATAGGGAAAGCAGTCCAGGCCCAGGAAGGGTGTGAAAGCGGATTGCCGATCCCCACGGGGCATCTCCCCCAGGAGCCAGGCTTTTACTACACAATAAAACATTGCGATTAGATCTACAAGCCAACCCCTGGAAGGCTAAGAGGTTTTATCAAAGCCAGCAGCACCCCAGGGAGGAGACAGAAAAATAAGGGCAGCTGCCCGCAGCATCCGCAATCCCAGGGCCAGCCCGGCGGCTGCTGCCGCTGCGGGGGGGTGCAGGACCGGGGCTGTGCCCGCTCATTTTCAGGCGACTGAGCCCCTGCCGCTGCCCCCATGCCAGGGACGCTCCCCGGAGGATGCTCGGCCCCGGCCCCAGCCCAGCGCGGTCTGTCGTGGCAGTGGGGCGATGGAGAACTCCCCCTCATCGGGGCAGTGCTGGAGGGGACGGCCGGGGGGGTGTGAAGGCGAATACCCGCAGTGATTTCTCCCTTGCTTGCAGAGGAGGGGGAGAGCGGCAGAAAACGCACTGAAGCAGCACTCTGAGCCTGTGCAGCCTGAGATACGGCTCCTGCTCCAGCCCAGATCAGGAGCTATTTCCCACTTATCAGTGGCGAGCCTGATATCTGTGCAGCAGAACACAGCGCTTGGTAATAGGATTTTGATGCTGAACAGAAGATGTTTTTTCCCCGAGTCTCACTTACGTCACACCTGGAGGTATCCATGGCCATAGAGGTGACACAGAGGAAGGCTAAAGAGTTTCAACTCTTGCGCTGAGGGAGCAGCTTCTCCTTTAGCTGCAAAACAGCAGAATTAAAGCAATCTAATATTAGCTGCTCGCTTTGGGCCCCCACTCCAGCACAATCCTGGGAAGAGGAGGGAGAAGAGCACATCCCTGCTGCAGCATCTCCGCGGCACCACTGACCCCACCGGCCGCAGTCCCCGGCTGGCAGGACCCTGCTCCTGCCCACAAACCCCGACGGGAGCAGGCAGAGCCCTCTGGCCCCTGGGGCTGTGCTGGGGGCTGGAGCCAGCACCCCGCGGGCATCACCCGCTCCCAGCGCTCCCCCGGTCCCAGGCTCCGCTGTCAGCCGCATCCCGCACCGCGGGGACCACCCACGCGCAGCAGCAGCAGCAGCAGCAGCAGCAGCAGCAGCAGCAGCAGTACAGAGCCAGGCTTGGGTGGCGGAGCCGCGCTCGCAGCTGCCTCGGGGAAAGGGGAGGAAGGCTTGTCACCTCCCTGCCACCCTCCTCCTCGTCTGAGCGAGAGGAAGGTCCCACGCACCCCCGCTGCCGGAGCTGGGAAAGTCTCTGCCTGCCACAGACAAAACCAAAGGGATGGGAACCACCCCCGCCAGGCGCGGGTGACATCTCACCCGTGGGAACGCTGCCGGCGCGGCGTCGGGGCTGTCACCGCCTCCCACGGCGCAAACCAGGCGGACGAAGGGCACTTGCAGAAAAGCACCGGGCTGGCGGCTCCGAGCACCCGCAAGGGGTGGCGGGGAGAGGAAAGTCCGGCCAAGGCCAGGCCGGCTGTCAGCGTGCCACGGCGGGGCTCCGGCAGGCTCGACCGGCCAGGCTGAGAGCACATGTGCTAAGAGGTGCTCACGGGGTGCACGTTGCTCGCGGGGTGCACGCTTACCATGGGGTGCACGCTGCTCGCGGGGTGCACACTTACCATGGGGTGCACCACAGCACTCGAGAAGCCCTAAACAGGCTGCAGAGCGGGCGCAGGCTGAGCGAGCCGGAAGGAAAGTGCTCATTAGGAGCGAAGCGGGGAGGCAACCCGAGGCGCTGGGGGAGCAGGATGCATCCCCACACGTAGCATTTGCATTTTCCCAGCCCAGCTCCAGAGAACAGGGAGTTATCACAGCCTTAGTAAAGAGCCCTGCTGTACTAAAGGTGCATCGCTATTAGGTAAAACAGCCAGGAAAGAAGGGAAAGACAGGTAACGAACGGAAGGAGAAACCATCTTGAACAAAAGGATGGAGAAAACAGTCCTGGAAAGTGCCACAGGAGCCGTGGGGTGGGGGACAGAGGGGATCCATCAGCCACCCTGGCCTCCCCTGCCAGCCAGGAAGGCAGCCTGTGGGGCACGATCCCCCCGGGCTTCACAGCTCGACAGTCCTCCTGCAATTTTGTTTTCAATTTTGCAGTTAGGAACATCAACCTCTACCTTTTTATCCATCCCCTGATGCTCCGAGGCAGCGCGGCGGCTGTGAGCGCCGGGATGCTTCACCACCCATCTCCAGCGGTAGGAGCAGGGGCCAAGGCAGGGCTGCGGGTGCCTGCTCTGCCGGGACAGCCCTGGGAACCCCAGGGGCTGGGGCATGGCTCCCACCGAGCCTGAAAACTGCTTTGCAGATGCCCCCTGCCCTCTGGCATGGGCAGCGGTGACAGCCCCCAGCATCAGGGGTCCCGCACCGCCACAGCCAGCGGCCCCGGCACCGGTGGTGATGGCCAGCAGCTCGCCCACACCCAGGGAAGCGAGTGCCCACGCCAGCCCCGCTCCAGCTCACCGGAGGAGCACCCCGGTGCCGCGGGGAGGGAAGCACGGCACTGTGCAGGTGAGGCAAAGCAGTGGTACGGCCGAGCCGCCGCGGACCCCGTCCCACACGGACCGCGCTCGGGCAGCGTGGGCAGCACGTGCGCAGAAGCCGGGGCAGGGCGAGCGCAGGCAGCACCTGCTGCGGGGGGACAGGGACGCCAGGACGACAGTTGCAGCCTGTTTTTCTGCACAAGTGCATTAAGTATTCTGCGCAGCACTTTTGCTGTAAATCACTTCCTATTCAGGCTCACTGCAGAGGGTCTCTGAAGGTCGATTTTCCATGGTTATGACAACAAAAACTAAAATTGGGTCAAACCTGAAAGGTATTATCTTCCTCCAAGCTGCTAAATGCACAATAGTAATGAGGTTGGTTAAGCAATTCACCCACAGACTGCATTATTTGCTCTGAAGATGTATTAACCAGTTAAATGAGCGTGATAAGGCAGCTCTGCTTATTTCTCCCACCAGCCACACAGAAGATCTGAGCTTCTGGGTCTCCGTATCCCAGCTAATAACCGAGACCGCAGACACGCCGACAAAGGCGGCCGGCACCGTGCCGCTCTGGGCCAGGCTCTGCCCAGCCTGACCCGTGGGAACACAAAGGGAACTTTAAAGGCATCCAGCGGCTGAGAGCCATTTGAAAAAATAATTATACTTCCTCCCTCCCCTTTCTCTTTCTTCTTCTTAAACGCTCTCCCCCATCCAACCTCCTGATGAAAGAGCACGAACCCGCTGGCTGCCCCGGCAGAGGCAGGTTTGAGCAGCAGCCCTGCTCTGCGACAGGGGTTTATCCCCGGCAAATGCGCGGCTGACCCGGCTGCTCCATGGCTGCTCCTGCCGCTGCCGGGGTGCAGGACCAGGGATTCAAAGCCCACCAAACCCACCCACCCATCTCAGGGTGCTGCTCCTCACGCGCGTCAGAGGACACCTCGCAGCCGGTACCTGATGGATGCTGGAAGCCGCCCGTGCCCACACCAGAGCTCTCCATACCCACGGCAGTGGATAAGGGGCAGCTGGGCAGGGGCTGTCCAGGGCACCCACTTTGGGAGCCTCCACCCCAACCGGGCAGCCGTGGTGGCTGTGGGACACAAAGAACGTTTGTTTTTACAGGATTTCTGCTGTTTTTCCTAAAACAAACACCCATTAATGTAAATATAACTGACTGTAAACAAGCACGACCCTAAAATCCATGTGCAGCTGTATGTAATGGGGAAGAAGGAGGGAGGAGAAATGCTTTAATCAATCCCTAAAATGAATGAGATGGAAAACCTCGAACTGCACGGAAAGCATCTGGTAGTGCTGCAGAAAGGGACTGCCCAGGACGCAGGGTCGTGCTCTGCCGCCTAACACCACCGGTGCCGCCGGGTCCCGCCCTGGCCACCCCACGGCACCAGCCCACTGGTGGGAGAGCTGTGCCACGTCTGCGCCACGCCGCCGCTGGCTCCCCGACTCGGCTCTGCTCCAGTGACAGGACGACGTCTCGGTTCTCCCGTCCATCTCCAGGCGGGCAGGAGGGGCTGCCCAGCTCTCCTGGAGCTGGGTACCCGCAGCCCATGGCCCCATGGTCCTGCCGGGGCAGTCGCCTGGTGCAATTTCGAGGAGTTTGTACAAGAAGGGGCTCAGCGGAGCTCAGGCCCTTGTGGGCCGCGGGAGCCAAACCCTCCCACCCCTCGCCAGGCGGGTTTTCACGGCGTGGTGCCCAAACAGCTCCTAAGGGCAGCTCTTGGGGTAGGCAGCGGGTAGGAGGGCAGAGAACAAAAAAAAGCTGGGTGCTGCAGGGTGACAGCCGTGCCCCTTGTGAGCTGCCCGCGGGTCCCTGGCTCCATCGCCAGCACAGGGAGGGGTTTCGGGGCACCGAGGAAGCATGCCCACAGGACCTGCGCAGGCAGCCTGCCCCATCAGAGGACGGGAGACCAAGAGAGGTGGCAGGAGGCTTCCACCTCCTGCAAGAGGGACCCAGCCGCCAGCCGGGGAGCACGTGGAGGAAGCACGGAGAAAGCCTCGGTGTGTCTCTCCCGGTGATCCAGCTGGTGCTTTGCCAGGAGGAAGTAGCTGCATGGAGAAACGCCAGCACTTTCTAGCACAGAAGGATGAAGGTATCCTGAAGTGGGATCCTTGTCGACAGAAGCTCTGGGACCAGCACTACGACCTCCACGAGCCACCTCCCGTGTGACCAAAATATGGCTGTGAAATGGTACCTGAGGAACAAGGCGGAGAGAGACCATGGAGCAGATCCGAGGAGCTCCAAGAAGGGGGGAAAAGGCTGTTTCATGAGGCTGGCGGGGGTCAATCAGAGAGGGATCAGCAGATCTGCGCAGCGTAACTGGACAGCCGTGGTCCACACAACGAGCTCTTCCAGGCCTCCCTCACACACGGCTCATTGGGAGCGGCTATTTGAAGCCAAATACAAAGAAAGTTGGATAAACATGGAAAGACAACTCTGGTGCTCCTGCCCTTTTAAGGTCTGCAACTCCAGACCGCACACGGGATCTCCTGCTGAGAGCAGAGCAACAAGATGGAGCCCAACGTGGAGCATCACCTCCAGAGCTCGGAGCAGGGGCTGCCCCGGGGCTCCGCAGCACACGGTGAGTGGGGACACGCGGTGCCCACAGCCACGCAAGGAGACCCACTCTAGCACACCGGTGCCAGGGCCCCTGGCAGAGGGCAGAAGGTACCACAGGGCCAAAATGCCACCGCACAGAGGATCCAAGATGCAAGAGAGAGGAGACCTGTCTTGCCTCTGCTGGGCTCTGGACAGGCATCACCCCAGGAGACCTGTGGGCAGCATCAGCTTGCTTCGCTGCCGGCGACACTGCCTGCCCTGTGGGGCAAGGAGAAGGAAGAGGGAGAGACCGCACCAGAGACTGGTGAGAAACCAAAAGGGCAGCAAGGACCTGAGCCAGCCCCCCAGCAAACCCACTGCTTCGCCTCTCCCGCAGAGAGCCCCCGGCCCTTGGTCCCCATGCCAGGGGCTGGGACCGCACCGCGCCGCTGTCCTGGTGGGGAGAGGCAGGAGGACCTGAGCTCCGACAGCATTGCCCTCTGCAGCGCAAGCAGAGGCAGGTTAGCATGCAGCCCGGCATCACTCTCCAGCCTGGCCGCACCAAGCCCCTGTGAGCCACGCAAGGTCCCCGCAATCATTCCCGATTCCAGCAGCCTGCCTGTCCGCAGAGCCATGCCCGCACCCCTGCCCTGCCCCTGCCTGCACGCACACACCGGGCTCTCAAGGTGACACCCGGCTACCCAGGGATGGGTTCATCAGATCCATCCCGCTCCTCCTCTCGTTACTGGATCTTAAACCCCTTCCCTCGCCATCGGCCACTCACTGGCCATATTTTAGAGAAGCTGCCTGTGGTCGGCCGCTGGAAACCCCGTGGGGCCGGGTGCCAGGGAGTGGGGGAATCCCTCATTCTGGCTCAAGGTGGACTCCTGACCCACAGAACGGCCGCCACGCTCAGCCCCGGCACGCCGGCAGCTCCGACTGCACTCGTGCTCCATCCCGTGCCTGCAGCAGCCCAGGACAGGGCTGCAGTCCAGCTGCTCCGGGCCAGCAAGATCCTGAGGGACCATCCTTGATCGCAACCCTGGAGAGCAAGCACATGATGCGGGTCCTGCCGGAGCAACACTGACCACCGGCGCTGCTCCTTTCTGGGTTCACCTGCCAGCTGCGGCCCCAACGCAGCACGAGTCAGCTGCACTGGCAAAACGCGGGTGCATCACCAGCTCCGGTGCCCACCTCTGCCATGGCAGTGTGAGGCCAGCCCACCCAGCACAGCGTTCTGCTCTGCTCTGGGAAGCGCCAGCCCCTTTTTCCTTACCTTGGCGCAGCGTTCATGCTGCCAGGCTCCTCGGCGGCGAAGCCTCTGGGACGGGTGGGATGATGGCACCCCCCAGTACCCGCCCAAGCGCCGGTGCTGGTGCCGCGCAGAGCTCCGCACCTCACCAGCCCTCCCGGCCGCCACGCGGGCGTGCAGCTCCCAGCGCTGCCTTCGGAGTCGGCTGCCGCAGCGCACACGTCCTCCCCCCTGCCCTTTCCAATGCCGCTGGTGATGGGAGGGAGTTAGAAATGCCAGGAGAAGCATTCCTCATTTTGAGAAGCTGGATCATCTGAAGACTGGCAACAGCCCAGAGCCCGGCGAGACAAGCCCAGATTTATGACCAGCGTGGACAAAGAGACAGAAGAGCTTTAGTGAACCTGGTTAAGACCCCATGGGAAAGCACCAGTGAGAGATCTGAGTGACCCGGCAACTCCACCTCTCTGTGGGGAAAAGAAAAGCGACACAAGGAAGGAGCCCAGCAGCCCCAGGGATGGAGGGGAGGGGGCTGCCAAGGGACGGGGTGCCGGGGCCAACAGGACACACATAGGGACACCGCACCCTGCTCGGGGAGCAGGGACCGGGCAGATGCTGGGACAGCAAAGCATCGCTGCTGGAGCACCCCGCGCTGCCTGCGGCACTGATCCAGCCTCCCCCCCCCTCCTCCTCCTCCTCCAGGGCTTCTTCCTCTCCTTCCCCTCTTTGTCATTCCTCTCAGCTCACGCCTCTTCTCTGCTCTCCTTCAGCTGCTCGCAGCAATAATCCAGGGCACTAACGCCCCGGCAGATTGCTCAGTGCTGCTCCCCGGCTGCTGCTGACCGGGGTTTTAATGACTCCCCCGGCCACGGCAGGGGCTGATCCCCACCTCCGCCGGCTGCCAGCAAGGCTCTCCCCGCCATTCCTCCTCCGCAAAACACTTGTACCTAACGAGGCCCGGGCACACTGCAGGGATGAGCGAGGAGCATCCACCACCTCCAGGCTCAGCAGGGGCTCAGCCCGGGATCTGCTCTCGCCTCGCGCCTGGGCTCCCAGCCACCCTGGGGACTCACATGATCCCCTCCGAAGCCCCGGCACCGCAGGGCTCCCCGGCCCCCCGGGACAGGCGAGCACAGCCAAGGGCACCGATGCAGCAGAGCTGGACGGGCCGCAGGCTGACGGCATGCCGCATATTCCTCGGGGACAGGGAAGGGACAACTGCAGCTCAGTGTCAGTCAGATGGAGCTGCTTCTCAAAGCATCGTGGCATGGGGCTCTGCAGAGGCAGGGACCAGGCAGGGGACCAGGCGGCACCCTGGGCTTCAGCTGCCCACGTGCCGGCATCTGCCAGCTCTCAGCCATGGGTGTGAGAACTCTGCCGAGGGCTAAAGCTACCAGCAAGAGCAGTGCAGGGTTCCAGTGAGGGACAGAGAGCGAGGATCCTCCCCAGCAACGAGGCTGGGTATCGCTCAGGGAGATGTCAGGAAGTTCAGGAGGGAAAACACCAAGCCCTGTCCCCAGAGCAGAGCTGCCCGCGGCTGGCCAGGCAGGAGAGTGCTGCCAGGGGCAGAGGGATGAGCCAGCAGCGTGCCCCGGGCCGGCCCTGCCATTGTCCCCCGCAACGCCACGTCTGGATCCTGTGGCCAGCTTCGGGCCCCCCAGTGCAGAGGGGATTGATGCACTGGAGCGAGTCCAGCAGAAGGCCACAGTGATGGTCAGGGGCTGGAGCACAGGACAGAGACGCAGAGGGACGTGGGGTGCTCAGCCCAGAGAAGGGGAGGCTCATGGGCACTGGGGGATTGCGGGGAGGACAGAGCCAGGGCAGGCAGCAGGGAGGGCAGTGGACCTCCATTTGCAATATCCTATTTCCTCACCAAATCTTGCCATCCACATCAGCAAAGAAATTGTAGGGGCAAACAGCAGTCCCGGAGCAGAAACCTCAGCAGCCACCGTCCAGGGAACACAAACCACAGGCAGTGTTAACTGCCGGCAAGCGCAGGCAGCCAGTTCCCTGCCTGTCATCACCGCGGCTCGGTGCCTGCCCCGCTGCAGGGAGGAGAAGCAGATGAGCCCGGGGGTGCAGGGGTTACCCCCCCGGCAGCCTCCAGCCCGGCCTGACCCCTCGCTGCCAGGCACACCGCTCGCTGCCAGGCTGCAGGTCCCTGCGTCCCGTCCTTTAATTAACATTCCACATGTAAAGTTGGGATCGTAATTACTGCAACTGATTAACAGGCCGAAGGTAGCCCATCTCCGAGGGAGCAGATTAGCAGAGGCTCTCTCGAGCTCCTGCTCTCACCTCGGCACTGCCAGTGCATTTTAAGCAGGGGCCCGATGCCCCCGCAGTCGGTGATTAATGGGCAGCTGGGCAAGGAGGACGTGCGGTGGCTCCGTCCCCGCTGCTCTTCCCACGCTCCCGCCGGGGCAGGACGGGACCAGGCTTCAGCGGCCGGGGGCCATCGGAGGGGAGGATGCTGGGCAGTGATTCCCAGAGCCTTCTCTCCCTGCTGTCGGCACAGCCCCTGCCCAGGCACCGGCACCAGGCAGGGGGAAGTAGGACACGATTCCTAGGAAGCCAAGGACCCTGTGCACAGAGAGGAGAGCACCAGCTCAGATCCACAGAGCAGAGAGGAGACCCCCCAAGAGCAGGTCTCCGGTGCAAGAGGCAGCGGCACGTGGCCAGGAAGCGATGCTGCCAGATCCCTGCCTGTTCTCACATGCGCTGGTTGTGGGGCCGTTTCCCTGGGGTCTGGCTCTAACCTGGCCGGGGCAGGATGCTCGAGGCTCAGCCAAGCCAGGAGAATCCCGCTGCTGGGGCTGCAGTGCAGGGAGCTCATGCCTTCCCCACGAAACATTCCCCTTAACGAGCTATTCCAAAAAACTAAGCAGTCAGAGAAAATTCCCCTCGCCCTGGCTCCTTGTCACCCCAGGATGCAAGTCACCAGCCTGCTCCCACCCTGGCGTCTGCAGAGCCGTGGGGCTAGGGTGTCCCGTGGGGCCAGGGTATCCCGTGGGAGCGTGCCCCTCGCCTCCCATCCCATCGGGGCTGCTCGCAGCACAAGGCCTTGGGAAGGGAGCCCAGCCCTGCCCCACGGCAGCCCCACACTGGGACAGCCTGACTCCTCACCTCCCTCCTGGTTCCTCCTCCAGCTCTGCCCACGCTGGCAGCATCACCCGGCCACGCAGTCCTGCCCCAGGGGTGTCACAGCCGCCTCCACCACCGGGCAGAGCCGTGCCAGTGCCTGGGACACGGAGCCCCTTCCCCTGCGGGGCCGAGCCCAGGCTGAGCCGTGGGTCCCGCTGCTGCCCTCCCCCCCCAACCAAGCAGCTCCTCGGCCGGGGTCCCCGCACTTTCTGGATGTGAAAACGCATGAGAACATCCCGCGTCCCCCGCTCGCCCCTTCCCGGCTCACCCGCGGCTTCGGACCCCGCGCTGCTCGCCCGTCATCGACCTGGGGTGTGCGAAGGGGAGCCGCCAGCAGGAGCGCGCCCAGCGCGACTCCAGTAATTACAAGCAGATAAGGCTATCAGCTGTAATTAACCACTATCCACAGGCAGACCGCTCGGCTGCAGACACTTTCTTGCCTTCTTTTCCCCAAGACTGCAAAATAAATTATCCTGCAAAGTTAGCAGAGGCTGAGCTATGGAAACAATTAAACAAAAATTAAATCTAATTCATTTATACTCTGAGCACAAAGTGGATAATGTGGGGGTTTTCTTCTCTCTCCTCTCTTTGCCTTGGTGTTACAGAGGACTATTATGGGAAATTAATCACGGGGAAAAGCAATGAACGTGATCTATCGCTCTTTAAAAGTGCACTGTAGTGATTATATAAAAATCTATTAGAGAGGCCAGGAAATAGAAGAGTGACAGCATTTAAAAGGAAAAAGGAGACAGGGCTGGTGGCAAAGGGATCGATTTCTTAACAGACGGATCCGTGACAGAGGGAGCGGGAGGAGGTCAGGCCCACGCCGCCGCAGACCCCGGGGGCGGCTGTGCACACCATGCCCAGCCCCTGCGCCGGGACGGCTTCGGGGGACACGGCTGGACCCCGGGGCTGCATGCGGCTGAATGGCACTGCGCTCCGCACCCCCGAAAACGCAGCCTAATGCCCTGCAGCAGAGCTGGGGCTGCCACTGCAGGAAGGGCTGGCCCCGCGGGGTCGGGGCTCAGGGCACCCACCGAGCACGGTCCCACAGTGCCTGCCGCCAGCACGGCCACGCCGCGGCAGCGTACACCTCCACGGCTCCCAGGTTTGCCGCACTCGCAAGTGCTGCACAGGCTCTTTGCCTCGGCACGTCCTCCCGTCTCCTGGGGGCTCTGGCGCTTGCCGGGGGCTGCAGGGGAGAGAGCACAAAGCCTGGGCGATAGCCAGAGCAATATCAAGGAGCCAGCTCTGGGGTGTGAGGATGCCCGTGGGAAGGAACGGCACGGCACGGCACTGGCCGAACGTGGCTGTCCGGCCATCAGCCGCTAGCAGAAGATGCTGAGGAGAGTGCAGTGCCAGCAACACCAGCAGCGGCACCAGCAGCGGATAACTGCCCTGCCCGGCACAGCCCTCTCGCCCAGCCCAGCCGCGGGGGGCACAGCCGGAGGCAGCACCGGCACCTCACAGACCCTGGCAGGCTGGGGCAGGGCTGGAGCCGTTCGGCTGGCTCCGGCTGCTCCTCCACGGACACGGCCCTGGGTTTCACTGCCCCAACAAGCAGCGCTTCAGCCCTTTCTGCCTGCGCACGGACGGCCGCCCCCGCGCAGCTGCAGCATCCCATCACATCCCCTCGTAGCTCGGGGGGATCCCGGCACTGCCCCCCATCCGAGGGGTCCCCAGGAGAGCGAGCCCCATCATTACCGATGATTGTGAGAGCAGACCCTCACTGCACGGGCAGTAAACAAGGCCGGACCCTGCCCAGCCACCCCCAGGCGCTGCTGGCCCCCCAGCACACGCTCAGCTGTTTAACGGCTGCAATAAAACCTTCGCCGAGGCAGATTCCACCATAAATCCTGGCCCGCAGCAGGGCCGGCCCCGGGCCAACCTGACGCGTTAACGACGCCATCAATCCCCGAGGAGCCCGAGGTGGAGCGGGGGGACACGTGGGCTCCAGCCCCGGCACACGGCCAGGCAGGGGCCGACCCCCCCCAGACCCCGTGGTGAGGGGGTCAGGGCTGACCCTGAGCCCCGCAGGGAGCCGTCCTGGGGACGGATCCGCAGCCACCTGGGGAGGGATGGGGCATCGCTCCGAGGGGCTGCGGCTCCCTCGGCGCTGCCCCTGGGCCCCAGCGCGGTGCCGGTGGGTGCTGCACCTCGGGGCTGGGGCTGCAGTGAAGCGGCGATCGGCCGCGCATCTCCAGGTGCACGATGGGCAATCCCACACCAACGGGCAATCCGGCGCCCGTGGGCTCACCCACAGCCGCCGCAGCCTCCCGGGGCCATCACCCTCAAATCAACACTTACAAACTCTCCACTTCTACATTAACACAGGCAAACGCCTTTATGCGAATTTAATGGAAGTTTCTCCTCCCCACCAGGCGAATGGCAGCCAAACACACCACTCTCCCTCCAATGCATCTTTTCAATGATTTGGAAAAAATAAGTGGAAAAAAAAAACCCTTTGATCTCAGCAGCCCATTTGTTTAGCCCATGCCGGGATTTAATTGAGAAGGGATGTCCTTGAATAAATGCGGAGATGTCCTCGCTCCCCAGGCGTCTGCTGCAAGTTGTGCAGTCCACTGTATGAGGTTTTCTGCTCATCCAGGGATATTCTGGGACAACACAGCCCCAGGGCCGCTGCTGCACATCGCCCATCCAGCCCCTGCACCGCTCATCACCGGGCCCGCCAGCGGCGAGCAGGCTGCCGCACCACGGGGCTGAGCAAGGGAGGCACCAAGCCCCAAGGAACGGGTGCTCCCAGGGCCGGGGGACACGGCTCTGCCCCCAAACCCAGCATGGGGAAGAGGTGGGGGGCCAGCTCCCCACGGCCATGGGTGTGGAGGCTGGAGCAGCCACGCACCCACGAGCCTGGTGGAACAAGGACCAGGGCTTGCTTGGCGCTGGCAGAGGGGCTGCAGGTGGGACCACCGCCCCGGAGAAGCCAAGTTACGGCATGACAGAAGGCGAGGGGCAGCCTGGCCCCGAGAGCTGGCACTCGCGCCCGGGGTGCCGGCACCATCCCCTGGCAAACGCCTTCCACGCTGCCAGGCTTGGCAAGAGAGGAGGAGCCGCAGCAGAGAGCCTGCCAGCCCCGGCGGGGAAGTCAGCATCGCCGGCCGCAGCAGGCTCCTTCCTGCTCATTTCCTCCCAGCCTGCCTGCGGGCTGCCAGCCCCTGCCAGCGCTGAGCACCCCAGTCCCCCCATCCCTCTTCTGCCAGGTCCCTCCTGGCAAGGGGCAAACGCATCCCTCCTGCCCAGCCCGGCTTTTAGCAGCCGCAAAGCCTCGAGCTGAGGAAGGGAACCGGCCCTGGGGCTCACCCTGCACTTGCACGCCTCCAAGGAGAACCGGAGAGGGGCAACGAAGGCGGGGAGGGGGTCCCTCGGCGGTAGCAGTGCGCCCGCAGATTTGGGTCTTCTCATCTCCTGCCCCTCCGCCCCTGCCCAGCGCAGCCGGTGTCAGGCGCTGATCAGCCAGCATCCTCCTCCTCCTCGGCGCAGCCGCGTGGGCGTCTTTCCACTGCGTGGCTCCTGCCACAAGGTTCCCTAGCTGGGGAAGCGCCGCGCTATTTTAATCCGGCACTCTCCCATCCATCCCAGCGAGCCTGGCTGCGAGTGCAGCCCCAGAAGAGCTCTGCCCCCGAGCCCCCGCAGCTGGCCGGGGACGGAGGAACGCCCCGAGGCTGCGCTCGGACGAGCCACGCCAGATACAGGAGCGGGCTGGAGGGCACCAAACACAGGGATGGAGCTGGCTGCAGCCCACCCGCTCCCTCCTCGGCCCCCGTGCTGCCACCACGAGAGAAGCTGCGAGTGCAAAGCTGCAGCTGCGGGCTGGGAGGTGTTCCCCTTCTCCTGGGGGCTGGCTGCACGCTGCGTGGGAACGGGGAGCGGGACCGGGGGGTGTCCTTGGTCCCGCTGGACAGGAGAATTGATTTTACCCTGGAAGGGAATTAATGGTGATAAAGGTGAGCACAGGGAGCTACGGGAGAGGACGCGGGGAATTCCCAGCTCATTAAAGTGCTGGCATCTTTCAGCCCATGGTAACAGCAGCTCCTTTTCTGCTCATCTGTTAAAGTCCTTGTCCTCCCGCTCCCCAGGAGACCCGTGCTCAGCTCTGCAGCCATCCCACAGCCGTCCCACCAGCCCGTCACCCCTGCGGCCGAGCCCCGCCACCGGCACGTGCCGGTGCAGAGCCGCGGGGTGCCACGACCGGGGGATGCTGGGTCCCCGCGCGGTGCCCGGGCTGCAGCTGCGCCTGGAGAGCGCGGGGGACTGCGGGCGGAAGGGGAGCAGGAGAGCTCTCAGCCCCTGGACTCCGCTGGCTGAGCTGCGGCTAAAGGCGAGCTGATTAAAGCAATTAGGATTTTAAATAGTAACATCAGAGTGGCTCATCAGCACTGAAGAGGCAGTCAAATGACGAGTCTGAGGATCCTATTTAGGGATCTCAGTTGGCTGAGGATCCTAACTGAGGCCCCAAGGCTCCCTTACAATGAGAGGGGTCCAGCCGGCCACCCAGCGCAGGGGGGTCCCGGGGACCCCACAGACCCCGCAGCCTCCCCAGCACCCACCCGGGCACACGGGGCAGCCTGGCCGGGGGGTGCCAACGGGGACAGCCCCCTGCACGCAGCCAGCTCCATCCCCTGTGGCCAGAGCCAGGGAGGGGACCGCGCGGCGGGGGCACCCTGTGGCACCAGCGCCCTGGGCACCCAGCGCTTCCCGCGGCGGCTGTGCCGGGCAGCGCGGCACACCAAGGAGCGCCCAGCTGCCCACTCCTCCCTTTCCTTAAGCTTGTTGTTTATTCTCTCTAATAAAGGCTCTGGGAAGGGAACGTGGAAGGAATTCAGCAGCGCTTCTCCGGAGGCAGCGCTGCACACCAGCAACCAAAAAGTACCTTTTGCAACAGATAAAGCACAACACAGCACACACATTTTGTCTGCTTGGACTCAAAGTCTGATCTGCCAGAGATTTAAGGCAGTCTGGTGGGAAATCCGTCTGTTTTGGTGTATACGAATCTGCAGTCACAAAGGAACCTGGACACAAATACAGATGCAGGAACGGCATAAACAGCCGTGAAATGCTCCGTACCCTTCCCTCTGTTCTCTGATTTCCTACACTAGCATTTTTTCCTCACCGTTGCTGGCTGACTCAGGGGTGCAGACGGATGTAGCACCCAGCCTGAGCACCTGCCGGGCCCAGCGCCTGGGGATGCAGCTCCCAGGGACAGCAGGAGCAGCAGGGATGCCTGCAAGGAGCTTCCCAGTTCCGGTCCCAATGGGCCCTGCAGCCCGGGACTGGGCTGCTGCTCCAGACCCCTCCGTCCCTGCTCCCGCGGCTGCATCCCAGCGGGACGGCATCGCTGCCGAGCAGCTCAACACCCCCAGGCTCCCGGGCTCCCTGGGCCTGGGGGCATGCGGCCATACGCGGCACTGGGCATCAGAGGGACGGGGCCGATGTCGCACCCAGGGTGGCGGTGACAGCTCACCTGCAAGCAAGGCAAAAAGCCACGGCCTTGCAGAGGGGCAGGCAGGGAGCAGGCAGGGGCAGGCAGGGGGCACCGACACAGGGCTGGACCCACTCGCTCTCAGATGGGGGAAAAAGGGAGAAAAGAAGAGGGCAGGAGCAGGGAGGGAAGGGCAGGAGCTGCAGCCTGAGCACAAGCCACTCGTCGACTTTCTTGCAAGCTCCGAGATGCTGTAGGAGGGTACTGGCACAGGCATATTACATTTATTTATAGGCATTTCTGTGGCACTCAATTAAACGCTGTGGTGGAGATATTGCAGCATGAAGAATATTTAGAGCCGTTTAACACCTCTTAGTCGGCAAAAGCCCATCTGATCCCTGCAGCGAATTGGGAAAGTGTGCATAGCAAGGGCAAGAGCAAGGAAGACTGCCCTTTCCCAACCCCATCGCCACTTGTGAAGAGAGACGGGATCACTGCACTTGTGGCAGTGCATCCCTGAGCCTCGCGGGACACTCCACTGCTTCTAGGTCAGCAGGCAAGGGACTGGCGTCCCGCAGCAGGACACGCAGCAGGACACGCATCCCCACCCTGCCACACTCCGGCCGAGCTGCTTCTCTCCAGACGCTCCTGGGCAGGCAGGGTGCTCAGCCCCCACGGCAGGATGGCCAGCCCCGCTGCCCACGGGCCCTGCCTGCGGGGTGGCAGGGCAGGGCTCCTGCCCCTCGCGCTCCCCAGCAGCCCCAGGCGCTTCCCACGCCCTGCCAGGGGATGGGACCTGCCCGCAGAAGGGCACGGAAATTCCTGATGCTCAGGAAAAGGCTCTTTCGCAGCCTTCACTGGGTTTCTATTAACCGCTCTGCAAAACCTCACTGCAACTCATCAGGATGGCGAACGGCTGAGCCAGTAAATCTCTAGATCTCAGGAAAGCCGTCGGGGGAGAGAGTTCAAAGGAAAGGCTGACAAGTGCACGCCAAGGTTAGCTCTAATTGCACCGCTGGAAATTCACCGGTGCCACTTTCGCCCTCTGATCCGTTCGCTCCCCTCTCCTGCCCTGCCTCCAGTGCTCAGCCTGCCCGTCCCCCGGCCACGCAGCTCCCCAGCGCGGGGGAAAGACGTGCGACTGTCCAGCCTCGTGCCCCCACCGCCGCTCGCCAGCAGCAAGCTCAGGTCACGCGATGGAAGTGAGCAAGGCTGAAACGCAGCCGCAGGGAGATAACCCGGCCCCGGGCGATGCCAGCAAAGCACCGCCAGCCCCTGGGGCTGCTGCTGCTGCTGCCACCCCCAAGGAGAAGCCTGTTCCCGCAGGCTCTCCCATGCCATCCCCCCGGCGCCAGGAACCCCAAACCCACTGGCACCCCGGCAGCGGTGACTTTGCTCCAGCCGAGCGTGTACAGGAGCCCACCGTGGCCGCCAACACCGCAGGCCTGCATGGGAGGAGATGCCCTTCCTTCTCCTCGATAATGGATCTGCAGAGCCGCAGCCAGCGGAGCAGCGAGCAGCATCCCCCGGCCAGGGGCAGGCCGGGGCCGGCGGGCGCCGGGCAGCGAAGGCTCTGGCCGGGGCTCGCCCCACCAGCTGCTCCCATGCACCCGGGCTCGTGTCGCTTGCAAATGGATGCAATTAAGTTGATACTGCAGCGGGACCGTAATTGCTGTTTCCTTAGCTTGGCAACACGACCCCGGAAACCCCCATTATACTAATCACTGTCAAACGAACACAATCGCAGAACGCATAAAAACCTGGTGTACTTCATGGTGAAATATAACACCGCAGAAGGCTGAACCGTGCCATAAATCTGCTTAGCACTTAACACTGCCTGCTAAATGGCCTCGCTTAATTATAGCTCTATAAACATGACTTTATAGCAATATCAATACAGTCAAAAATCAATCCCGCTGACGGACAAATGGACAGACTCACGTCCTGCTGACCCCGGGGCCGGGCCACCGCTGCTCCCTGTGGCATGGGGCGAGCCAGGCTCCGTGCTCCCATGGCTCGGTGGGGATGCCCGCGGATGCGCCGCTCCCGGGCGGCTCGGCCCTGCTCCTCGTGCCCGTCTCGGGCACACCACGACCCGGCCACTCTCCGCCGGACGCGGTTTCCAACCTGCCTTCGCCCAGCGCTGCTGCCGGAGCCGCAGACAAGACATTAGCATTACAACCCACACTGATCTTTGTCAATTATGCTACAGTATTTGAGCTCTAACCAGCTTTAAATTGAATCAGGACGAAATCATCAGTATAAAAAGAGCCCGCACCAGCCTTTCAATTCCAGCACTGGGAAAAAAAAAGTTATACATCTCATAATGGCCTTCTACCCCATAATGAACAGGAAAAATAAATTAGATTCCCAGCTAAGGGTATATTTATACAATTTCATTATGTGCCCATGAGCAAGTCTGGTTTTCACCAAGATAAAAATGAGCTCTCAGCAATGCTCGTACTAAATAAATGGAGTGATTTAACAGCTTAACAAGGAGCGCGATAGAGGGGTTGAGGAACAATGTCAAAAATGGAAAATAAAAATAAAAAAAAAATTAAAATGCTCGCATTTCTTGAACCGTGCTAGCGCTGCCGGGCCGGACTCCACCCGCTGTCCGTGCCCAGCAGCTCCGGGAGTGCTCGCAGGCTGGGGAGACGGGAGACGGCAGCGCTGGGACCGCGGGCGCATCCCCAGGCTGTGAGCACGCGGCATCCCACCCCACTCGGAGCAACCCCGGGGAAACGCATTCCTGCTGCTTCATTGTCTGGCTGCTCAATGTACAAGTGATCCTCAGGAGCCAAAAACAAAAAATCAGGCCCCTCTCCTTGCTGGCTGTCGGCGGGGCAGGGGCAGCTCCAGCTCGCTCCCTCGCTGCTGCTCCATCCCCGCAGATGCCAGGGCCACGTGTGCCGGCTGCCCGCAGGAGCAGCAAGGATGTTTGTGGCAGCTTTAGGGCTGGAAAGGGATATTTGCAGCCTGGAAGTTGCTCCCAGGCTCTGAACCATTCAAGCCAAGCAAGGCTCCTCTCCCGGTGCTGCCCAGCAGGGAGAAGGACGGCGGTGGCACTGGCTAGCCGCCCCAGCAAGCTGCTGCCGTGCCCGGCCGCCAGCACTGCCCTGCTGACGGGCTGCAAGGGTACAACATGCTCGCCATGGGGAAGGGGCACTGAGGAAGCTGGGAGCTCACCAGGAGCTCGCTGGGAGCTCGCCTGCTCGGCTCCGCGGTGGGTTTGCAGGCGGTGCTGTGCGGCCGTGGCACCACGGCACAGCAGGTCGCAGGGATGAAGCAGCCCTGGCCCCATCGCCCGACGCGTCCAAGCCCCTCTCCTCCAGCGCTGCCGCACGCACAGCCCGCGGTCCCTTCCAGCCAATTTCACCAAACTCAGAGGGAAATTCCCAATTCCCTCCTCCCAGCGGAGCCTGTTTAATCAACCTCCTGCTATCCAATTCGGTTGTGAGCCGAAACCCGGGCTTGCTTTTCCTGCTCCGCTTTCAGCCGTTCTGCTCGTGGAGGCTGCAGCACGTGTGCGTGTGTGTGTCCCCATGTCCCCATGAATCTCCCTCGCACGCAGCCAGGAGGGGACCCGGCCAAGCCGCCCGCACACGCGGACAGAGGAGTTTGGAGGAGCTTCTTGCCCTTTGCAAGGTTATCTGCTCCTGGTGAAGGCTCCCCCGTCCCACCTTCTGCTGCTACTGAAAAGAGCGTGTCAGCTCCCCCCGGGCCCCCATCCCGGACCACACATCCATCTGGGCTCAGCATCGTGTGTCTTCTCCAGCACAGTCAGGCTGATCCTAAATCCATAACCCACACTTGAATAGCTCATCCATTTAATGGCAGATAGCTGCCAGCAGGCAAATCTGTCCTCTCAGCAGCAGCAAAACCAGAGCTAAGCAGTTGCCTTTTTTTTTTTTTTTTTTTTCCCTTTTTAAATCAATTGTGAGGCCACATGGTCCATCGGAGTGATCTGGAGACCAGGAGCCATCTCCAAGACAGAGCTGGCTGGCTTGGCTGCCTATCACAGCTCTCCTGCCACAAGGTGACATTTCCCCCTCCATCCTCCCTACCCCAGGGAGCCGGGAGGATTAATAGTTCAACAGGCCTTTGGAAATATGTGTGCTGAGAGTTATGAGCCTGATTCATAATAGGAGTTCCCTCCCCTGCTACCGAGATTAATCGCCGGTGCAAATGCAAACACCATTTGGGCTCAACCGTCCCAAAATGCAGCGCAGCTGGAGAGGCGAGGAGCGCACTGCCGGCTCCGCCGCGCCGCTCGCGCCCGCTGATGGGGCTTTGCGACACGGAATGTTGTCGGAGCTTTTTCTCTGCGCCTCTACCTTGAGCATTATGGAAAAATAAATTTGTTGTGGAAAGTATCAGTTCAAAGCGACCGAGCGCTGCATGCAAACAACGCGCAAGCCCTGGAGCCTGCCCGCGCTTCCTCTTATTGGGAAGAATTACTGGGCAGCTCTCAAGAAAGCTCTGCTCCAGCCCTCCGCACCGGAGACGGGAGGAACTCAGCCCATATGGGCACAGACTGGTTAACAGCCGGATTCATCCTTAAACACCTTAATAAATGCAGTGAGAGCCCAAAATCATCTCCAGAGGAGCCGTCCCTCTCCCACGCCCTTGGCTGCGGGAGCAGCGGGGCAGCTCCTGGGGGAGATGCTGCTCGGCATGCCCGCCTGGCTGCTCCCCTGCCCGACGGGGAGCTATGGCTGGAAAACACACAAACCCAGCCCTGCTAATCCTGCCCAGCCCCGCGGGTGGCCCAACGGTGCCCGAGATGCATTCCCGGCTGCTCTGCCCTGGATGGAGCAGAGCTCTCGCCAGTTAAACCAGCCCTCCCGACACTGTGCCTGCCCAAGGATGGGATGGAGATCTCCTTCCCCAAGAAGGCAAGGATCACCCCCGCAGTGCACTGTCTTGGCTGCTCTGCAATTAGCGTCTTGTGTCCCTCTAATAATGGCCAGATAATTTTTAACACACTATTTTACCCAGCCCCAACCGGAGCAGTTTCCCAGGTTGCTGGAATCCTTTACAACCCCCCAAAGGATCAGCAAATGATTTTTCACTCTTTCCTTTCGATTCAAGAGAAGAGGGATCTCAGCTCAATAGTAATTAGAGTGAACTGCAGCTTTTAAGCAGTCAAAGCTCATGTTACCACTGAGATGCAAGAATGATCTAATCAGACACCGGGGTCAGATAACCAAAAAAAAAAAAAAAATCCTTAAGGAGATGATAACAGCTCGTATCTGCCCTGAGCTGAGCTGCCCGCCCTGCCCGCGGCTGCTGGGCCTGGGGGAGATGCGGGGAGGGGAGTGATGGAGATCGCACGGCAGCTCAGGGACCAAGACACGGGTGCAGGAAACCTGCCCTCACCTCTGCACGGTGCTCGGCCTTCCTCCCCAGGAGGAGGAGGAGGAGGAGAAAGACTCCTGCACCTCCCTGCTGATGTTGGCAAAGGGCAGCGTCCGCCTGCCGCCTCCCTGGCCGACAGTGCGGGCCTGATGCCAGCTCCCCGAGATGGAGGAACACGGGCAGCTGTTGGGGGACACCCCGTCTTTTCTTCCAGCTGCTCCCCCCGTCCCCGTCCCACCCCTGCAGCCGCCTGTGCCCTGGAGCTGCCCAGGCAGGGCCAGGGGCCACAGTGCCGGCAGAGACGTCCCGCCGCAGCGCTGGCACCAGAAGGGAAAACAAATCTGCTTTCCCTGGCTGCCCCCGCTCTGCCCCCCCCGGCCCTCCTGCTGCCCCCTGCTTCGCCCCTCTGCACGGCTAATCTGCTCCCCATCCCGAACCAAGGAGGATGCAAGTTCAGGGGGGCTGGATGCTACAGATTAGATTGCATCTGTCTGGGTATAAATAACTTACTGCTTGATGGTCAGAGTGAATTTAATTAGTTCTTGTTCTCCTGATAGAATCAGCCCACCGCTGCTAAAGCATTTCACTCCGAATTAGCCTGAAAAGGACTAACAAGGCAGTGCTAATTTTACACACACGACATCCCCCGCAGTCTCTGAAAATACAGCTCCACGGAGCACCGTGCGCTGCCGTCCCCGCGCGAGGCTGGGGAGAGGGACAGCGGAGCGGGCAGAGACAGGCACCGGCTGACAAACGCCCATCCCTTCTCCTTTTGCTCTGCCCTCACCTCCATTTCCCGGGGGATCTGGGAGGAGGCAAAGGGACAGGGACCTTGTGGCCGGCAGAGCCGATGCTGCTGCCCGCCAGGTCCCCTCCTGCCCGGGAAGGGGCTCCCCGCCAGCCCAGCACCCACCTCGTCCCCCCCTCCAGCACCCGGGGTCAAGCCAGGCCATTGCTGCTGGAGGAGCGCGGGCTGCCACTGCCTTGGAGAAACACCAACACACATCAGCGCTCCCGGGAGACACGCGCCCGCTCACCTGGAAGGGAGAGGAGAGGAGGGAATGGCAGGGGCGGCCACGGCCACGGCCCCCGGGCATGGGAGATGGGCACAGAGCCCTCCGGCAGTGCCGGGTCCCAGCAGCCCCCCAGCCCTTGGCTGCACCCCCAGTCCCAACAGATGGCTCTGGCCTGCCCTCTGCACCGGGGTCCCTCCATGCTCAGCATCCCGCCGTCCGGGCGCAGGCTGCGCATCGGCTTCAGCCAAGACAGGACTGGGCTGTCCCGATGGGTTTAGGTGCAACCCAAGGAACCGAAGGCAGCAGAAACACCCTCACTCCACTGGCTGCAGTCGCTGCGGGCCCCGAGAGCACACTGCTCCAGGCTGCGTGCAAACACATCAAAAAGCGGTCTCAGCCCCCAAAACCCACTGTAGCGGGGAGAGGGCTGGCAGCGAGGGACGCAGAGGCAGCATTAGCCAATGCGGCAGGCGAGGACGCCAGAGCCTGCAGTGCCGGCCGCGCAGGGTCTCCCGGTGGGCAGCGGGGCATAGGCAGGGCTGCTCCGGCAGCAGCTCAGCAGCACAGGGCAGTGCTCCCATAGCCGCCCGTCCCTGTAAAGCACGCTGCGTGTTTTCCCTTCACTCTGTAATTAGATCCCGGGTTCTCCTCTAAGGACAGAGTCTCATTGACCGCAATGCTTTACTGGTCCTGCCTCCCTCCTCTGACCTACCCTGTCTCCACCACGATTTATGCTCCACATTAGCAGTCTACCAGAGCTGCTTCCCGCGTTGCCGGGGCGAGGTGGCATTGCAGCTGGCTGAGCTGCACCGAGCCCCACCAGTAACCCCAAACCCCATTGAACAGCGTGGGGTGACGCCTGCCCCAGGCACAAACCCCTCCACAGACACGAACCCAGGACATTTCTGCCCAAAATTGAAATGTGGGGGACATGGGGCCAGCGGGGAAAGGCTGAGCGAGCACTTCCAGCAGCAGGGATGCTCCAGGCTGTGCCAGAGGGAACCTGCCCGGGAGAACCGTGCAGGGGACTGGGTGCTCCGGCTGATTTCTGCCTGTAGCGGAGGGAGCAGAGGGGCACCTCCACCATGAAATCACCCCCCAGCAGCTCAATTGCCGCCTTCCCTGCTGGGACAGCCACGCTCCTGCACAGCAAACTAACAAACAGGCTCGTTTTCTCCACTCCGCTCCTAATCGCAGGGCTCTGGCTCTAAGCCTCTAATCCAACGTGCAGCATCTCACTCAATAAATCACCCCGTAAAGGCAAAGCGGCCAAGAGCTATCGGCAGCTGTCAGGAGCCTGCGGGCAGAACCCACCCGCCAGAGCTCGCGACCTCTCCCTTCGCCCCGACAAACGGCTGCTGGGCCACCGGCGCCGCAGCCAGGGATTGCGGCAACGCTGCGCAGCGCAGGCAAGGCCGGGGTATGGAGGCATCCCCAGGGCACAGCGGCATGGGGGGGGGAAGCAGCATCCCTCCCTCCTTGAGCTCGCCCTCTGGAGCCAGCGCAGCCCCGGAGTCGCTCTCTCCCTGTCAGGAGCGTGCCTGTATGATCTTGCTCTCTCTCCTATTTACATGTAAGCTGGGCTGACAACTCCTCTTCATCACAGTGCCAGAGTCTTCCTCGGAGGCCATGCATCTCAAGCAGGACAGCACCATAAATATTGCATAGGAGGTGTTTCTAATCTAGTTATGGGTTCAGCCTCTCATGCTCTTCCATCAGGGAGCCTTGGATTGAAATTGAAGTGTATTAGTATAATTTTATCAGGTTTTATTAAGCCTAGGGTCTTACGTTTTTGATATATAGTTTTAATTAAGTTTTAAGTCAAAGAATGCAGTCGCTCATATTTTATCTTGCCATGTCACATCAGAGGGAGGCAGTTAATCAGCACGTACAAAAACTTCCCATCGCCAGTGATGAACGTTCATGAACTTTGCCTGCAGAGACCATCTTCCCTCCATCGCTCACAGCGGGAGCCCGCAGCCTAACCCACCCCTCTGCCCAGCTCCAGCTCCCCCCTCCCCACACCTGCCCTCCAACGCCAGCACTCCTGCGGGACCGCACGCAGGCAGGGAGGGAAAAGCCTCTGGACAAAGAGGGGAAGACGGAAGGTGGCCCGGAGGCAGCTGGCACTGGGGGCTGCTCCCGGTCGGGCTCAGCAGCAGCAGCTGCCGCTGCCAGCGGGAGAGCGGGCAGCAAACCAAGAGCAGGTACTGGCAAGGCTGGGAGAGGCACCGCCTGCCCACACTGCCACCCCGCCGGGTCCTGCAAGGGGATGGAGCCAAGGGCGATGCTCCAGTTGAGCCCGCTACCCAAAGCTCCCCCCCAGCCCCAGCTCCCACTTCCCCACCGACAGCAGATGGGCAAACCCAGCGTGCAGGGCCGTGCACGGCCGCCCACCGCGCTTACCTGACAGCCAGCCCGTGCACCGCAGTGGCGGGGGGCTGGGGGGAGCGACAGCCAGGAGCAGCTCTGGGGTCGGGTGCTCATCTCTCAGTCAAACCCCTCCGGACCTACAGCACCCCCAGGGCTCTGATGGCCAAGGGGACCCTGCCCCACAGCGCAGCCGTGGACCGAAGGCCACCATCTCAAACCACGCAGCTTTTTGTGCTCAATTTGCTCCGGCCGCAGGCAGGCTGCCTCCTCGGCGTGCGCATGCCAGCCAGCCCTGCCCAGGAAATCAGAAACTGGGAATTTCCCCCCCAGCAGAGCAGCACGGCACCAGTCGCCGGCAGCAAGCACAGAGCCGGACCCGCTCCTTCCAGGCAAGCCCCTTCCCAGCAGGAGCCCTCTCCGGTTTTACAGCTGGGCCCTCCCCAAGTATCCGTACGTCAGTCTGGGGAGAGTTCAGCCATGCACCCATCCCAGCTCCGGGCTGGCTCCCAGTGCCATGATGAATGGTCACCTCTCCCTTGGCACAAACATGGGGCTCCGGGCTGAGCCACGCACTGGAGCCAGGGGCCAAGCCCGGATGGTTCCCTCCAACACGGGAAAAGGGAATCCCAGTCCTCAGCCGTGGGGACTGCCTCGAGCCCACAGCAGGCACCCAGCAGGCGCAACAGCCCCCCAGGGACGGTACAAACCCCGGCAGCTGCCAGCCCCAGCACGTCAGCGCTGCCCGGGCTCCCAGGAGCATCGCCAGCCGGGTGCACTTCTCTCTGGAAAGAGCGGTTTGGGGACATGAGGTCTGTGCCTATCTGCCAGCGAGGGCGGCAGATGGCATCGCAGCTTGCACTGCCACTGCCCTCGCCCTCCATGGCTCCCTGGCCCGGGGAGGGCTGCTTCTCTCCAAGGACCCGAGGCTACGGTGGCAGCAGATCGCTCACGGGTCCTTGGGAAAGGCTGATTCATCCCCGCTGGAAGGAGCTGCAGACGCAAGGCAGAGCAGAGGCTTCCCACCCACCGCTCCGCCTGGGCACCACGACGTGCCTGGCTGCAAGCGCGCCCTCCCCACATGCAGCTGGGGCGACACGGCCCCGGGCGCTCGCTCCACATCGGCCCCCGTGCGCCTTCCCTCGGGTGGGAGCCAACGCGGCCAAGCCAACCTTCCCCCGGCCAAGCTCGGGTCTCCAGAGACCTGACCCAGAGCATCTCCGCACCCCTCAGCAGCACCAGCTCAGGCAGCAGAGCTGGGGGGGACAGGAGCTTTGGGGGGACACACACCCCGCACACACACGTGCCAAGCTTCGCCTTAGCTGGGGGCAGAGACCTCAGAGGATTTCGGAGGACACAGACAGCGACAGTCCGGAAACATTTCAAGTCCTGGAGCTTCTCTCGCACGAGAAGCGAAGGAGCCGAGTGCAGACCTGTCTCTCCAAGTTGAGGTGCTTAAAAATTTATCATCGAACTTGCAGAAATGAACTCAATTAAAAACCATTTTAATAGTATTACATTAAAAAAAAATAACTCATATTTCCCACGTCAAAGTTCCTGTCTGTAAGAGCAGCAGAAACCTCCAAGCATAGCATTACAAATGATGGGGTACGCGCTCTGCCAGTAAAAGCCCATGCCACCGGCCGGTGCGTGCCCTGCCACGCTCCGCTGGCAATGGAAAGACCGAAGGAGCAACGCAGCCACGTAACGCAGTGAGCACAGCCCACGGAGCCCCAGCGAGCCCCACGTCCCACGCAGTTTTGCTCCCGGTTTGCTCGAGCAGCAGGGTCGGAGGAAGGACCGAGCCACCAGCAACAGCAGCAGCACGGGGGGAGCTCACCCTGACCCTCCCGAGGGGCTGCGACGAAGCGAGGACCATTAACGTGGTGGGGAGGGTGTGAGGGGGGCAGGGGGTGCCCACTGCCGGAGCAGCCCAAGACACCGGCCCCGCTCCACCACGGGATGCCCAGGCAGGTCACGCGAGCGGGGACGGGTCTGGGCACCGATCCTGCCTCGCACACTGACCCCGCAGCTACAGCCCGGTCCCCGCAGCAGCACGTCCCCCGCTGCAGGCACAGGCAGTTTCTGTCGATTTTAGGCTGCTCGTGGAGAGCTCTGCTTTCTACCGGAGGAGGAGGGAACCAAGAGAACCCCGGCTGCTGGGCTGCTGCCGCTGCTCACCGTGATTTCAGTCGCTGCTTCCCCAACTACACGGCCCCCATCTCTCAGTGCCCCCGTGCCCAGACCTCTATTGCCGCTGCCCTTTCCTGACCCCCAGCCCAGGCTGGCGCTGGCCCGTGTCCCCGAGCCCCACGGGGCTGGCACCGGCCATGAGACCCCCGCAGCACATCCACGTGCAGAAGGAACAAGGTGGCCCCAGGGAGGGGGTAAGGGACCGCAGGGGCTCTCAGCCCTCGAGCAGAGCCCGCTCCCCTGCGACCTGCTCCAGCATCCCGCTACCTCCCTGGATAACCACCTCTTGTCCTGGGAAACGGCCAAGCGGTGCTTGTGGCTGGCTCGGCAGCACGCGGCTACGACGCCATCAGCAACGACAGCAACTTCTTTCTGAAGAGGAGGGAGGGAATCCCAGGATGAGCAGGAATGGTTCTGCTCATCAGCTGCAAGACTGATAGACTCGGGGGGTGGGGAGCGTATTTTGCATTTCCTTCCTTCTCCTTTGCAAAGAAACAGAGATTTGGGGTTGGATTTGAATTTCATCCAGAAGAAAAGAATTTTCTTTGAAAAGAAAGCAGTCGGATTGCTTAACTCTCTCTGTCCCCACATTCCCATTAAAATGGGATTTGAGGCAAAGAGGGAGCATCAAGTCAAGCGGCCCCACTCCTGCTGAATCACCAGGAGTGGGGGTTCCCCTGGGGCTGCACCATCCCGGCACTGGGGCAGTTGCTCACCCCTCCGCACCCCGCTGGCACCGGGACCCCGACCACAGCGGAGCCGCCTCTCGCCGAACAAGGGGGGCTCAGGGCAAACAAGCAGCAGCCGCGGCGGGGGGAGACGGGCCACATCCCAGAGGAACCGTGTTCCTAAACCCAGCCCGTGGCAGAGGGAGGCTGGGCCGCGCTCCGACCCGCAGCTGCTGCGAGGCACAAGGTGCCGACAGAGCCGCATCCAGGCTGGAGAAGGATTCCCGGGGAGCCCAGGGTGCAGCCTGCTCACGGGCTCCTGACCCTGCAGCGGCTGCAAGCACATTGCCAGCCCTGGGCAGGGCTGCCTGGGGTGCCAGGCTCGTGGGGTGCCAGGCTCCCGCGGTGCCTTTGCATCAGCCCCCCTTTTTCAAAAAAAAAAAAAAAAAAAAAAAAAAGGCAAACTCGGGTGCTTTGCTGGGATGGAGGAGCCCTTTCCACTCCAGCACAGTTAGCCTTGTTTCCTCGCTGCTGGTGCCACAGCCCCTTCCCCTCAGCACAGGCACCTCAGCCCCTTGCTGGACAGGCAGGAGCATCCCTGCCTGCACCCTGCTGCCTGTGCCTGTGCAGCGGGAAGGCCACTTCAGACGGTGCTCAGCTCCAAGGCACCGCACCAGCAAAGGCCGGAGAGGCGGTGGGGAGCAGGGCTTCCCACACACATGGGCTGCAGGCATCGCTGCCCGGGGGCTCCTGCCTCCCCCATGTGCCAGGGACGCCGCTGCCCCGCTGCACCCCGCTCCTCGCAGTGCAGGGAACACCCAAGCCCTTGCACCCGCTGCAGCAGCACGCTGTGCAGCATGCCAGCTGCCCGCCCTGCATCCCCTCCACCCACACCAGCGCCGGGCAGGCACAGCGGTGCTGCCGGGAGGGCCACGGGCGCCTGTGCCGAGGCTGCAGATAAATTTTAACTGGGCAGCAAGAGAGCAGGGGAGAGCGAGCTGGAGAGCGAGCGCACTGCGTGTCATTTCAATGCGTGTATTTATATCCTTCACCGACGCAGCATCCCTTTGTAAAGCCACGGAGCGTGTATAGTCAGGGCTGTCAGTTCAGCGGCATGTTACAAGTGTTTGATATGGAGATTTTGGCAGTGGGAATGGATGTACCTCGCTGAGAGGTTTATGTAAAATGACAGCTTCTGGAAAATGAAGCACTCAGATATTAAAAAAAAAAAAAAAGTGCAAACAAAAGGGAAGAGAGGCCTTCCGCTCGGCGAGTCCAAAACGAATTTCTCCTCCCCGCCGGCCCGCAAGCATCTCCCCACCGCAGCCAGAGGCAGCGCGCAGGCAGCGCGCAGGCAGCGCACCAGCTGCACCAGCCCCACCAGCTCAGCTCCGCTGGTTCAGGCTTCGCACCCGCACTCCCCCGCCTCAGACCGCTGCCCCATTTCCATTTCATCACTCCTCCTCTCCCCCTTGTTTACGGGGCTGAGCCTTTTATCGCTGGCTGCGCGTGGGCGCGCGCGGGCGGGCGGGAGGAGGGTGCCTGGAGAGCGCTGCTGTCAGCAGGCCCGGGGAGATGCTCTGCAACTCCTGCCACCGCAGGGCTCGAAAGCGGGGGATGCTGCGCAAACAGAGCGAGGCAGCGGCCGGTCCCCCCTCCCGCCGTGGCAGGTCCCCCCATGCCGGGGGGACAGATGCTGAGCTCCAGTTGAAGAGCAACTCCAACACCCATGAGGGAGTCTCTGCTGGCAGACACGGCTGGAGGAAGCCCAGCCGAGGCTGGAAGCACCGCAGGAGGAGCGGATGGGATCCCACCCCTGGGGCAGGTCCGGACCCAGGTTTCCTGGGGAGCAGGGGGGTTTGCTCCCCTATCGACTCCCACCAGCCCAGGCACCCACCACCCACCTCGCCTCAACCGGGTCCAGCACCCTGCAGCGGCGGGAGTGAGGGAGGGAGCCAGCCCCCCCGGGCAGGGTTGTCTCAGCTGGGAAGGAAAGCGGTGGCAGCACCCAGCTCTGCGGCGAGGCCAGAGCCCGGCTTGTACCTCCAAAGCCGCGTCTGCCCCAGCGTGCTCTGCCGCAGCCAGCTCACTCCTTCAGCTTTACACCCTCCTCCACCACCTCCGGCCCGGCGGGGATGCGTGCCCATGGCCAGGGTGGAAGCAATTCCTGCTGCAGCTATAATGATCCATAAAGAAGCTGACTTGTTTCTTACCTCTCCGAAATGAAGGATGGTGATTACGCTACATCCCAGTCCACAAAACTTAATCCAAATTGATGGCCTCCCAGAGATTGCTTCTCCTGCCTATCACCCAATCCAATACCCAACTCTCCCCTACCCACGTCTACTCAGTAGCAAAACGTCGGAGTAACTCACGCAGGCTCTGGACGGAAAGGCCATTTATCCTGGAGTGAAAGGCTCCTAGATGAGACATTAAATTAATGGCGCATTAGGGAGAGGTGGCAGCGCCAGCCTTGCCTTCCTACGGGCCCCAAGCAGCAGGGCAGGGGTCTGCTCAGACCCCTTTGGGAAGAAGCCCCTCTGCAACCCCCAGGCTGCTCCTCAGGGTCTTTGCAGCAGATCCAGAGGACGGGAGAGGACCAGGATGCCCCCAAAGCCCGTCTGCCTAAACCCCACCATACACCCCAAATTCTAAGTCACATCTCAGGATAAATGCAGCTCCAGACACACACAAGACCATCACCACTTTGCACAAAGGCTAAAGCAGAAGGAAACAGCAGACCTCAAGTTCTGACCTGGGTTGCGGTCTGAAGCATCCCCCTAACCCTGCGGCTGCCCCCGCACGGAGCAAGCTCAGGAGCAAAAGAACATCTACGGGCTTTGAAGGCTGCAGCAAGTTTCCTCACTAACCACCCGTCAGAGCGGATCACTGCAGGGAAGAGCAAAGCCCTTGCAACAGCACACGCTCTGCAGAGATCCTGGTTATGGCCACAGCCATGCACTTATGCGCCAAGCCAAGCAGTGTCCATGAGGAGCTTTCATTTCTAACAGCCATGCCAGAGACCTCAAAACTCAGTGCCCAGCTACCCCTGGAGCAGGACAAACCAGCCGGCCGCACTGGCCACGCAGCAGGATACAGCCACACGGGATGCCAGCGTGGGTCTGGAGAGCAGCACCGCTGCGTCCACGCACACCTCGGGCTCCAAACCCTGTTTGTCTGCTCAGGCGGTAGCAGAGCCACCACACAGCACCCCGGGGCAGAGTCCCTGCCCCACGCTCCCCCCACACAGTACGGATACGACCCAGCTCCCACCCCGATGGAGAACGTCTCCCCGGTGCCAAGCGATCCACCCCCGAGCAGGAGCCCAGACCCCCCCCGTCAGGGCTGCAGCCCCCGCTCCCCTCCCCGGGCCAGGGTGCGGAGGCACCAACACGCATTGGGAGCAGCGCTGCAAGGCAGGGCGCAGCTCTGGCCAGCTATAAATATCCAGGAGCAGAAGTGACAACAAAGGCTACAGCTGAACTGTGCACCACGTACCACGGGAACACAGCACAGCCACCAAACTTAACTGCCCGGTATTTCCCCGCGCACTTGAGTGAGACCTAGGAGAAAACACTCTCGGATGTCCCATCCGTTGGCAGGATCCGCTGGCACACGTGCGTTTGTCCCTCCGGCGCAGCTGGCTCCTTGGCTACCCGAGCAGCGGGGCTCGCCGGTGACCCGGCAGGCGAGGCAGCGGGGGAGCCTTGGCCACGGGCACCGGGACACAAACCCCCGGGAGGTGGCAGCTCTTTCCCTGGCAGCACCAGGCTCAGGCCACCTGGCTCCCGCAGCTCTAAGCATCGTCATTACCGAGAGCCCCCCGCTGACCTCGGGCATCGCTGAGCAGGAGCCCAGGCGTCCCCAGCTGCCAGCAGCCCCCTCCCCTCGGCCAGCTCTCCCTCGCGCCGGCCAGGCAGCGTGGGCTCCCCCAGCCCCGACCTCAGGCAGGCGAGCTGATGAACACTCACACATCAGCCCTCCCTTTTGCTGCTTAAGATATCCTCATTTCTACTGCACCACAGGTGTGCGCGGCACTTGGAGCCAGAGAAGCCGCCGAGCTCCCTGCCAGGAGAGCTTCCTTTCTAATTAGACAGATAACAGCAAATCATGACAACAGACCACCGTGGGGAATGGCAGGGACTGCTGCTCCACGGACAGCGGGAGCTCTGGGGCCTTTCTGACAGCTCCTCCACTTGCTCCACACTCACTCCCCGCAGCCGGCCGTGGGAACGCAGCGGCAGCCCCCACGGCAGCCACAGCCCCAGAGGAAAAACCAGCAGGAGGAGGAGGGAGAGAGGGGAGCTGCTGGAGGGCAGTGGGGTCACTTCACCAGCTCCCCACCTCAGCCCTTCTCCCCAGGCACCGCAACATGCTCAGCAGCTCCCTGGGCACAGACGAGAAGTCCCATCCACGCTCCCAAAGAGGCAGGTGGGAGGGAAACGCGCTCCGTGCAGGATGAGGCCAAAGCCACAGCTGTGCCACGGGCACTGGTCTGCCCTGCAGAGCACTGCGAGCCACTGCAAGCCCTGCTTGCGTGCGCGGGGAGCACCCCCGGCAGACAGCACCCACTGCAAGTGCCGGGGCAGGGGGTCTGCAGAGCCGGCACACCTCGCCCCAGGGAGGGACACCCCAGCCCGGGTCTCCCCGCCGCTCTGGCACCGACCCAGCACCCATCGCAACCCAAGGGAAACTTCTGTGGGGAGCAGCCGAGGAGCCCCACACCCCTTGGGGCTTGCACAGAGCCGGAGAGTCACCAGGGGAGCCCGGGCAGCCTGACTCACCGGCTGCACGCTCGGCGCTGGCTGCCATCGCTCCCACCGCCGCGGTGGGTGGGCGGCCATGCCGGGAGGGGATGAGCAGGGGTGCGGGAGGAGGCGGGGGGGCTGCAGGGAGGGTGTCCCCGGAGGAACAAGGAAAACAAACCCAAATCCAAGGGATATGCAGGGAGCCGCCCTGGCCAAGGAGCGAGCGCAGCCACGAACGTGCCAACGGGAGGATCCCGGGCAAATCCAAGAGGACCCGAGCGCCGCTCCGCTCCCTCGTCCTCCCCCAAATTCTCCTCAAAACCAGACGTCCCCTCGCAGTGCAAGGCTTCGGTGTGTGCACGCGCATGTGTTTTCATCCCAGTCTTTAAATGAGGTCTTTGCTGAGAATTTACAATTCCCTCGTGGCCTCAATCTTGCAAAGATTGCTTTTTTAACACTGTTGGGCTTTAATTCTAATAAGCCTCCTCTTTATTACGGAACCAGGTCACATTGCCTTGACACTGCAAGAAAATCTTTCATCAGGAAGGAAAACGAAGAAGGGAAAAGAGAAATAAAGAAAGGGAGGGGAGGGAGGAGGAAGAAAGGGGAGACAAACAAATAAAAGCTGCTCACTTCATCCGGGGGACTTTTTGAACCAGGCAAACAGCCAGCGGGCCAGCAGCGGGGCTGCCGGGGAGAGGTGCCTTCCCGCAGCGCCGCTCGCACCCCCGAACGAGCAGAATTATTTCTGGTGCGGCTTCACCTCCCACGCACCCTCCCACCCTCCGCTGCTTAAAAATGCCGAGAGGAGCAGGAGGGGAAGCTTGACAAAACTTTGACAGACATAATGAGGACAGAGTTCAGCCCTGCCCCGGACAGATGGCCGTTATCACCAGCCCGGCGCAGGGCTCCTCGTTACCTGGCCGGCACCGCGGGGATGGGAAGCGGCGCAGTGGATCGGAGCGGCAGCGCCAAGCACCCGCGAGACCCAAATGCCCCTGCCAGCAGAAATCAAAGCCTTTCACTGGCAGGAGAAGGCAGCACGGCTTCTCCTTCCCATCAAACAACTGCTCGAACATTGATTTTCCCTTCCGGAGGCTCCCCACCCTCCAGCATCCCTCCCAGTGCCCAGCCCCTGGGCTGGCTGGGGACGGTTGCTGCCTCCTCAGCTCCCCAACTCCTTGGGTTCGCCTGGCTCAAGATGTGTTATCACAAAACATCTCCTGTCGGTGCCTTATGTCATGGCCATTGCCATGGAAACAGGCTGATCTCATACCCCACCTCAGCTCCCTGCGCCTGCATCTGCGGCCTCCCGGCACAGGATCAGGAGAGAGCTCGTTTGGGGGTCATTAAACCCCCTGCCTCCGTCAGCTCCCGGACAATGAGCCTATTAGCCAAAACGCAGAGTGAGCCAGGACTCTGGGGTGCCGGTCCCTGCTCCCAGTGCCTCCCGCCACCTTCCCCATCCCGCTCGGGGCCGGGCAGGCAGCCCCGGAGCCCCCCCGCACCCCGCGGGAGCCTTGTGTCACACAGCGGGGAACATCCCAGGCTGTGCCGACGCACAGCGGTGCGCGTCCGTGGCACATCACAGGAATCCCGCGTGCTGGCGAGCCAGTTAATCACTGTCACCGACAGCTTGCTGCTGCCCATGGCGGAGCAGCCCTCTTCCCCTGCCTGCACCGGGCACGGTGGGGGCTGCGCAGTGATGGGGGGACCCACGGTGGCATGTCCTCTGCAAGAGGAGTGCCCGACCAGCATGTCCCTGGTCCCTAGTCTGCTTCGGGGGACGGCTGCAAGGGTGTTCCTGCACACGACAGGCTGCAGGCACTGCAGCGTCCCACGACACCCGCTCACGGGGCTGCCAGGGCCATGAGGGACACCAAGAAAGCAAAGCAGAAGCCGGAGGCCACCTGCACTGGCCAGGCCACCACGGCACAGCCACCCTGGGCCATCCCAGCAGCCCTGATCTGGGGTGCCCACAGCCACACCTGCACAAAGCCACCAGTGTCCTCCACACCGTGCCCCTGGCAGCAGCCAAACCCAGCAGCCGGTCCCAGCGCAGGAGGAGACTTCAAAACCAGGCTCCCAGCACTGGTACGAGGGCAGGGGCCCGCAGCTCTGCTCAGCAGAGGCACTGCGGCAGGACGGAGCAGCTCCGCCAGCAGTGAGGTTTCCTCAGTCCCGGACAAGGAGCCAAAGCCCCAGCCCTGGTTTTGGAGGTCAGCGATCCGGATGGGGCCGTTAATGTCATTTAGCATGCAACAGCGCACGCAGAGCGACGGCCAGGCGAGGTGCATCGCTGCAGAGGCAGCTCGGGTCAGGCAGCACGAATGTCTCTTTCCCACGCTGATGGGGACCCAAACCCACCCTCCAAATTCTTCCCGCTGGGTTGTTTGTTTAGCACGGGAAAGGCAGGGCTTTACTAAGCCACACAGCTCAAGCACAGGAGCTGAAAATGCCTGTTCCAGGGTCGGCAAGGGACGAGGCTCCTGAACCGCAGCCTCTCCCCCCGCGAGAGCACAGCCAGGATTACAGCGTGGGGAGGCCAGGGCTGCTCCAAATGTAGATGTTTTAATTCTCAACGCTAGCAGCTGCACTTAAGGCAAGAGAGGCAGGGAAGCCATGCACAGGAGTAACCATGGCAACTTCACGGAAGTTAAATAAAAACTTCTTTAAAAAAAGATAACGAGGTCCCTGAATCATGCTTTATCAGCTATGTTGCTATAAAGATCGAGATACAGCCAGCTCAGGATTCCTAATTACTTCTGCAATATACTGTAGATAGCTTTATTTAAAAAAATCTGGCTATGCGTATAATTATTTAGGCCCCTCTCCATACCAGGATCTGCATATTCCATGAAGCACCTTCCCAGGCGGATCTGCCTGTGAGCCCTCCCGTGCAACGCCTGCCTGCTCGCGGCTCTGGGGGCTCCTGCGGCTGCACCCCGAGCCCTGCTCTCATGCAGGGGGCATGGGGAGAGCCCCACCGGCACTGCCGCCATGCCACGCCACGCCAGGACGCTGCCAGCACATCCTCCTGCCGCGGCGCTGCCGGAGCCTCCCGAGCACAGCGGGAGCATCCCCTGCGCCCGGCCCTGGCTGTAACACGGCTCTGGGCAACTGCAGCAGCGATGCGCTGCCGTGCAGATTACCTGGGCTGCCTGCAGAGCCCCTCGGCGCAGAGCAACGTTCTCCAGCAGCATCCACCATTCGTACGTGCTGAACATCCGTAGCCGCGCACAGAGCCCCCCGCGCAGGCAGCGCCGCAGCCCCTACCCCGCGCCTGCCGGAGAGGGGCTCGAGCACCAGGGCTGTGACACCCCAGCCTTGGGGGTCACCTTGCCAGGGCCCAGAAAGCAGCCAAAAAGCAGTGTTTGCCCCCAGTTCAGCCAGCAGCTCGCACCAGCTCGATGCCTGCCACAGCACCACGGCAGAAATTCCTTCACTGCCCAGAAACCAAACCACAAGTTGTGCGAGACCTCTAATCCCTTCTTCCTACAAAACGGACTCTCAGACAACCCCAGTAACTCCTGGAGAGCGAACAGACCTTCCCAGCCCGCAAACAGACAATGCTCGATCATATCCACAACCCGACAGCGCCGTGCCCATCAGGCGTTATGGACCCCAATGGTGTTTGGGGAAAGTTTCA
The DNA here is from genome assembly GCF_018139145.2 of Gymnogyps californianus. NCBI lineage: Eukaryota > Metazoa > Chordata > Aves > Accipitriformes > Cathartidae > Gymnogyps > Gymnogyps californianus. Next base: position 680,841 of record NC_059489.1, read on the forward strand.
TTAAAACCCACGGTTTCCATCAGTCACAGCAGCAGCAAAGGCGGCTGATGGAGGATCTGCCAGAGCCCAAAGCTTTGTCAGCGCTCCCAGAGACCTGGGGCCTCCCAAACCTGTTGACATGGGACACCAGTGCCATCACCACCCACCTCCCCTCCTGCCACCGTGCAGTCTGAGCCCCTAAGAAAAGGGCACCGAAAGCTCCCCCAGCCCAGCCAGGCACGCAAACCCAAACCCCCCCAGTGAGGACCTGGATGGTGCAGCAGCTCCATCAGTCGACATCGCACCCTTTCCCAAGAGCGCACGAGACGCCCTGCTCGAGCATCCACCGAAGGGGACGGGTTTACTCTGACCATCGCCGCCTTGGAGCCACTGCTCCCTTCCTCATCCCCTGCCTGCAGGCAGCGGGGCCCTGGCAGGCAGACCCTCGCCCCGGGGCACTGCGGAGAAACAGGGCGCGGGTGGGATGGGGAGCAGGGAGAGCTCTCCGGCAGCTCCGGGGCTCGCCCTGCCCTCGGCTCCCTCCATCCACCCAGGGATGCAGAGCCGGAGAAGCCAGCCCAGCCACCCCAGGCTGCCTGCAGCGAGGACCAGCACCGCTGCCTGCCTCAGCTCCTGCCCCGCAAACGGGCAGCGCCCGGCCGCACCTTCACACAGGCGCCGATTCCAGCCAGCGCTGCCGGCCACGAGGCAGATCCCCCAGCACAGCGCCGTTAACTGATCGCACGTTATCGCGTTTCCATCTGGACTCCGGTTACCGGCTTAAAATTAATTTTTCTTTCTTACTGGCCAATTCGCAAAGACGTCACATTGAGCAAAAGGATGCCGGGTCTTCGGCTAACGAGAAGGATGCACCGCGTGCAGGTTTAAATAGTTATTTGGATTCTTTATTTTCACAGCTTATGTTAAGACTAAGTGAATTATACGTATTATTTACCATGTTTTTAAACTCATTTAATTTAAGCTGATTCTGAATGAAAATTAGAATTCAATTAAAATGTGGGGGGAAGTCAGCATTTTGGAGCAGATTATTAAGTAAAGCTACATTAAACATATTGGAAGTATAAATATCTAGGAACAAGTTCTATATTTAAAAGTGGATTTATACAGCAAAGGAAGTATCATCTGCGGTCCAGGAACTGAGGAACCAGTTATCAAGGTCAAGATTTTATCAGTCGGTCTCAGATTCTCACATCTATGTTTTACCCAGAGCTTGATTAAGAGTTTAGAAATCTGGAAAACTCTCCCTTTTTCTCTGGCTCCCTGCTTTCGAATTAATTGTTTATCGATCCGACAAGAGGAAAATATTCTCTCCCGGCTGCAGAGGAGGTGAGCCTGTTGTCAAAAGTTGTTTTATCACTTCCATAAATTCTAGTTGCAATGACTTCCCCTGGTTCAATACTCATGTTTTCTCTAAGCACCGGCCATGCACACGCCCCGCTCACTGATTCCTTGAGATGATTTTAGCAGATTACAGAGCTCAGGCCATTGCCTGGATTCCCAGTTTCAAGAAATCCTGAATCCCTCAGACTGCCCAAAGGGACCGTCAGTGGTTCCACTCAAACCCCAGTGAGTCCAGGTCCTCTTATATATTTAAATCCCTTTTTCACCCGCCTCCTGCCTGGGCAGAGCCGTGCAGCTGGGACGGCACGCCAGGCATGCGCATGCCGGGCACTGCGGCACGCCGGGCACCACGGCACGGCCAGGAGAGGAGGGAACCGGCTGGGGCTCGGCAGCCGCCATCCCCACCCGGGGCCCGGGGGGGCTGCAGGCAGCACCTCGTCTCCACCACGGCAGCGCCAGCCGAGATCGCAAGAGAGCCTTTTTTTATTTTCCCAGGTAGAAAAGCATCCCCGCAGCAGGGGCGCAGGCAGCCCGGCAGGGCCCGCATGAGCATGCGGTTCCTTCGATGCCTGGGAAAACCAACAGCAAAACGCTGGGAGAAACCAGCTTTTCCCAGCAAAGAAACCCTCCGGATCCCCTCCCTGCCACTGCAGGATCCGTCCTCGCAGCCCCTTGCCCCCCCCCCAAGCAACGAGGGACCGAGCACTGGAGCCGCTCTCCGCCTGGGAAGCTCACGGGAGCACAAACAGCTTCAGTTTCTGAGCAGTAAAGCCAAAAAATAACTAAGGGAGGAAAAAAACTCAACAGCATCATGCAGCGCTGTGCGGGGCCGCAGAGCCGCTGCGCTCCCCAGTTCCCCCCACGCTCCCCGGGCCAGGGTCCCATGCATACCAGCTATCGCACCTCCCAGCCAGCAGCACGGCTGTGTACCGCGGCTGTAAATAAAATAACAGCTCTCCTGCCACAGTGCCCTGAGGAACACGGCAAGAGCCACAGAGGGAAAACACAGCCTGAAAGGGAGCTTTGGCCAGCGGAGCTGCTGGTACCGGGATGCAGGGGGGCTTGGGCGCGGGGGTGACACGCAGAGGAGCTTAAAATTGCGCAGATCCCACTGCGCTGCCAAGGCATGCCCGCGGCCTGGGGCCGAGAGGGGAGGTCAGGAGATGCCAACAAGGGAACGGGATCAAGGCTGCCCAGCAAAGCCTGGGACGGGCACGAGGCGCTGGCAGGACAACTCGTGCCAGGCAGCGAGGGGGAGGGAGGGCGGGGGGACACGTACATGCTGGATAATGAAACATGAAAAGGGATCCCGCGCTCGTGTGCTCATTTCTACCCATTAGAAATTCAATCTTGTCTAGCCTGGAAGACACAATGATGCCTGGAGCATCTGAGTGTGAGCCGAGCAAAGGAGAGAGCTGGCTTTAGATTGGTTTATTAAAAACAAAGTTTCAAAAAAAAAAAAAATTTAATCTCAATTACTAATGGAATAACAGAGAAGAAAATTTTGCTTCCTCGTCTGGTATCTCAGCCTGTCAATTAATTTGCAAGAGTGCACATCCCAAAATACCTCAAACGATTCCAGCAGAAAGCCCTGGAACAGCTCCGACAACAGCCCCTGCCTGTACTGCGAAAGGTTAGCGAGGAAAAAAGCAGCTGCTGTCGGCAGCCCTGAGCATCCCAGCCGAGCATCCCAGCCCGGCAAGGGAAGGAGCATCCTGGTGGGAGAAGGCACCGGAGCTCTCAGCTCAGGCTGCTGCCCTGCTCGCCGGCAGGGCACGGGCACTCCCCGAGGGTCTGGGGGCAGCGAATCCCCCCGGGGCGGCCGGAGCCGACTGCCAGCAACAGCCGGGGTAGGACAGGGGCTGGGGCGGGCAGAGGAGGGTCACCGTGGGCTCTGAGCTGCTACGTGGGAGGCCTGGCAGCTCACACGCTTGAAAATATGTCTCCTTTCCACTTCATCATATTCATCGCCGATGAGCAAAAGGCGTTCAGACCCATTCGAAAGCAAGCTGCTCTGCAGGTCACCTTTCAAACCCAGCTGAGACACTGACTCACTCCACAACCTCAGGAAAGGCACCTCAGTCTCTCGTACTTTTTATTCCAGATGTGCAAAAAGGAGAAATGCCACCAACCGATCCACGCCCAGCACCTCTGCAGGCTGCTCCGCGGTGATGCCGGAGGAGCTCCAGGCTCCCGGCACCGCACGATTTCAGCTGTGCAGGTCCACGGCTGCACCATCTCCAGCTCAACCCCTCTCCACCGAGCTCAGCCTCAAGCCTCACCACCGGCTCCCCTTCCTCTTCCACAGTTGTTTGAAAAGAGCAAATCAGTCATAAGAACTAATTATTCAGTGTACTCTCACCCCATAAGGCTGTAAATTAAAAGAGAACTCAAATAAATTAAGGAACTTCCCTCATGCCTTTTATTATCTCAATAACCTTCAGAGGCATTTATCTACCGTCAGCTGATCCATTTGAAAAATTGTGACGACAAACTAATTTAGTAAATGCACACACTTAAAAACCTTTATTTATACACTGAATGAGCAAATACGGCCCATGCTGGACGAGCTGCGAGACACAAACCTGACGGGGACACTTGCATCCCCCCTGAGTGCTCCAGCCCCGCTCCCTGTGCTCCCCGCCAGCCGGGAAGACCCGGGGATCCCTCTCAAGCATCATGGCAAACGAGCTAAACCATCCCACCCAGGGTGGGAAAGAAGAAACCTGCCGTGCAGGACGGGGAGGCAAAGCATCAGCACCCAGCAGCAGCAGCAGCAGCACGGAGAGACAGGCTGGCTCCACCACCGGCGAACGCAGTGCGCAGGCTGCCCGGCCATCCCACCGCCTGGGACGTGAACACAGTAATTAAGGATGACATGTTCTAGGGATGGGAGATGGAGCAATAAGTGCAAGTGGGAAAGATGCCCTTTATTTTGAAAAGGAAGGGGAGAAAAATCCCAGCCCTTGTCATAAAGGGACTGTGTAAGTGGGGAACATATGGAGTATGCATGACTGGCCAGGTTTGGGAAAGGAAAGCTGGAGGAGCCCGTTTTCCAAAGGCAGCATCACAGGGAGCAAGGGTCAGCATCCTAAAACATCCGAAAACCTCCCAGCCTGCCCAGGTCCCTCTTGTTCAAGAGCAGCAGGAAGGGAAAGGACGGGCACCGCAGCAGCCCCGCAGCCAAGCACAGGGGTGCCCACGAGAGACGCCAGCCTCGTGCTCCCGACAGCGCTGCCTCGCGCCGAGCGGGCTGCCGGGGGAGATGTCTGTCGGTGACGGCTCCTTCCGCGCCTCCAGTTCTGGGACGTCTGTCCCCATGCTGTTCCTAAACTGCCAGGAAGGAGCGAGAGCCGCGACCACCAGGCTGGGGGGTTTCCCAGTCCCATCCTGGTCCCTCTGCGCCCCTTTGGCTACCTGGGGTTGGGCTCACGGCCACAGTAGTTCACCAGCCAGCTGGCCTGTGGGCTCCGCTGCTCCAAAACGACCCCCTCAGCTCGCTACACGAAATTTATGTCCCTGTGAGAGGATCCCACAGCCGTGCCCCAAAAGCAACTGCCTTAACCCTGCCTGGCAAAGGTTTCCCTAACGCTGCAGCAGAGCGTTGGTGTGCCCTTGTGCCAAGGCTTTCTGTGGTGCTGAACAATCCCACAGATCACTTCAAAGCAGAGGGGGGGCGGGAAAAAACCTCCTGTATTTTCTGTGAAATAACAAGCAGAGCCTCACCACGGCTCCCCAGAGCCAAGAACAAGTTCCCAACGACTGGCCAGATCTGGGCAGCCCTGCCAGCCCCAACCCGCTGCAATCATCCCTCCACAGAAATTATCAACTCCAGGCTCTTTCTCCATCTATCATCCAGAAAAACAGCCTTAATTTCTTGCTTTGTGAGGCTTTATCACGCCTCAACCATTTTAGCCTGAAACCAGAAAGCTCTTTGGGGAACAGAGTGCCTTCATCTATGTTTGCACAGCACCCAGCACAGCAAGGCCTCCAGCCTGGCTGCAGCCTTTGCGTACCGCTGGAATGCAAATAACACCAGGGCAGCAGAATACACCCTCCAAGTGCTGCAAGACGAACCACGAGCCCCAGACATCCCGGAGAACGCCGGGCAGAATTAGCAGGGGAAGAAAAGCCAGGTATTCCCCGACCTCGCAGCCTCCCGCCGTGCACAGCCACCCCGGGCTGTGCCCCCTGGGACAGAAACCCAGGTGGCAGGAGCCACCCTGCCCGAGGCCAGGCTTCTGCCGAGGCAGCGAGCGAGTTCCAAACCTTCATGAAAGGCAACCGAAAATAGCCGGTGTTGTTAATGTCATGCTTAGTGGAGTGAGAAGCTGAGAAATCCCTGCTTCCCTGCTCTCCCCCCCCCGCTCCCATCCCTCCGCCTGCACACACACAGGCGCTACCGAAGCCTCCCCAGCGCTCTCCAGGCTGCTCCAGCCAGAGGGATGGATCCGTGCCCCCGGCTCCTGCCAGCCTGCTGCCCGTCCCCACGCAGGGCCTGCCCGGTGCCTCGGCAGCACGGCTGCTCCCGGACCCCCGCACCACGTTTGTTTACTTCAGACATCTGCCTTTAAGCGTTTGGACGCGATGCTGCGTGCGGTGCAGCCTCCTGGCACGCACACCGACGGGGGACCGCCGGCATATGGGCGGCTGGATAACGGCGCCCTGCATTTACACACGCAACGCAAATAAACCGGGTGACTCCGAAAGGCCTTCTCCATCCATCCCTCCCCACGCAGCAAGCCCTTAACACGTTGGCACAGCGAGCTCATCTTGCTATAAAATTCCTGGAGACAGGCAGGAATTCAGGAGAGGAAAAACCCAGCGAAAGCTGCCTCGCTCGCCTGGCTCTGCCCGTTCACAGCGGGGCCGAGCTCTGCCCCCAAGGCTTTGCCCACTCCCCGAGGCCAGCCGAGCGGGAGCCTCTCCTCCTCCTTCACCCCATTAATCCAGACTCCACCTCACCCAACTTTTCCTTACAATTTGTCTTCACCTAGAGGGTGTGATTTTAATTAGCGCAATATTCCTGTTAACAGCAGCACCTAATTAAGACATCCGTTAAGAACCTACAACGCAAACTTAACGAGAAGTTGGGCCAGAATCCTTTCGCAGGCAAACCCAACGCTGCCGACCGGGGCTTGAAGAGACGTTGTGAACGGGCAGCCTCAGTTACCGGACCCGAGCTCAGGCTCCCCCGCCGGCACCGCCCGCCCGCCCCCAAACTTCGTCCCGGAGCGCACCGGGGCTGCTGCGCGGCGCTGGGGAAGGCGCTGCCGCCGAGGGCTCCCCCCCGCGCCCCGCTCCGCCAGCCTTCCCCCGCGATGCGCTCCGGCAGCGCTGCCCGGGGGCTCCCGGTAGACAACACACACCACCACCACCCCCCCTCAAAGGGCCGCCCCGGCGGAACTTCGCCGCTCCCCCCCGCCGAGATCCCGGGGCACGATCGGGGCGAGCGACCCCCGCCCGCAGCCCCCCCCCCCCCCGCCCCGCAGCATTCCCGCTCCCCTCCCCGGTGCTGCCGGGCGGGTGTGCCGCGGTGCCGCCGCCCCCCCCTCCCCCCGGTAACTCACGCGCTCAGAGGTCCCCGCCGCGGCGGCGGAGGCGCAGGGCAGCCGCGGGTCCCCGCCCGCCGAGCGGCATCTCCCGAGCAAGCGGCGACACCGGGGCAGCCCGGCGGCAGGAGGCGGCGCGGCAGCGGGCTGGGCTCGCCTCGCCGGGCCGCCTCGCACGCGGCTGCGCCCGCGCCGCCGCCGCCGCCCCGGAGCCGCCGAGCGAGCGAGCGAGCGCGCCCGCCCCCGGCCGCCGCCGAGCGCCGCGGGGGGGGAGGGGGGGGGGGAGCACGTGCGGCCGCCCCCGCCCCGCCCCGCGGCTGCCGCCCCCCGTCCGGCATCCCCTCCCCCTGCGCCCCCCCCCCCCCCCGCCGCCGTGGGGCTGGCGGGGCCCGGAGGGGAGACCCGAGCGGGGGGCGGAGGGGGGTACGCCCGAGGCCGGATCCCACCTCCCGCTCCCACCCGCTGCTGCGCTCGGGACCCGCTCCCCCCCGGGACCTGCTCCCCCCCCCCGCGCTCCCCCCGGGGTCCCCCTCTCAGGACCCGCTCCCACCCCACACTCCCACCGAAGCGAGGGGCTCACAGCGCGGCCCCCCCCCCCCCCCCCCCGGCGAGGCGTCTCCCAGCCCGGCAGCGTGCTCGGTGGGCGCTCAGCACATGCTCCCACCTCTGATCTGGAAACAGAGCCATTTTTTTTTTCCTCCCTGTTTCTCCCCCGAAAATGAACGTATTGCAGCCGTGACGAACGGGGAGTTTATTCCCGCAGCGAGGCTGCGCTTGCCGCTGCCTGCGAGTGGGCAGGGAGCTGCCCCAAGGGCCTGCTCTCCATTTTTCCGTGCGTTCAGCAGTGCCAGCCCATGCGGACCCGCAGGCGGGCAAGGAGCAGACCCCCCGGCCGCTCTGCGCCTGAGCGCAGCACTGATTCCATTGCTGGGTGGGATGCCCGAGGGCTCGGTGGGATGCCCGGGCCCACCTCAGCCCCCCGGCAGGACGGCAGTGAGGAAGGAGGTTTCTGTTCCTCATTGCAAACACTGGGAAAACCAAGGCGGTGCAGGAAACCCATGGGATGTGGGTTTGCAGCATACCCCGGATTCACTAAGCCCCTTACCCTTCCTTCTTTTTAAATCTAATTTAAGGACCTCTGGGCAGTGATCCGGGCACTCCCACAGCGGCTGGAAGCAAGAGTCCTTCCTTGAGCGTTATGCAAGAGCAGACCTCTGGCGTTCCCGGCTCTCTCCCATTCTCCTGCTGTTTACCTCCTCCCCCGGGAAGCCGGCTGAATGCGGTGCAGACCTGCATTATCAGATTTTGCAAACCACAGGCTGTCAGAGGTCCTGCTCTTCTGCCCTTTCTCCTTGGCTCGCTAGCGGGAGATGCCAGCTCTCTGAAATAGCCCTGAGCGGGGGCTGCCCTGGCAGCACGGGTCCCTTGCACCCCAGCCCTTCCCCGAGCCCAGGGGACGTTACGCAGCACAGCGGCAGCAGCTCCTCGCAGACCTGCTGGGGTGACTGGATGGGGCTCAGTACCTTTTTCTGGCTCAGATGATCTATTTGTGGTTCCCAATAGTTAAGACTGTGGTGAACCTCCCTAAGTTATATTTCCTGAGAACTATCTGGAATACCTGCAGCCTGTTTAAGCCGTCATTTACTCCCTATGAACTTAGCCCAGGGTCCGTCTATGAGACATTACCAGTATCCTGCAGAGTCCACGCGCAGCCCCCTGAAAACGGGCACCGCTCCCCCCCTTCCCCTCCTCACACAGTTTTACTTTCCTCCCAAGGGCTTTGAGGAACACTCTGGAGAAAATCATCAGGGTTATATAGAGCCGTAACGTGAATGAGGACTATAAAATGCACCAAATGCACCTCATACATCTCATCATCCATTTTGTATGATAAACGTGTATATTTTTAGCCCTCCAGGATGCAGTAAGCACCCGAACCCGAGCCTCGCTGCCCTGTCAGAGCGGCAGCAGCCCTTGTTCTCACGACCTGCCAGACAAAGGCAGCGCTCAGCCAGGATGGCTCCTCACTATGCCCCGCTGTGCTGTTTTCTCACGGTTCATTGAGGCTGAAGATGCTTTAGGCAGCAGATTTGGAGAACGAGGAACCGGGAACACGGGAGAGCGCAGCTCTGCAAAATTTTCTCTGCATTTCAAGCCTCCGAGCCGGGTCCCTGTTGACATCTGTTCCTAGAAATGCAAACTGGTACCCGCTCCGGAGGTGCAGCCTTGCAAACCGGGAGGTGTGCGTGCGCTAAGCGGAGCGGAGGAGAGGCGGTGATGCTCGGGATTGCTAGGCAACCCCGCGCTGCCCAGCGGGAAAAGGCCTGAGCCGAGCAGCGCGCCCAGCCGAGGCTCGCACCCGTGCCGGGGCTCCCGGGCAGGGAAACCCACCGAGAGAGGAACCCACCAGGGGAATCTGCCCATGGGTCTCCAGGAGGGCAACCCTCTGAACCCAGCCGCCGGAGAGGAGGAGGAGGAGCAGACGGGGGATAATGGCAGAGAATGCGTGAGAGCGACGGTGGAGGGAAGAGAAGCAGTTAGAAAAAGCACAAGTCAACAAACCCCTGCCTTTTGGCAAGGCTGTTATGTGAACCAGAGGGAACAAGTATTAATCTGGAAAAAATACTTGGTTTTCTTTTTTTTCTTAGCTTATTTCACAGTCTATTTGCCATTTAGGGCCTTCGTTTGAAGTCAGAGTTGTTAAATTACTGCTGCTTTTTTGTTTTTATCCTTAACAATGACGAGGTTTTCCTTCTCATAACCATGGCTGGAGTAAAGAGATGACAAGACCTGTTGCGGCTCTGTCTTGGGTTTTTCCTGAACGCAGGTGCTGTGAACGTGGAACACAGCAAAACCCCAGCCCCTGGGGATCCCCTCAGTCCCCAGGGCTGAGCGCCTTGTCCCCGTTATTCCCTCTGCAGAGCCCCAGCAAGGACAGGGCCAAGCAGCCAGTCCCGGATCTGCAGAAATCACCTCTGCAAAGCAACAGATGCCATTCGGTATCGGGAAGAGACGTGAGGCGAGGAGGCGGCAGCCCCTCTGAGTCCTCCACAACGGCTCGAGCTCTCGGGGACCCTCGACTTCGAGGTGCCCAAACGAGGTCCAGCCCCTCCTCATGACTCTGCCCGAAAAGGAGACGTTTGCAGCCTGTTCAGCTCTGACACGGCACCGGCAGCTCAAGCCTGGCCCTGCCGGGAGGTTCACCCGCACCCGCCGGCGCCGGCACCCGTCCTACCTGCGCAGGTGGTGCGGCAGCATGGAGCCCTGTGCCTGCCGGCGGGCACAGTGCCAGCTGGAGCTTTCCCCAGAGAGCCGCCAGAACACCGGGTACCTGCACCGTCCTTGGCTGCGATGGAGACGGTGGGATGACACGGCAGGACCCAGATTTTTTTTTGGCAAGTGTCAGATGCCCTGACCCAAAAAACCCGAAGCGGAACGTGCAATACCCGGCGAGGAGCTGAATGCACGTCTGGTCATGAACACGCTCAGCCTGCAAAGCACTCTCCAGCACTGGAGAGAGGAGAAGGGAGAGCCATACTAATGTGCTCTGAAATAATGCTTTTTTAAATATAATTTATGATAGATTTCATAGCTAAGTTATGCAACATAATGAGCAAATCTAAAATGTAATTGTCACTGCACATTAACAGCAAAATCCTGAACCTCTATTACACTAACAAACTTATTAAATCAGTGAACATTGCATTGCATCAGTCAATTACTAAAACAATGCCAAGATCAGTAGAACAATCTGATATCCATTACGGGGGAGAAGGAGCGAGGGCATGCAACCAGGGCTGCCCGCAGCACAGCGTGTTTTAAAACATTACATGTATTTACATCTTTGATGCAATGCTTCACCTGTTGGGTGTTTTGCAGCCACTTCCCCTGTTCCAGCAGAGGGAGAATAAAGAGCCTGAAGCCATCTCTGTGCTCGGACCCCGAGTCCCTGCCCGCGAGCAGGAGGCTGAGGAGGGAAGCGCCGCCAGCCTCACTGCTGGGATTTCCCCAGTGCCAAGCGATCGACTCCACAGCATTAGCAGTGCCCAGTGTCAGAAAACACCGTGCAAAAAGGCAAGTCCTGTAAAAAGCAAAGGACACACCGCAGCGGGTGCTGCTGAGCTACTCGGATGCCCGGCTCCCCGCTCCCAGACACTGCGGGTCAGGCCCCATCGCTGCCTCTGCCCCCAGCTCTGCCCCAGCCGGGGGCAAAAGGCTTATTCCCGGCTGCCCACCCCGAGCACCTTCCCAGAGCATCCCTGGAGCAGAGCCGTGGTGAACCGCAAGCGGATACGAAATGGCTGGGATTCAGGCATCACGTCGCTGCCGCTCTCCAAGGAGCCAACGTTGGCCGGAGCCTGCAGGTCTGTGCCCGTGGGCAGAGCGAGGTCTGAGCTCATTCCTGGCTCCAGGACCACGGCCACCCGCTGCGGCACATATTTTCAGGGAAGGGCATTTCCTCCAACAGCAGGAGAGGGCACACAAAGGCTGGCAGGGGTTTCGCCCTGCAGCCCCCGGGCTCTTGCCTCCCCTTTCGACTCCATGAAATCCCGTCAACACCGATGCTACATCCTTACGAGACTGTTAAACATGAGGTAAGGTGAGCTTGAGTAACCCTGGAAAGATATCCATGCAAACATCTACAGCGAAGTGTGCCTTGCACCTCGGTGAAGTGCTTTGACAGAGCACTAATTATGCAAATTAATCATCGGTAAATCAGGTACTTGTTTATTTATTTATTTTGCGTTTTGCACAGCAAGCAGGCAGGGGGAGCGCCGGGAGAGAAGAGCTGCTCTATTTTGGCTGAGAAGAAATGTTTGGTAACGTGTTGTGTGATCCGACCTCCCCATGTTCTTTTTCAGATTAAATTCTGAATCGATTTGCTGGTATCATACCACTCATAGCCCTCAGTGTGTCACGGCAGCTAATGAACCATGCCAGGGACACATTTATAACCCGCTATTAGCTGCTTCCATCAGGAAGGGATTTTTTTGTTTTCCCCTCTTTGCTCTGAGGTTCTCAAAGTTAAAAAACCAAACCAAACACCAAAAAAAACCCCAAACCCCAAAATCATCATCAGCAAACATTTCTACTGAAAGTCAAGCACTTGTGTGATTTCCATCCCTCCCCCCTTGGGACCTAGCTCTCAAGTGGCCACAGAAAAGGCCCTGGACAAGTCGCCCAAACCCCGCTGATTTTCCCCAGCCCCGGCTTGCGCGGAGCAGGTTCCTCCCCTTCCCCAGACCTTCACCCTCCAGGCAGAGAAGCTCACGCTGTCTTCCGAGCAAAGCTGTACCGACACCATCTACAAAACCTGCCTCAAACAGCATCCCAGAGCCTAGCTGCTGGGAGCTGGACCGGAGAGGAAGGGGCTTCAGCACCCAGTCCCCCTCCTCACCACCGCTGCAGCTGGAGCTGGGATCCTGCTCCGAAGGAGCTCCGGCACAGAGCGGGGAGATGGCGGTAGGAACAGAAATGCAGTGGCGACCAAGGGGCCACTCGCCTCTGGCAGCAATTGCAGCGCGCAGGCTGCAGGGAGGCAGCACTTCAAACAGGAGCCGAGTTCCCCTCCGCTCCAAACACAGCGCTTCAGGATCGCAGAGACAACTCTATCGGGGGAACAAGAGCTAATTAAATTTACTGGGATCACTGAAGAGGAAATTATTTAATATTCTGCATGGAATTTAATATCTGAAAGCATGAATGGCCTTGTTTCATCGGAGATCTGTTCCTTCCCAACATCTGACTTGACTTTTTGCAGCCAGCCCCACCACCAAGGGACGGGCAGGGATGGGGGAGGACGCTGCCTGTGAGGAACCGCGCTGCCGGAGCCAGAGAGAAACAAACAGCGGGAGAGCAGAGCATCGCCAGAGCCGCGGCCACATCCTCGGGTGCTCCCAATGGAGCAGCAGCTCCGCGATCCAGAGGAGAGCAGCTTCCCGAGGGGCTCTGCTGGCTCTTCTGCGGGAGGACCCTCCCGCTCCCATCCGCAGCCGCTTCCACGCGGGGCTGCCGCTCCTCTGGTGAGCACCCGCATCTGCGTGGGGCCTTCACCTTACGACCTTACATACTGTCATCTAGTCCCATTTTAACAGCCAAAATGTTACAACATCTTAAATCCCTCCAGTCTGCTCCTCTGTCCAAAGAGGAGCCTGGGCAGGGCGCACCAGGATCCAGGGACAGGAGGACTTTGCCACAGCAAACCTTGGCTGTGCATCCCTCTGGTGCTGCTTACCCGGATCAGCCTCTCCACACCAAGCACCTTTTGTGCTGCAGGAGGATCCCACCGTTTCGTTTTCATGCACTCCGTGCTTGCAGCTCTTCAGCTTCCCCTGGTTGCAAAGAATCTCCTAGTCCCAAGGGCTGGCAGCCACCTCTGCACCCTCTCCAGGCTGTGTCCCTGCAGCAGCGGAATGCCAGCCGGGAGCTGGGATGCCATCAGGCCGCCTTCCCGCCCATGCAGGGTGGTAGCTGGGACACCGCAGGAACGATGCCCTCGGCACAGCGAGTTTCCCTGCTGCAGCTCAGCCACGCTGCCTGCAGCCGCTCATCTCGAACCGCTCTGTTCTTGTCCTCACAACCCGACTCCTTCCTTGGCTGGTTAATGATTTTCTAGAAGGAAAATGTCAGACTCTGCTACTGTTAAGAAAAATCCAGGGATTGCTTCCCGGATGGCTCCCCAAACGCTGGCTGCCGGTCCCCTCCAGCCGATGGATGGGGACCGGGTCTCTGCTGGGATGGGCACAGCCTGTTTTGCCTCCCCCAGAGCCAGCAGCAGGGGGGACCCCTCCAGCCCCCCAAGCCTCACTTCGGGGTGGGGGACCCCATCTGCCCCAGCTCCCATCCAGCCAAGCCGTTGCCTATAATCCACCTTCCCTCAGGGCCAAACCCAGCTCCAGGAAAGGTGCCGCTCAGCAGCCCCGGTGCTGTGGGTCCCTCCTGTGACTCTGCCCCAGAGGTGGGCTCAGACCCTCGGCAGAGCCAGCGTCTCTTTTCGGTGGAGCAGGAGCCGCCGGGGCTGGCACAGAGCTGCACCAAGCAAACCCCCCGGCCCCGCAGCCGCAGGGTCTCCGGCCTCCAGGGCAGAGCCCAAGGACGTGCCAGCCTCGTACTGGAGACCCCAGAGCTCCTGCCCCTCTGGCTCCGTTTCCTTCTCCTCTTTCTGCCCTGATAACATCTCTTTCTCTCTCACACACATGAAAGTGATTATAAGTAGCAATAATTTTGCTCCTGTATTTATGTCACCAATATCTTCAGCTAATTCCTGTAACTGCCAGCATGGAAGCACTAATACCTCTGCAAAAGACAAAGCAATTATTTCTAAACATAGCTCCCTTTCCTTGCATTGTCACCATCCAAATCACCAAAACCCTGGTCTGTTGTCAGCATCTTTCTCTAACTAGCAGGGGGAAAAAAAGATTTTTTTTTTATTTTCAAAAAAAAACCATATCCAGTGGCATCAAGCAAGCAAACAAAGAGCGCACCCGTACCCTCGCCTTCCCCGGCCCTGCAGCACCCCAGCCCGCGCTCGGTCAGAGTAAGTCAACGTGGGGAGTGACATGAGTCCTGGCCCGCAGCTGGAGGGAGGCACAGGCATCGCCCAGGGACAGCCCGGGACGGGGACATCGCCCTGACGAGGGCTGAGACTCTCCAGTGCCTCGGTCAGGAGAGCTCTGGAGCCGCCCCTCGCCTTGCAGCACCCGTCTCTGCAGCAAACGGCATCTGGGTGACAGGGACCCAGCTGGGCTCAGCAGCCCCTTGAAGAGGTGCCCGTTTTCAGAGGAGGGACAACCAAAACGCCGAGCACAGAGGCTGGGGGCTGGTTCTCCCACAGGCCCCAGCGCATCAGCTCCTGTTCAGCCACCCAACTTCTCTGCTTCTGCAGAGAAACCCCCTGCTCTTCCCCAGGTGACGGGAACATGCCACCGCTTGACCCAGACACAGGCACATTAGCGGTGCTCCCAGCGTCTCTGTCTGGATGGAGACACACTGTCTGCCTCGGGACCCTCTGCAGCACTAGACCTTATTATCCTATGGGTCTGCTCGCAAGAAATTAAAATGAGCCATAAAATGACAAGTAAAGTGAAATAAGGAATGTAAAGAGCAGGGAGAATGTAAATCGTGTCATTAGCATATGTACAGCACTTGCAAAGCACCCATTCCCCACCAGATCAGTGCAGCCCCCAAGGAGGGAGGGCTCCCATACTGCCCCAAGATGGGGCAACGGCTCTTCTGCATGGGGGTCCTGGGGGTCCCCTGCCCCGGCCTGGGGGTGCTCCCCTGGCCCCCTCTCCCAGGTGCCCACGCTATGGAGCCATAAGGGGTTCAGGGCCCTTGAACAAGACGTGGTACCCCCAGCCCTGCAGATCCCTCCAGGTTTGCACAAAGCCCCCAGACCCACGGGGCCAGCCCCCGCTCCCGGCCGGGCACGCCAGCCCCGCCAGCCCCCAGTCCAGAAGGACACGGGGAGGGGGAAGCAGCCGCAGAATTAATGAGCAGACGCAGGCTCCCCACCAAGGGCTGAAATGAGCTGGTACCTGGAGGCAGCAGCACACCTGGGTGACCTACATACCCATCGCTGATGGAATATTTAACGGGCTCTTTTCAATGGATTGTGCATGAAAAACCTCCGGGCTCTTGCACGCAGCGAAAGGTGCATAACGATGCCGCCGTCTCCGGAGACAGGCCCTGCTGCCTGGCCTCGGCTTTCAGAGAGGTTTAAGGGAACAGATGGAGGCTGAGCAGGGAGATAACAGGAACAGTAGCTACACCACGGCACTTGGCTTTTGGCTGGATGCTGATCAGCATCGCAAATGCTCATACAGCTCCCAAAGCTGGGGCTCAACATGCGAGGGGCTCGCAGCCGTGGGCAGGGCACCGGGGTCTTGCTTTGACTGCTTCCCATCCCTGCGGGGAACCAGGAGGGACGTCCCCCGCGTCACCCACTGCCTGGAGCTGCCCAGGCACCTCCGTCCCCGGCTGCTCCGTGGGAAAGAATCAGGGATGCTCCCGAGCCACCCACACTACGGTCCGGGTCCCAGGTGATGGAGCCGACTCCAGAGAGCGGGCAGCGGGCACTGCAGGGTGCGGTGGTGCCGTACGGCTGCGTTACACCCGCAGCCTCCGTCCCAATTCCTCAGCTGGGAGAGCAGCCTCCCCGGGAGGGGACCCCGACCAAGGGACGCACCAGAGACAAGGGAGAGAGGCCAGCTTCCTATAAACTGCCCTTAAAAATGTTTTCATAACATTTCATATCCAACCTACAGTAGCACCTCCAGTAATTAACAGCTAAGTTTTAATTAAACATTGATTAGCAACTAATTAGTCTAATGATTAGTCACCTGAAGGAGACAAAGCAAAATACTGGAGCTGCCAAGATAGGAGTGGGAGAAGGCAAATGATGAAAGATGAGAGGCAGCTTAAATTCCTTCTCTGCTTCCCTCTGGGCCAAACGTTTTCTCATATTTTGGTCCTTTACAAAGGAAGCCTTCGATGTGAATTTTCCTAATTGTGGCAAGTCTGATAGGGTCTCAGGTGAGTGATGTGGAGGGGACTGATTTCTTTCATCTTTCCAATCAGATCTCAGCCTGTTAATGGCAGCTAAAGAGCCTGTCCCTGCTAGAGGAGACTCAGTCTTTGTCACTGTAATGAAGTCGGGGGGACTTCTGTGCCTTTGGTCCTGCAGCACCCCGAGGAGAACGCTGCCGGGCGTGCGGGGAGCACACAGGCAGCGCTTCCCCCTGCCTGCGACAGCCTCACCTGCCTCGGACACAGCTTCGTTCTCGGTTTTTCCCAGACAGAGACCTGGTTTGTTATCCCCTGCCTGGTGGAGGGGTCTCCTATCACTCTGCTCTCCCCTCCCGACACAGCTGAGCCTGCCCCTGCACCACAATGAGCAGGACTCCGTCAGATCGAGCTTATGGGAGACCAGGACGGACCCCGGGCTCTGGGACGGAGGAAGAAAACACCCCGGCAGGCGAAGGCAGAGCCCTTGGCAGTGGTTGGCAGGGCACGGCACACCCGGGCCGGTTCCCAACCTCCTCTCAAGGGATCTGGGCTGGAGACCTGCTCCCTTCTGCTCGCACGGGTCACGTCCTGGTGCAAGCCCCTCGCCTGGCCAGGCACGTGCTGCTTCGCGGTGCCAAGCTCCATGGGTTTGATACTCAAGCCCGTGTCTCCCCGGCAGCCCCGGTACCTCTGCACAAATCGCAGCCGTGCCTCCAGGCTGCTGAGCACGCACAACACCCGGCACTTCACGCAGGACACCAAGTTCATGTCACACCGAAAACCAGATTCACGATACTGAGCCCTAAACGGCTGCGGCTTTGCACTTACAAGGAGCAGCAGAGTCGGGCCAGGTCCTGAAAAGCAGCTTCTCCACTTGCCGAGGGCCGCTCTGCAGCGGGTGTTTAACCCTGTCGTCCTGAGCAGCCTCTCCGGGCGATGACTCCTCGGCGTGCTCCCACACGGACGCGGCTCCGCTCCCGGTGCTGGCTGTGGGGAGGGCTGCCTGCCTCGGCACCTCCTCGGCTCCAGTCACTTACCAGGGCGTTGCTGTTATGAGGATGTTTATTATTTTGCCGTTCCCTTTTGTGAGATAATCCTATTTACCTACATTACTTATGCCTCAGAAAAATCACTTCTGGCTGAGGGTTATGAAAGCACTTACAGCCGAGCGCTCCCCCAGCGCAGCCGCTCCTGAGCTCCCGGCCCCCCCGGCTCCCTCCCCAGGGTGAGGGCTCCCGGCTCCTCTTGCCGAGCATCCCCAGGTGAGCCCGGCAGCTCTGCAGCCTCACAAGCAGCCCCTGCCCCTCCCTCCTCCTACCCCAAGTCTCTGCGCCCTTCTGCAAGTTTGAGCCTTTTTGAGTCTCCCCCCCCCTTTTTGTTTCCTTCCTCCCCCTGCCCTTCCCCGGCTCCTCTCTGGAGTTTTACGGGAAGGTGAAACAATAATGCAGGTGTGTGTAAGGAGGCTGCAAATGGCATGAGGGTCAGAGCAGAGCCTGTGCTGGGCCAGACTTATCTCAGGAAAGGCTGGAGAGGGATGGGGAGGCCATTGCACCACGGTGCTGCCCGAGGAGCCCGACGGCATCGGTCCCGCTGCCCAAGCGCAATAAAATCCCCAAGGGAGATAACTCAACGGCAGAGGCCAGGCAGGCTGGTGGTGTGCTCGGGTGGGACAGGCTCGGCAAGGGACATCCCGGGATGCGTGGTCAGAGGGACTAAGCGTGATTCAGGAGCCACCCATGTGTCCCTGGGCAGCGGTGGGACCCACAGCCCAGCCTGGTCAGTGGGACCTGAGCAGGAACCCCTGAGCCCCGGGGCAGGGCTGGGACCCACAGTGGGGGATGCAAAGGGTTAAACGCCGTACCCTCATCCCTTGCCTCCCTGCATCCACTTGCAGAGCTGCAGGTATATTGATTGCTTCACACATCTCATCAGACTCCGATCGGTACAAATCAATGGGGTTAGGTCAGGGAGAGAGGCAGCTGAGTGGATACCGATACCCTCCTCCGCCTCCTCCTCCTCCTCCTCTCGCCGGGAATGGCACCCGCTGGGAAGCCCCCGCAGCTTCCCCGGCTCCTGCACAGGCGTATTCTGAGCCTCCTTGGGTCTCTTTGCAAAGGAGCTTCTCAGTTCCCTAGGAGAGGTGGAGAAGAGGCAGAGACCAGCAGCAGCGGGCAAGGGCCTGGCAGCTGCCTTGTCCTGGAGGGAGGGACAGGGCTGGGCTGCCTGCAGGGACTGGCCATCCTGCAAACTGGGAGACCTGGGAACACCAGCCGCAGCCAGGAGATGACCAGCCATGCTGGGAAGAGTCCTCGCCGCCTGCACACCCCCCCGGTCTCCCTGTCCTGCCTGCACTCACCCAGGCGATCCCAGATACGCCCAGATCACAGGCATGAGCTTCATCCAGCTGGATGCATGAGATCTGTTAGCAGCAGGGAGACAGCAGCTCTGTCTGCGGCTGTTTCATGCTGCTCTACAAAGCAATCTGCTACTTGGGCTCCTCTGTTCTTCCCTCTTATGCAACTGCACAATATGTAGAGGAAAAAAATCCCCTAGATGCTAATTTATCTGAGGAGCTCGAGCAGGTTTGCACAAGGCAGCAGTTTCAGCGGGAAGGGAACAGCCATGTCTGAAACGCTGCTTCAGAAACGTGCCCTCCCTCCCAGGGACTCCTGCCCTCCCCAGCTCCCCACAGGGATGCCTGCCTCCTGCTCTGCCTGATGGGCTGCCTGCACCCTGGCTCAGCACTCTCTGCGCAGGGCTCCAGCTCTGCTCACCCACTTGGAGAAGCAAACTGGGGGTGGAGGGTGCAGTGGGATCACACATCAAACCGACTGCCTGTCCCGGGGCTTTAGGCACTTCCAAGGTGGCAATCCCCAGGGACGTGCAGGGGAGACCCCAGCAGCCGGCCCTGACCTCAGCACCTCTCCCAGGCTGGGACTGGGCTGCGCACGTGAGCCCAGGCACTTGAGGGAGCTCACCCGTGAATTATGTCAGGCTCCGCTGCTGTGGCAGGGGCAGAAGAGCTCGGGGCAGGCAGGCAGGCAGGCAGTTGGTCCGTCCCCCCCAGCCGCTGCCCCCCGCACCCTTCCTCCCACCCGGGGAGCACAGCCTGAGCCCACCAGCAGCACCTCGTAGCCGGGCTGCTCTCCTTTCGTGGGGACCTTTGGCAATTATAGGTTTAGTGGTGCAAAACATAGTTTAATAGCAGCTGGGGCTGGTGGGATTGATTTCTTGTTTTGTTTTAAGTGCAGCTAATCTAATAGATAATTTATTTAAATTGATAGGGCAGAGAGAAATTACATTTCTATCTTCTCTGAATAGATATTACTGCGTCTGGTGACCCAGGTGAGCTGAAGAGCCGGGCTAAGGGCCCTAACATGCCTTGGAATAGCTGCCTTGATCAGCTTGTAATATATTTCAATTCATTACCGCCATTTTAGCAAACAACTAGTATAGATTTTTTGTTACAACAGCTCTTAACGTGTTAGTCGTGTGTAAACCGGTACCTGCCTTAGCCGCTTACAGTAAAGCTTTCCCTCCAGAAAACTGACCCACCAAAACCAGCCCACCAGGAAGGGGTTGGGGGTCCCCAGCCGCCTCCCCGCAGCCCCCCAGCCGGCCAGAAAAAGGGGGCGAGCCATCCCTCGGTGCGGGCAGCCCAGCCCGGGGGCTCGTCCTGCCGCCAGAACCCGATCCCGGCCAGAGGCTGTAATTAAAGCATTTCTGGGGACGTGCTCTGCCGACTCTCGGAGCCGATCGGCAGTTCACATGCCAGAGCAGCGTTCTGCAGCTGAGCAGTGGGAGGAGGGAGCACGCCTGGGCTGCAAATTTTGCTTTTACGCCTTTGGGAATCGCCTTTAGTGCTCTCTACACGATCTCTAGCTGTGCTGGAGCACGCAGGCTCCCCCACAACAGGCACCAGCAAAAACCTCTGAGAGTTTTCCCAGCGCAGGGGAGAAATGCTCAGGACAAGCAGGGAAGGACGGGCTCACTTCCAGGCTGCAGCCTTCTCTCAGGAGGGGAATTTGGAGGTGTCGGGGGCACGGGTGACGGCTGGCACGGGCACAGGTTCCTGCTGTGCCAGGGCTGCTCCCCGTCGGGGCATTCACAGCACCGGGGCGTTTCTCTGCCGGTGCCACCGTGGGAATGGAGGTGGGCAGCGGGCGATGGGCAAGAGGGCAAACGGACGACAGCTTCCGTGGCTCACTGGAGCACTTCATGGTCTGTCCAGGTTTGTCAAGCAGGCGATTAAAAAGGCACGATCTGAGCCCAGAGCGAAGGGCAGGAGCAGCAGCAGAAGGGGGGAACCGGCAAGGGCAAAGCCAGCCCCTGCCTGGGTGCCATGGAGGCAGCACACTGGGCTGGGCGTGGGGATACAGCCCTCGCTTATCTATGTGATAACACCCGCTTCTCCTGGCAGAAAGGCAATGCCTGACCTGCCCACCCCTCTGTACCGTGCCCCCCGCCCCCCCAGGCAGAGCAGAGGCCCCCAGGCTGCACGGCCAGCACCCATGGGGCCAGCACCCACGGGGCCAGCACCACGCTCCCACCCCTGCCGTGCTCCTGCAGCGCTGCCGCAGCCGCAGCCTTTGCCTCTCACGTCCCAGCTCTCCCTCCCCGCGATAACTCCAATAACGAGTAAATCGCTATTATTCTGTACCCAGCTCTTCTGATCCATCCTGATGAGGACCTTCCCCTTGCCTCCTCAAAGTCACCAGGCAGAGGGACGCATCCTGCAGGCACAGAGCCCTGGGGGAAGGGGTCAGGCTCGGGGGGGGGGGGGCTGTGGGGGGAACACGTCCCTCTGGATGCCCCAGGAAGCCCTGCAAGCTGTATCTGTGACCCCAATAAGAGGTAATAAATAAGAGGGAGGCTGGTGGCAGGGGCAGAAGGGAGCAGCGGGGCCGAGGCGGGTGGTTAAGCCCTTGGTGGAGGCTCCTCGGCCGCTTTGCTCGGTAGGAAGAGGGGAGACGCGTGCGGCGGCCGCCCTGCCCTCGCCGCCCGGGCTGCTGCACCGCCAGCACTCCTGCAGAGACTCCCCGGCCTCGCTCGGCCATCGGCTTCCTGTAAGAGTCAGCACCGTGCCAGATTTATAGCGGATGCTGCTCAGTATTTCATGCCTGCTGCAGGCAATCCCACCGCTGCCACTGCGGCTGCACGGAAAGCACTTTGTAGATTTGATTATGCGATAAGGGGCATCAGAAATGCAACTTGTTGCCTATTTCCCAGAGTAATTAATTTCATCTGTATTGAACAAATGACATAATTTGAGGATTTCTGGGTTATGGATTAAGTAAAGACCAGATGAGAGCATCCTCATTGGCTTGGAGATTAATTAACAGCGCGAGGTGAAGTGAGCTCTCTCCTCTGCAGGATTGCTTTGCTGGTGCATTTTTAATCCACCTGCCCAGCACCGCGGCTGCCCCCGAGGGCACCACGCCGCCTGCCACGGGGCAGCAGCACTGCCTATCGATCGGGGCACGGGAGCCCCGGCCAGGACTCGTTCCCATACCAGGACATTGGGGGTGCCAGTGAATAAAGCCAAACTTTAAGGCTTCCTTGAGGCTTCCCGCTCCCCTGCCCGGGTTAGCACTGCCTGGTCTAATCATCTGTTCTGGCCAAGTGACAGGCAGGGCAGAGAGAGCCCTTGCTGCCAGGCAAAGCATGGTGAGTGCACACAAGGGCTCGGTCACAATGCAGCCAAGGGGTCAGCGCGCAGCCCCACCCCGGGACCCCTTTGCCTGGTGCACCCCGAGCCCGCTCGCCCGCCTGGTGTGGCTGGATCCTCGGCCCTTACATCTCACAGATTGCATTACTCAGAAAAATACAAACCCCACATGAATCTCAAGCTCACTTAGAAACATTGAGAGACGGACTGCAGCTGCGTACAGAGGACAGACTTAAAGGTAAGGGATGGGGGGAGGAGGGTGGGGATCACTGCAGGGACCCTGACACATCGCACCTTCCCCAGACTGCTGCAGGCATGGCTCCTCGCCTCCCAACAGGCTCCCTCCTCTCCCAACAGGGCAGGGCTAAGACCCTGGATGTGCCGGCCAGGGTCTCTGGAAGTAATGGGGATAGCGTGGACCGCAGCAGAGCTCCGGGGAAGCTGGCTGCTCCTTCATCCCATCCCGATCCCCAGCACCCTGCCTGGGCATTGCAGCCACACTTTGCTTTTTGTAACCATGCCCGTGGGGCTGTCACTGCAGCCTGCTGCTCCTGCCCCGGGGAGACGTCCTGCCATGCTCCTTCTCCTCCTCCCTGCCCTGCTCCATCTCCTCCTCCCTGCCCTGCTCCTGGGGCACAGACTCAGACCAGGGATCTCCCCACATACACCTCAGCCTCGCTGAAAATTTTCTGAGTGGGGTCAGAAAAACAGGGCTCCGTGCAGCGTTTATTCATGAGCCAGGCATTTTATTTAATGTGCCTTGCGATGCAGGATCAAAGATCCAGAGCAGCACCTAATTAATTATTTTTCTCTTCTTCTGTACCATCCCCTAGTTGAGCACTGAGTCCCAGAATGTAAAAGCCTCCCTTTCAATGACTCTGCATAATGAGATGGATTTGGACTCCAGCAAATTTGTTCAGTTTTATGGAGTATTATATGAAAATGCTGTGAAATTAAGTTCTGTCTTTGCTATCACGCCATGGCCATCAGAGCGCTTTTATGTATGGCACTGAGACTAAAAGATGGGAAAGTGAGTCCTTGCTGCAGTAATGTGGCAAACGGGGAGAGGGAGGAGCCGTGCAATGAAGATGACATGGTGGAGGGTGAGACTGGGGGAGATAATGAAGGAAACAAGAAAGCAATGCAGATGAAGAGAGTTGCAAGCTAAGAGCCTGGAACTGGAGCAGCAGCAGCCATGAGGCTCTGGCAATGGGGAGGGTGGGGAGGATGGGGAGGGCTCCCTTCTCCCAGTTTTCCCTCTGCAAAGTGCTCCCGCAGCCCCGCTCATGGCACGAGGGAGGCAAATGCCGCCGTCCCGGGAGACACGGGCAGAGTCCCTGAGGGAGGGCGGTCAGGTTGAGTCGTGCCCCAGCACACCCCTGCACGGCCTCGCACTCGGCCATCCTGGCTCCTGCCGCCCCAGCGCAGGCACTCGCACGCTCAGCAGTGTCAGGACACGTCTGGAAACACCACCTTAGTAGAACCACGGTGTTTAAGGCAAAAGAGAGCACCGTGGGGAGGAGCTGCCCCAGCCCCGGGGTGTTCCCAGCACAGACCCTTCCCTTCTGGGAAGCGTTTCACCCCTCGGTGCCAGGAAAGGTGCCCGGCACAGGAGGTGCCATTTCAGCTTGGAGGCAGGGAGAGCCCCCACGTCCCTTCCTGAGCCAGCTCCCTTCGCTGCCTGCCGATCCCTTCCTGTTCTTTCTCCCCCCTCCATCTCTTCCCATCCCCAGCCTTTCGCCTCCTCTTTACATCAGCTCTGCTCCCCTGCATTTACCCCGGAGTGATCTATTTTTTCCCTTGGCAACTTTATAACCCGTTTCCTTGCCTGACAGCAATTAAGTAGATGCTTCACTTCCAATCCCATGGCCCATAAACATTGGAAAAAGAAAATGTTATAAAGAAGAAAACAATCAAATCTGCACACAGATGCATGCACATGTCTACAGAGAGACAGAGGGACAAATGTGGAGGACAGGGTGAAGCTGGGGAAGATGTCTGAGCCCCTTCACTTGTGCAGAGGCTGGAGACATCCTCACACACACGCCGCAGCCTCCCCACCTCCAAACGTGCCAGCGAAGGGGAGAGATTTCTATAATGCATGAAAAGGCGAGTTGCATCCATCAATCCCCGCAGCTCATCAGCCCAAGGCCTCCCGTGCCCAGGGCCGGCTCTCACGCTGCTGCCCCTCTCCTGCCCCACCGTTTGTCTCGCAGAGCTCCAGCAGTCACGGGAAAATAAAATGGCCACCCCCCCATCCCCAAAAAAAAGAGGGAGCAGCACCCTCCCCATGATGTATGGGATTTTTTTGGTGCCTGACAGACCCTGAGCCTCAGGGGACCAGCATTGATAAATCACACCTTTCAGTTCACCGTGAACATCTTCACTTTGCCGGGCTGGTCGGCGGCTGACACGTCAAATCGCGGCACCAGCCCCAGCACCAGCGTGACGGGGGGGAGCGGCGGCTGCCCACAGAGCCCCGGCCGCCTCCCGAGAGCTGCTCCCGCATCGGCGCAGCGAGAGGCTCTCTGATGTACGAACCGCTGGGAACATGGAGCCCTGTGCTGAGGAAACTCAAGCAGACACACTTTCTAATTTCCATGACAACTGTAATGGGGTGTTTGCTGGTTTGGGAGCGCCGGGGTGTGCAGGAACGCGCTCATTAGGCACAGAGCAAGATCAGCCGCTGCTGCGAAGCCACCCCGAGCAGGCAGCGATGCCCCGTGCACAGGTCTCTGCTCACCCTGCACCCCGAGCCAGCGGGCAGGAGCCCCGCTTCCCGCAGACCCTGCCCGCACAGCCCCAGTGTGGGGCTGCCCAGCCGGGGAGGCAGCGGGACTGACCCCGGGGAGCGCAGACCGGGGCTGCTTCCCACTCCGTGGTAGCCCAAGGAGCCACTGCACATCATCTCCCACCACGGGACGTGCCCTGTGCACTGAAGGAAGGGTCCGGGGAGCCTGGGGTGACAGGAGCCCCTGCCCAGACGAACGGAGGCAGGAACGCTGCCTGCGGTCGGGGCAGGGCAGGAAAGGGATGGGAACCAGACCTGAGCGATGGCTCCAGGGACGCGGGGCTGCTGGCTGCAGAGGGGCCGCGCCGGGTGCACCATCCTGCACCGCTGCCCTGGGAGAGGGACTGAGGAATACCGGTGCAGAGGCAAACGTAGCTTGGCTACAGTGAGCTCCTTTCCCATCCCCGGAGGAGCTTAAGCAAAAACTAAGAAACCACCAGCAACCAGTTAGCAAGAGAGCATGAAATCCAGGCGATTACTGAAAAGCTTTGGACATGGCTGTGAATCCCATGGCTGCCAACAGTACCCGAAGCTATTAAGAGAAAAATCAAGATGTGGACAGAATTAGATTGGCCATAGGTAAAAAACGGCTCAATTATTTCTAGCGCCAGAACCACAGAAGGACATTTCCCTCTGTTCCTGATCCACAACCTCCCACTAATTAGCAGACCTAGCAGAGAGAAAAATGCTCCAAGCTCCAGAAAGAGCAACAGCTAGAGACCCAACGCACCGCACGCATTTGTATGCGCTGCATAAGCTGGGCACAGAGCACCGCCCGGGGCCAGACTACACTGCTCTGGTAGGGACTGGCCATGGGAGGTGTTCGAGTTGATTTTTGCCCTTTGGGGAGGGCAGGCTGCCAGCCAGAGCCAGCCCTTCCCACAGCCGGGCTCCTCGGTGAGGACGACTGTCCCAGCTCGGAAGAGGGATGTCCTGCTCCAGCTGCTGTGCCCGCGCTGGCTCCTTTCCCTGCTCAGACCATGGCCCGGCATCCTTGCCCTTGTGCATGCTGTGACACGGGGTAATAACAGGCTGTGGGAGCAGAGGATTCGGAGGAAGACACAGGGATCCATCACGTTGGGATCAAGAAGTCTTGAGCCTGGAAGAGGCACTGAGCGGGACGGCAGAGCGGAGCTGACCTGCGAGGGGGGACACAGGCCTGGGCAAAGCTCGGAGCAGAATCCAGCCCCAGCCCAGTGCTCTTTGGGGACAGGCTGGAGGGCAGAGATAACGGCAGGCACTAGCTCCCGAGCCTCTCCTCTCTCCTTTTACGCAGGGATCTTTTAAAACAACCGATGCATAAAATGGAAAAAAAGTTACCAGGAGGCCCTGCCCCCTCCCCGACAAACTTGGGAACATGCTGTCATCAAGAAAAATGATGCTGGCAAGAGAGAAATCCGCTGGGGTTGCTGGCAATTTCCCAGGCTCCAGCCCCAATGAGTGTTTATCAATAATTTCAGGATCTGCCTGTCGCAGCCGCTGACTGGGAGTGCAGGCAGGGAGAGCGCGGGCAGGCGGGTGAGAGCACAGCCATGGGCAGGGGAGAAACGATGAAAAGAGAAATCAATTAACAGCTCCTCAGGAACAGGGATTTGCCAGCATTACAGGGAAAGGTCTGTTCACTTGGCTGTAACAGGGAAACACTTAAACGGTCCTCGGTGACGCAAAGGCACGTCCCAAGCCGGGGCTAGCTGACGCCATGGCCAGCTAAGCTGCGGGCAGGGCCAGGGATGTCACAGCAGGTTACTGCAGGAGAGGGAACGACAGAGCAGCAACGGCTGCGTGCACTGAGCTGCCCATAGCCTGGCCCTGGCTACACGCCGCAGGTCAGAGCCGCTTCAGGCTCCCTCTCTGCTCCCCAGCTCCTCCCCACGTGTCCAAGCCTTCCACCCTGGGAGAGGAAGAGGAGGCCAGGCTGGCTGCAGGTCACGCCACGAGCTGCGGCCACCTGCCAGGCAGCCGCCTCTCACCACTCTACCTGGCCGTCAACAGCAGAGCACTCCTTGTGCTGGGCCTTGCGCCTGCATCGCCACACTTAATCGCTGCTAATGCATCCGTCTTCCCTGAACTTGTCTAATTGCTTTCTGAACCAGGGGCTGTGGGGCCCCCAACCGCCCTGCGGTGCCGAGTTCCACAGCGGAATTAAGCACTGCATGAAGAAAAGAAAAACCTTTGCCTCATTTGTGTTTTAAACCTGTTGCCTGATTGTTTCATTTGGTGCCACCTATTTATGAGAAATAGTGAATATCCGTTTCCTATTATTCACCTTTATACCGCTCCCGAATTTATAGAACTCTATTGTATATCACCTCTATTGTCTCTCTTCTAACCAAGAGAGTCCTAATTTATTAGTTTCTTCTCAAACAGAAGCTGTTCCGTGCCTTTGATCAGCCTTGTCATCCTTTTCTTTACCTTTTCTAGTTCAACTACCTCCCTTTTGTGATTGGGCAACCAAAACCGCACACAGCATTTGCACTGCGACACAGCGTATTATACCTTGGCATAATGCTGCTGCCTGGTTTGTTTTCAGTCTCTTTCCTAATAACTACTAACAAGCAATTTGCCGTGTTTGACTGACACCGGGCTCGGAGATGACATTTTCATAGAACTACCCTCAGCAACTGCAAGGTCCCTATTCCTGAGTAGGAAATATTAAATTAAAGGCCAGCTTCATGGTTTTGTAGTTAAGGATGTGTTCTCATCTCTATTACTTGGACTCGGCAACATTCATCTGCCATTTTGCCACCCAGCCACTCACACTGTAAGATTCTCCCACAACCCCGCCCGCGCAGCTTTAGATTTAAACTGTCCCAACTATTACTGATAACGGCCAGCAAAGGCGGTTGGTGCAGGCAGACAGGATATTAAATTCACAGCTCCCTAGCCCAGCTCTCCTGGGTGGGCGACACGACTTCAGGTACATCCCCATGTCCTCCTCCCAACGCATTTGGTTTAACTTCTTGTTTCTTTATAGGCAGTGAGATCCCAGAGGCTCAGATCACATGAGGACAATGACGACACACGTATAAGGGAACAGGGTCCTTTGATTTATTTTTTTCCCCCCTTACCGCAGTGATGTCCTCGGCATGGCTTTTTCCTGCCATTTGCAGTTTCTCCTCCCTCTGAGGTGACTTTACACCTCTACCAGAGAGAAGAAAAAGCCCAAGCATCCCATGAACCTTTGGCCAGCGCTGCAGAGCTCGGTCAAGCCTTTCCAGCAGGGACGGCTGCCGTGGGCTGGGGGGGGGGGGAGGCCGCTCCGCCCGCCCCCCCGCGACCTCCTCTCCTTCGGGGGGGTGGGGGGAATAGAGGGAAGGTCAGGCCGCTGGGCACGTATCGATAGCACCGGGCGAATCCATAGGGAGCGACACACAGGCCGTGAGAGCACGCGGAGGCGGTGTTGAAGGCTGGGGAGCACGGCGGGGGATCTCACCAGGAAGGGGCGCGGCGGGAGCGCGCAGCGGGAGCGCGCGGCGGCCCCGGGCGCCGCCGCCGCCGTCAGCACCGCGGACAGCGCCGGGCGCCGCCGGACCCACGGGCGGGCGGGAGCGCGCCCCACGCCGCACCCATCCCACTGCTGGGAGCCAGACCGACACCCACCCACCCCCCAATCTGGGCACGGCACACCCCACAACCAGGAGTCAGACCCCCACGGTGAGGCGCCAGGGAGCCAGATCCCCCCCGGGCACTGTGCACCCCACGCCGGGTACGGCACACCCTACGCACGGGAGCTGGAGCCCCACGGTGGGCACGGCACGGCCCACAGCCAGGCCCCTGACACGGGTCCTCCCATAGCACCCGCTGTGGGGAGAGCCCCCCCGTTACCCAAGCGCCAGTCCCCGGCAGGGAACGCTGTGGATGCGCAGCCGGATGCCTTCATACGCGGGGAGAACGCGCTCACCCTCCGACACACGCACATCCACTCAGAAAAATATCCGCCCCTTCTGGCATTCTCAAGCTCCTAAAATTCTTTATCCTGTTAAGAGCTGTTGAGGACCGCCCGGCCTGCTGCCCACAGTGGGAAGCGTCCCTCAGCATCCCCGTGCCTCAGGCTGGCCTCCCAGGGACCAGCCATTTAGCTGCTGTAGCGAATTTTGTTCCGAGCAGTTGGCCCAGCATCCTAGCTGGGACCAGACTGGGAGTGCTCAGTCCTGCACTCCCTCTGCTAAGCTTCAGATGTCCCTTCTGAAAGGAACATTTCTTAATTGTTATTAATACTCTGCATCATGTCAGATCTTCTCATGTATTTATGCTCCCTCGCTAAGCACCTTCCCTGTCTGTCCCTCGTCCAGCAGCAAGGTGATCCCGCAGGCTGGGCCTGTGCTACTGGGTGTTCCTGAGCCATGGTCCTGGTGTAGCTGTAATGGATTGGTGACACCGTTATATTTACGGGTATTTCTAGAGAAAGAAAAAGGCTACTGGGTGTTCATATGTTCTTGTTGTATTATTTAAGAGAAGCCATTTGAGAGCACAGGAGAAGCAGTGTCTGCTCCCAAAAGGAGGAAAAATAATGGAGGGGAATATTTGCAAAAAGCTCAGTTAAGTAAATATTTTATGCCCAATAATGTTATGGCTTTTGAATGATGCATGCAAGAGAGTTGAAAGGAGGTGAGGCACGGAGCGAGGCAACATACAGCGCGTGCAGAGTGTGAAGGTGTTTGCAGGGGGCAGGCAAAGGAGAATGCAGCGCCTTGGCTGGTGCCTCTCACCCTGGCTGGGTGGCTGCCGGCAGGGACAGTGCAGCAGGGCAGGGCTATCCCAGTTGCTGGATTGACAATGCCGTTTTGCTGCAGAAAAGTTAGAGTGACCCTTGCAGGGAGATGGTTCTGCCCTAAGTGGGTGACACCAGCTGACGTGCTGACCCATTTCCTCCCCTTCCCTTGCTACCAGCCCCAGGGAGTAATCGCGAGAGAAACCTGCATCCCTCTGACCAAGCCTGCATCAGGCAGGAGCCCTCTTGCTCTCAAGAGTCTCTATGCAGTCTGTAAGACACATCCAGAACACTCCTTGTAAGAGCTGCACCCTAGACAGCCAAGATACTCCAGAAAGGCAATACAACCACTCCAGAAAGGCAGGGCAGCCCTGCATGTGGTGGGCTCTGGCAAGCTGGAGGGATGCTGCAGTGAGGAGCAGGGAGGGAGGCACCACCAGGTTGGAAAGGAATTTAGTGCCAGGTCCCTGGCAGCTCAGTGGAGGCGTTAGCGAGACGCAGCAGGAGCCGTGCAGAGGCAGAGTACAGGACAGGTTGTCCCAGGAGGCTCACAGCCCTCTTGAAGCACTGGGAACTGTGGCTGCCTCGTTGCTTTGCTTGGGAGAAAATCAGACCTGCAAGGAGGGCATGGGAGCAGGGACCAAGGGGCAAAGAACTGGAAGACAGAAGGCAGAGGGATTGTCCTGGCCCAGGAGGAAGAGGCAGGCAGGGAAAGCAGAAGGAAGGCCAGTCAGGCAGAGGGAGAGGGCAGGGGTGGTGACCAAGGGGAGGAGAGCAGGGCCAGCACAGAGGAGGGACACTTCTCTGACCAGAGGAATTCTCCTGGCAGACAGAAGCACAGGGTGAGCATCTGGCACAAGGTAAGCACAGAAAGGAGTAAAATACCATTAAGGGTAATAAGAAATGTACTTAATCAATGAGCTCTGCGGCTGAGGATCAATGGGAGGCAGACATAGCCATTAGCTAAGAAAGCTGAGAAAGAGCCCCGGGCTCTGATGGAGCGGTCGATGCCGGGTTTAACTGAGCAGCAGAGGAAGGGTCCCAGGTGGAGAGCAGAGCCAGGCTGCAGCCACGAGACAGGGCTGACCCTGCTCTGCTCCTCGGGGCTCAGACCCCCAACAGGGAGCAGAAAGAAGGGCCCAGGCCACGGCCCGCTGAAAAGCCTAGTGCTGAGTCCCGAGAAGCACCATGGACTCTGGACCAGACATGAGCATTCAGCAACAGTGATAAGGGTGTGAGAGGGAATGGGACCGCTGCTGGCCGGGAAGAGAAGGGACTCGAGCCCCTTGTCATCATCCAGGGACATCACTTGGCTGTGGAGAGCAAGAGCCAGGGTGTTAGCCACGGGCCTTTCTCCTGTAGACCAAAGGCTGCAGTGAACTTCAGGTGTTGGTCCATGCTGTGGGACCCAGCCCGGGGCGGGGGGGAGCTATGGGCATTCTGGGGAGATCACTCCGAGCAGAAGAGACATGCAAAGCCTCACTCGCACCCATGCTGCCTGGCTGACAGCTGGCTCCTCGGAGAAGCACTGGCTGCAGAGCAGTTTTCCTCACTGCTCTTGTCCCTTTGCCTCTCTCCTCACCTTTAGCGCCGTGCTGGATTGCTCCCCAAGGGCCACCACATGGAGGAAGTGCAAACGAGATGGCGAAGAGGTCACCCTCCCAAGAAGGTGTTGCACCAGCCCAGGTAAACAGAGCTGCTGCTGAGTCAGGGCTTGCCCAGGCCCCGACCTTGAGAGATGCCCTAATGCTCCCCCGACCCAGCGCGCTTGGAGCCCGTCCGGGTGGTGCCGGTGCTCAGCTGAGTCACCGCACACGGGGCTTCCTCAGGAAAGTCTTGATTTTCAACCCATGAGCACATTCAGCTGCTCAGGAAGGCAGACAGCCCCAGGCAGCGAGGGGGCACAACCTCCGGGTCTCACTGACAGTGCTGCCGCTGACTCAGCCCTGGTGCCAA
This sequence comes from Gymnogyps californianus, assembly GCF_018139145.2. Taxonomy (NCBI): domain Eukaryota; kingdom Metazoa; phylum Chordata; class Aves; order Accipitriformes; family Cathartidae; genus Gymnogyps; species Gymnogyps californianus. The sequence continues at coordinate 712,367 of NC_059489.1, forward strand.
GACCCTGCCACGCTCCTGCCCTGGGCTCCATCAAACACCCAGCCCGACCCCAGCGCTGAACTCCAGCTCCGTGCTCCCTTCACGTTTCCTCCAAGGCTGTCGCCCTCAGTCCCGACCCCTGCTACTCCCCTTCCCACACTTGCTGAAACCTGATGGCCAGAGCCTGATCAGACCCAAGCCAGCAGAGAGAAGCACCACTGATCTCCGTGCAGGGGAGTCTTCGGGGACCAGGCACATAGCTAGTGATGTCTCAAGAGCATTACAGCCTGGAGTTGTGCTTAAGGCAGAGTTTCTGTACGTGCCTGTGAAGAGAAGGAGTAAAGTGGCTGTCCCCTGAGGTCCCTCCCAGGGGGTGGGCTCCCTTCTCCCACCGGAGCTGAAATCATAGCCCTGATCCCAGGAGGCTGCTCCTGGCCCTCCTGGAGCACGGGATGTGCTCCATCCCTACACATCACTGGATTCTGTCACCGTGGGCTGTGCAAGACACACTCCTGTCACCGTCCCCCTTCCCAGACCCTGCAGCCCAGCGGGGACAGCTGCCCTGTGACCCAGGCATGGACTGGGGGGTCCCAGTCCTGTGTCACCTCTCAGAGTCGAGCACTGACCGTGGGTAGATCTGACCGGCTCAGCCCCCTCCTCACATCTCCCTCTCTCCCACATGTTCCTCCGGACCCAACGCGGCCATCTTCAGCAGCAAGCGGGCAGCACAAGGCCCATCCCGGCTGGCAACAGCAAACCGGGCAAACACCCAGACGGGGGGGACAGGACGGGACGGGGAGGGCCCCCACCTCCTCTCCCACCGCCCACCTACCCTTCACAGGCGCTCCCGGCGGGGTGGGGAGGGCTCACCCCCTCAGTGGTCCGTCGTCCCCCCCGGCCCAGCGCAGGGCCCGCCGCTGCTGCCCCGCAGCCTCCCGGGGACCCCCCGCGCCCCCCCGGACCCCCGCGCCCCCCCCCCCCGCCCGCCCGCGGCTGAACAGCGCCACCTGGCGGCCGAGCCCGGCGCACGGCCGCGCTGCTGCTGGGGGGGGCGGGGGGGGGAAGCGGCGCGGGGGTCCCGGGAAGAGCCCCCCCCAAACCGGAGCTCTCCGTCCCCGGCCGCACGGCAGGGTGCAACGCCGAGCGCCACGGCCCTGCGGCTGAAGCCGCGTCCCGCCCCAGCCGCTCGCCGCACAGGCCCGGGGAAAGGCGCGATTTGGGGGGATCCCCGCAGCCACCGCCCCCGCTCTTTCAGCCCCGACGGCAAGCGGGTCCAGCTCCGCGGTCAGACCTGCCGTGACACCGCAGACCACGGCTCCCGCACCGGTCCCCCGCAGCCCTGGGGCTCTCAGGAGCACCGAGAGCAGTTTCACAGGGGTAAGACCCAAACTCCTGCCTCCCGGTACAGGCATCCAGGCCCTGCCTGAGGAGCTCCCCTGCAGCAACCAAAGGCTCTTTTCCAACCTCCTTGCCTCTTTTCCAGCCCTTACAAGCTGCTTGGCTGGAGCACCCTCCTCCCTCCATCTGCCTCAGGGCTCAGGCCAAGTCCGGGGCTGCTCCTGGCTTTTGGTTTCATGCAGCACACTGTCACCGCTGCTCCGCTCCTGACTTTGAGGCCATTATCAGGATTTTCTTCACCTGCATCCCAGTTCCTTGGCCATGCCTGGGATAAAGCAGCTTGAACACCCACAGACAGCATTGACTCTCCCTGGATGGCAGTGGGTGTGAGCAAAACTGGGTGTCTGCTCTGCCTGGGAACAGCCTTCTCTCCAAGAGCTGCCCTCAGCCACTCACCTACACCCTATGGGGAGCAGAACAGGGTCTGCTCCACACCCATCAGCTCCACCCAACTGTCCCAGGTGCATCCAGTCCCCCGCAGCTTCCACAGACTCCACAGCTCCATCCAACACTCAGTAGCTCCATGTATCTCCCCTCACAGTCACTCCAGACCCACTCAGCTGCAGAGCTGCTCCTGGTTCTGCTCACCGGGGCAGCATTACAACTTTAACCACAGGGTCCTGGCACTAGATACTTCAGTGACACTAATGAGCTTACCTAGGCCCTTGGTACTCAGGCAATCATGTGCTGGGAGCCAAGAGGAGCACTGCAGACATTTACCCTGCGTCTGAGCCGCACCAAACTGATGAAGGAGGCAGACTTAGTGTAAAGAGCAAACCAGGGCATTTCCAGCTGCTTTGTTCAATTCTCTCCTCACCCTCCTGGCCACCTTCTCTCTCCCCTTTTCCCTTCCTTCGCCCTCTTTCCAACAGGCTGCATACGCAATGCCTTAACCATGAGGACAGTGCAACTGATCTACAGAGCAGAGCTACTCCAGGCAGGACAGCGAGGCGAACAAAAGAAAAACACCTAATTGCTTTCCATCCGCTCATCCTCTGCGTTATGTCCAAGCGCACCGTTTCCAGCCTGCCGCAATCCTGCCCTCCAACACCCCAGCAAGCACCTGGGAGAGGGCTCTTCCCTGGGGAGCGGAGAAGGCTGCAGCTCAGCCTTTCTCCGGGGCAAGCAGCCGCCCACCCACCCAGAGACCCCGCACGCATCCTTACCTCTCCTGAGGCGGCTCAGACCCGGGTCTCTGCCGTCCTTCCACTTCCCAGCACTTCTTCCCTCTGTGCTCAGGCAGAGCAGCACCAAAAGGGCTCTTGGGGGCGGGGGGGCTTTTATAAAGCGTCCCCAATCCTGCTGCCCCCAGCCTGCCACTCTCACCTGTGGAGCCCTGCCCAGGCAGCGCCCAGCTCGTCAGGCCCATCGCCAGGGAGCAGCTCCGGCCATGCCGGTAACGGATCCCCATGGAGCCGAGTGACCGCTCGCGTGGGACAAAGTGTGACATTCCTGACTGAAATTCAAGGGGCACCCCTGAGAAATTTGCAATTTGATTTTCCCTTTAAAAATAAAAAATAAAGGAGAAAAAACCGCCCGGCCCCTGCCTGCCTGACCAAACTGCTCCCCCCAGCACAGACCCCCGGCAGCTGCCCAGCGCTGCCTGCACGCATTCGCACGCCGCAGGGAAGCTGCGGTTTTGCCGAAGGGGTGCTCAGCGCATCACTTTTTCCAAAGGCTAGAAACAGGCTGGGCCCCCGAGCAGCATGTTTCAGACAGACAGAGCAGTTCCACTGGCAGATGACTTCTCTGTGCTCATGATTTCTATTTTCTAGCCCCTTCATCTGTCTTCACTGAGTTAATTGGTACACAAGCGTGGGAAGGACAGTCTCAGCCTCAACATGCCTTTGCAGGGACTATCTTCCCCAATTAGGTGCTGGGACTGACAACTCGCGCCCTCAGAGCATAGCTCATTGCACGTTCTCGTGAGTGCTTCCAAAGATGCAGGATCAGTGCCGTCAGCAAGGGGCCCGTGATCCAGAGGGTGCTGAGCAGGGACCTGGTGGCCCCAGAGCAGCCACGGCCCCTCGGGCACATCTCCTCGTAGGACAAGCACCTGGGGTGCTGTTAGTGCAAGATCAACTGCATCAGCCTTTTTAACTGGAGATCGACAGTGTCCCCAGGCAGGGTGGCCAAAGGTGATGTTCTTTATCTGTGTCTCATGCTCCTCAGATACCAAATATCAAAATGTGCCTCGAGACACTCCTGTAATTAAATATTCCTCTGAGATTAGAGCAGTGCTTTCTTCTCTCTAGCCTTTTCCCTCCCAGCAGAGCCGATGAACACGATAACTTATCAGGACCTTCCCCTGTGCCGTTAGCAATGGCACGGCAACTTATTGACCCACCTCAGAACAACACGCTGAATATCCAGGACCTTCCCTGAGCTTGGTAAGCGATAACATCTTTATCATATGAGCCCTTTAAACCCTCAGTGCCTGCCAGACCCCTCTCTGTCCTCGCTGAAAGGACAATATCAGATCCAGGGCAGCAAACGCTGATAACAAAATAGTTCCTTGAGTGAACTGCAGTGCTGGGGCTGGCAGAGCGGGTTGCCCAGCCAGCAGCTCCTCTCCTGGTGCTCTCCGCTGCCCAGACACACGGCAGCTACTGGAACGGACAGACACGACCCCAGCAGAACGACCACTCTGCTCCAGCCTGGCCAAACCCAGGGTGCACAGACACGCCGGTCACACCAGCAGCCTCCGGCTTCACAGCACCCAGCACAGCCCAGCACAGCCCCACAGAGCCCAGCAGAGCCCAGTACAGCCCAGCACAGCCCCACAGAGCCCAGCAGAGCCCGGTACAGCCCAGCACAGCCCCACAGAGCCCAGCACAGCCCCGCAGAGCCCTGCAGAGCCCAGCAGCCCCGGCTCCCAGCGAAGGGATTTCCCCTTGGGCTGCCATCAGACCAACACCCATGCCCTCCGTTAGCAGGAGGAGAGGTTGGCTCGGGGCTCAGAGCGGGCTCCGTCCCAGCGCAGCTCAGGCTCATTCCCACCATCTGCAAAAGAAGCGCCCAAGGCTGCGCTCCTGGCTTCTGTCGGCCGTGAGGTCCCTGGTGGGACCGCTCGCACCTCTCGCAGTGTCCTTGCACGATTATCCCATGTCACACCTGGGAAACACAAGCACAGGGAAGAGGCGACTGAGACATCAATGCACCCTGAGGAATCGGTCCAGACGGGAATACTTGGGGATGCTCAGGTCTGCAAAGAGACCGTCATTGGCCAGGAAGGACAAACCATGGCATGCGCGTGTGGCTCATCTGCCCAGCTCACCCCTGGGGAAGAAATGCCAAGGAATGACCCCAGACAGTGCTGGGGAAAACAGTGGAGACAGCTCTGCTTGGCGAGGGAGGGGCTGGCTGGGCGATTAGGAAGCAAAGCACCAAGGAATAAGTCTGGAACCTGAGCAGAGGAGATCAGCAAAGACACAAAGGCTGTGAGTTCAGACCCTGGGGAACGAAGTCAACCTCTGTTATATAAGTTTACAAAAGCCTTAAACTCAGTTTTGCTGAGAAATGAGTCGTCAGCAATGATTAAACCCCAGAGAAGTCATAAACCCAGCAGATATTGA